>NC_138555.1:50724839-51200548 GCF_964273705.1 Natrix helvetica
CACAACACACAACACAGAACACACGTCCAACCACACTGCCTCTTCCCTCTTCCTGGATTCACTCAGACATTTTTAATAATCACAGCCTGTGTACAGGACACATTAACAGCCCCTCTGCCTCTTCCCTCTTCCTAGATTCAGTCAGATGTTTTTAAGGCTCACAGCATGTGCACAGCACACACTTCCAGCCCCTCTACCTCTTCCACACACTTCCAGCCTCTCTGTCTCTTCCCTCTTCCTGGATTCACTCAGACGTTTTTAAGACTCACAGCCTGTGCACAGCACACACTTCCAGCCCCTCTGCCTCTTGCCTCTTCCTGGATTCACTCAGACGTTTTTAGCACTCACAGCCTGTGCACAGCACACACAATTCCAGCCCCTCTGCCTCTTCCACACAATTCCAGCCACTCTGCCTCTTACACACACTTCCAGCCCCTCTGCCTCTTCCCTCTTCCTGGAGTCACTCAGTCGTTTTTAAGACTCAAAACATGTGCACAGTACACACGTCCAGCCCCTCTGCCTCTTCCCTCTTCCTGGATTCACTCAGAAGTTTTTAAGACAAACAGCCTGTGCACAACACACAACACAGAACACACGTCCAACCACACTGCCTCTTCCCTCTTCCTGGATTCACTCAGACATTTTTATGACTCACTGCCCGTGCACAGCACACACCTCTAGCCAATCTGACTCTTCCCTCTACCTGGGTTCACTCAGAAGTTTTTAAGACTCACAGCCTGTGCACAGCACACACTTCCAGCCCCTCTGCCTCTTGCCTCTTCCTGGATTCACTCAGACGTTTTTAGCACTCACAGCCTGTGCACAGCACACACAATTCCAGCCCCTCTGCCTCTTCCACACAATTCCAGCCCCTCTGCCTCTTACACACACTTCCAGCCCCTCTGCCTCTTCCCTCTTCCTGGAGTCACTCAGTCGTTTTTAAGACTCAAAACATGTGCACAGTACACACGTCCAGCCCCTCTGCCTCTTCCCTCTTCCTGGATTCACTCAGAAGTTTTTAAGACAAACAGCCTGTGCACAACACACAACACAGAACACACGTCCAACCACACTGCCTCTTCCCTCTTCCTGGATTCACTCAGACATTTTTATGACTCACTGCCGGTGCACAGCACACACCTCTAGCCAATCTGACTCTTCCCTCTACCTGGGTTCACTCAGAAGTTTTTAAGACTAACAGCCTGTGCACAGAACACAACACAGAACAAACGTCCAACCACACTGCCTCTTCCCTCTTCCTGGATTCACTCAGACATTTTTAAGACTCACAGCCGGTGCACAGCACACACCTCTAGCCAATCTGCCCATTCCCTCTTTCTGGATTTACTCAGACGGTTTTTAATAATCACAGCCTGTGTACAGCACACACTTCCAGCCCCTCTGCTTCTTCCCTCTTCCTGGATTCACTCAGACGTTTTTAATAATCACAGCCTGTGTACAGCACACATATCAAGCCTCTCTGCCTCTTCCCTCTTACTGGATTCACTCAGACATTTTTTAAGGCTCACAGCATGTGCACAGCACACACATCCAACCACTCTGCCTATTCCCTCTTCCTGTATTCACTCAGATGCTTTTTAAGACTCACAGCCAGTGCACAGCACACACTTCCAGCCCCTCTGCCTCTTCCAAACACTTCCAGCCCCTCTGCCTCTTCCACACACTTCCAGCCCCTCTGCCTCTACCCTCTTCCTGGAGTCACTCAGACATTTTTAAGACTCACAGCCGGTGCACAGCACACACCTCTAGCCAATCTGACTCTTCCCTCTACCTGGATTCACTCAGACGTTTTTAAGACTCACAGCCGGTGCACAGCACACACCTCTAGCCAATCTGACTCTTCCCTCTTCCTGGATTCACTCAGACGTTTTCAATAATCACAGCCTTTGTACAGCACACACTTCCAGCCGCTCTGCCTCTTCCCTCTTCCTGGGTTCACTCAGACGTTTTTAATAATCACAGCCTGTGTACAGGACACACTTCCAGCCACTCTGCCTCTTCCCTCTTCCTGGATTCACTCAGACGTTTTTAAGACTCACAGCCTGTGCACAGCACACACAATTCCAGCCCCTCTGCCTCTTACACACACTTCCAGCCCCTCTGCCTCTTACACACACTTCCAGCCCCTCTCCCTCTTCCCTCTTCCTGGAGTCACTCAGACGTTTTTAAGACTCAAAACATGTGCACAGTACACACGTCCAGCCCCTCTGCCTCTTCCCTCTTCCTGGATTCACTCAGAAGTTTTTAAGACTAACCGCCTGTGCACAACACACAACACAGAACACACGTCCAACCACACTGCCTCTTCCCTCTTCCTGGATTCACTCAGACATTTTTAAGACTCACAGCCGCTGCACAGCACACATCTCTAGCCAAACTGACTCTTCCCTCTACCTGGATTCACTCAGACGTTTTTAATAATCACAGCCTGTGTAGAGCACACAGTTCCAGCCCCTCTGCTTCTTCCCTCTTCCTGGATTCACTCAGACGTTTTTAATAATCACAGCCTGTGTACAGCACACACATCAAGCCTCTCTGCCTCTTCCCTCTTACTGGATTCACTCAGACATTTTTTAAGGCTTACAGCATGTGAACACAAACACATCCAACCACTCTGCCTATTCCCTCTTCCTGTATTCACTCAGATGCTTTTTAAGACTCACAGCCAGTGCACAGCACACACTTCCAGCCCCTCTGCCTCTTCCAAACACTTCCAGCCCCTCTGCCTCTTCCCTCTTCCTGGAGTCACTCAGACGTTTTCAAGACTCACAGCCTGTGCACAGCACACACAATTCCAGCCCCTCTGCCTCTTCCCTTCCAGCCCCTCTGCCTCTTCCACACACTTCCTGCCCCTCTGTCTCTTCCCTCTTCCTGGAGTCACTCAGCGGTTTTTAAGACTCACAGCCTGTGCACAGCACACACTTCCTGCCCCTCTGCCTCTTCCCTCTTCCTGGATTCACTCAGACGTTTTTAACACTCACAGCCTGTGCACAGCACACACAATTCCAGCCCCTCTAACTTTTCCACACACTTCCAGCCCCTCTGCCTCTTACACACACTTCCAGCCCCTGTACCTCTTCCCTCTTCCTGGAGTCACTCAGACGTTTTTAAGACTCAAAACATGTGCACAGTACACACGTCCAGCCCCTCTGCCTCTTCATTCTTCCTGGATTCACTCAGACGCTTTTTAAGACTAACAGCCTGTGCACAGCACACAACACAGAACACACTTCCAGCCCCTCTGCTTCTTCCCTCTTCGTGGATTCACTCAGACGATTTTAATAATCACAGCCTGTGTACAGCACACACATCAAGCCCCTCTGCCTCTTCCCTCTTACTGGATTCACTCAGACATTTTTTAAGGCTCACAGCATGTGCACAGCACACATATCCAACCACTCTGCCTATTCCCTCTTCCTGGATTCACTCAGAAGTTTTTAAGACTAACAGCCGTTGCACAGCACACACCTCTAGCCAATCTGACTCTTCCCTCTACCTGGGTTCACTCAGAAGTTTTTAAGACTAACAGCCTGTACACAAAACACAACACAGAACACACGTCCAACCACACTGCCTCTTCCCTCTTCCTGGATTCACTCAGACATTTTTAAGACTCACAGCCGGTGCACAGCACACACCTCTACCCAATCTGACTCTTCCCTCTACCTGGATTCACTCAGACGTTTTTAATAATCACAGCCTGTGTAGAGCACACACTTCCAGCCCCTCTGCTTCTTCCAAACACTTCCAGCCCCTCTGCCTCTTCCACACACTTCCAGCCCCTCTGCCTCTTCCCTCTTCCTGGAGTCACTCAGACATTTTTAAGACTCACAGCCGGTGCACAGCACACACCTCTAGCCAATCTGACTCTTCCCTCTACCTGGATTCACTCAGACGTTTTTAATAATCACAGCCTATGTAGAGCACACACTTCCAGACGCTCTGCCTCTTCTCTCTTCCTGGATTCACTCAGACGTTTTTAATAATCACTGCCTCTGTACAGGACACACTTCCAGCCACTCTGCCTCTTCCTTCTTCCTGGATTCACTCAGACGTTTTCAAGACTCACAGCCTGTGCACAGCACACACTTCCAGCCCCTCTGCCTCTTCCCTTCCAGCCCCTCTGCCTCTTCCACACACTTCCAGCCCCTCTGCCTCTTACACACACTTCCAGCCCCTCTGCCTCTTCCCTCTTCCTGGAGTCACTCAAACGTTTTTAAGACTCAAAACATGTGCACAGTACACACCTCTAGCCAATCTGACTCTTCCCTCTACCTGGGTTCACTCAGAAGTTTTTAAAACTAACAGCCTGTGCACAGAACACAACACAGAACACACGTCCAGCCCCTCTGCCTCTTCCACACACTTCCAGCCCTTCTGCCTCTTCCCCCTTCCTGGATTCACTAAGACGTTTTTAAGACTCAAAACATGTGCACAGAAAACACGTCCAGCCCCTCTGCCTCTTCCCTCTTCCTGGATTCACTCAGAAGTTTTTAAGACTAACACCCTGTGCACAACACACAACACAGAACACACGTCCAACCACACTGCCTCTTCCCTCTTCCTGGATTCACTCAGACATTTTTAAGACTCAGAGCCGGTGCACAGCACACACCACTAGCGAATCTGCCTCTTCCCTCTTACTGGATTCACTCAGACATTTTTAAGGCTCCCAGCATGTGCACAGCACACACATCCAACCACTCTGCCTATTTCCTCTTCCTGTATTCACTCAGACGCTTTTTAAGAATCACAGCTGGTGTACAGCACACACTTCCAATACCTCTGCCTCTTCCACACACTTCCAACCCCTCTGCCTCTTCCACACACTTCCAGCCCCTCTGTCGCTTCCCTCTTCCTGGATTCACTCAGACGTTTTTAAGACTCACAGCCTGTGCACAGCACACACTTCCAGCCCCTCTGCCTCTTCCCTCTTCCTGCATTCACTCAGACGTTTTTAAGACTCACAGCCTGTGCACAGCACTCACAATTCCAGCCCCTCTGCCTCTTCCACACACTTCCAGCCCCTCTGCCTCTTCCACACACTTCCAGCCCCTCTGCCTCTTCCCCCTTCCTGGATTCACTCAGATGTTTTTAAGACTCAAAACATGTGCACAGTACACACGTCCAGCCCCTCTGCCTCTTCCCTCTTCCTGGATTCACTCAGAAGTTTTTAAGACTAACAGCCTGTGCACAACACACAACACAGAACACACGTCCAACCACACTGCCTCTTCCCTCTTCCTGGATTCACTCAGACATTTTTAAGACTCACAGCCGGTGCACAGCACACACCACTAGCGAATCTGCCTCTTCCCTCTTCCTGGATTCACTCAGACGGTTTTTAATAATCACAGCCTGTGTACAGCACACACTTCCAGCCCCTCTGCCTCTTCCCTCTTCCTGGATTCACTCAGAAGTTTTTAAGACTAACAGCCTGTGCACAACACACAACACAGAACACACGTCCAACCACACTGCCTCTTCCGTCTTCCTAGATTCACTCAGACATTTTTAAGACTCACAGCCGGAGCACAGCACACTCCTCTAGCCAATCTGACTCTTCCCTCTACCTGGATTCACTCAGACGTTTTTAATAATCACACCCTGTGTAGAGCACACACTTCCAGCCGCTCTGCCTCTTCTCTCTTCCTGGATTCACTCAGACGTTTTTAGCACTCACAGCCTGTACACAGCACACACAATTCCAGAGCCTCTGCCTCTTCCACACACTTCCAGCCCCTCTGCCTCTTACACACACTTCCAGCCCCTCTGCCTCTTCCCTCTTCCTGGAGTCACTCAGATGTTTTTAAGACTCAAAACATGTGCACAGCACACACTTCCAGCCCCTCTGCCTCTTCCCTCATCCTGGATTCACTCAGACACTTTTTAAGACTCACAGCCTGTGCACAGCACACAAATTTCCAGTCCCTCTACCTCTTCCACACACTTCCAGCCACTCTGCCTCTTCCCACTTCCTGCATTCACTCAGACGTTTTTAAGACTCAAAACATGTGCACAGAACACACGCCGAGCCCCTCTGCCTCTTCCCTCTTCCTGGATTCACTCAGAAGTTTTTAAGACTCACAGCCGGTGCAAAGCACACACCTCTAGCCAATCCGACTCTTCCCTCTTCCTGGATTCACTCAGACGTTTTTAATAATCACAGCCTTTGTACAGCACACACTTCCAGCCCCTCTGCCTCTTCCACACACTTCCAGCCCCTCTGCCTCTTCCACACACTTCCAGCCCCTCTGTCTCTTCCCTCTTCCTGGATTCACTCAGAAGTTTTTAAGACTCAAAGCCTGTGCACAGCACAGACTTCCAGCCCCTCTGCCTCTTCCCTCTTCCTGGATTCACTCAGACGTTTTTAACACTCACAGCCTGTGCACAGCACACACAATTCCAGCCCCTCTGCCTCTTACACACACTTCCAGCCCCTCTGCCTCTTACACACACTTCCAGCCCCTCTGCCTCTTCCCCCTTCTTGGAGTCACTCAGACGTTTTTAAGACTCAAAACATGTGCACAGTACACACGTCCAGCCCCTCTGCCTCCTCCCTCTTCCTGGATTCACTCAGATGTTTTTAAGACTAACAGCTTGTGCACAGAACACAACACAGAACACACGTCCAAGCACACTGCCTCTTCCCTCTTCCTGGATTCACTCAGACGTTTTTAACACTCACAGCCTGTGCACAGCACACACAATTCCAGCCCCTCTGCCTCTTACACACACTTCCAGCCCCTCTGCCTCTTACACACACTTCCAGCCCCTCTGCCTCTTCCCCCTTCTTGGAGTCACTCAGACGTTTTTAAGACTCAAAACATGTGCACAGTACACACGTCCAGCCCCTCTGCCTCCTCCCTCTTCCTGGATTCACTCAGATGTTTTTAAGACTAACAGCTTGTGCACAGAACACAACACAGAACACACGTCCAAGCACACTGCCTCTTCCCTCTTCCTGGATTCACTCAGACATTTTTAAGACTCACAGCCTGTGTTCAGCACACAAATCAAGCCCCTCGGCCTCTTCCCTCTTCCTGGATTCACTCAGACGTTTTTAATAATCACAGCCTGTGTTCAGCACACACATCAAGCCCCTCGGCCTCTTCCCTCTTCCTGGATTCACTCAGACATTTTTAAGACTCACAGCCGGTGCACAGAACACACCTCTCGCCAATCTGACTCTTCCCTCTACCTGGATTCACTCAGACGTTTTTAATAATCACAGCCTGTGTAGAGCACACACTTCCAGCCGCTCTGCCTCTTCTCTCTTCCTGGATTCACTCAGACGTTTTTAATAATCACAGCCTCTGTACAGGACACACTTCTAGCCACTCTGCCTCTTCCCTCTTCCTAGATTCAATCAGACGTTTTTAAGGCTCAAAGCATGTGCACAGCGCACACGGCCAACCACTCTGCCTCTTCCCTCTTCCTGGATTCACTCAGTCGCTTTTTAAGACTCACAGCCTGTGCACAGCACACAAATTTCCAGTCCCTCTACCTCTTCCACACACTTCCAGCCACTCTGCCTCTTCCCCCTTCCTGGATTCACTCAGACGTTTTTAAGACTCAAAACATGTGCAAAGAACACACGCCCAGCCGCTCTGCCTCTTCCCTCTTCCTGGATTCACTCAGACGTTTTTAATAATCACAGCCTTTGTACAGCACACACTTCCAGCCCCTCTGCCTCTTCCCTCTTCCTGGATTCACTCAGACGTTTTTAATAATCACAGCCTGTGTACAGGACACACTTCCAGCCACTCTGCCTCTTCCCTCTTCCTAGATTCAGTCAGACGTTTTTAATAATCACAGCTTTTGTACAGCACACACATCAAGCCTCTCTGCCTCTTCCCTCTTACTGGATTCACTCAGACATTTTTTAAGACTCAAAACATGTGCACAGTACAAACGTCCAGCCCCTCTGCCTCTTCCCTCTTCCTGGATTCACTCAGAAGT
The DNA here is from genome assembly GCF_964273705.1 of Natrix helvetica. Classification (NCBI taxonomy): domain Eukaryota; kingdom Metazoa; phylum Chordata; class Lepidosauria; order Squamata; family Natricidae; genus Natrix; species Natrix helvetica. The sequence continues at coordinate 50,732,823 of NC_138555.1, forward strand.
TTTTAAGACTAACACCCTGTGCACAACACACAACACAGAGCACACGTCCAACCACACTGCCTCTTCCCTCTTCCTGGATTCACTCAGACATTTTTAATAATCACAGCCTGTGTACAGGACACATTAACAGCCCCTCTGCCTCTTCCACACACTTCCAGCCCCTCTGTCTCTTCCCTCTTCCTAGATTCAGTCAGATGTTTTTAAGGCTCACAGCATGTGCACAGCACACACTTCCAGCCCCTCTACCTCTTCCACACACTTCCAGCCTCTCTGTCTCTTCCCTCTTCCTGGATTCACTCAGACGTTTTTAAGACTCACAGCCTGTGCACAGCACACACTTCCAGCCCCTCTGCCTCTTGCCTCTTCCTGGATTCACTCAGACGTTTTTAGCACTCACAGCCTGTGCACAGCACACACAATTCCAGCACCTCTGCCTCTTCCACACAATTCCAGCCCCTCTGCCTCTTCCACACACTTCCAGCCCCTCTGCCTCTTCCCTCTTCCTGGATTCACTCAGACGTTTTTAAGACTAACAGCCTGTGCACAACACAGAACACAGAACACACGTCCAACCACACTGCCTCTTCCCTCTTCCTGGATTCACTCAGACATTTTTAAGACTCACTGCCGGTGCACAGCACACACCTCTAGCCAATCTGACTCTTCCCTCTACCTGGGTTCACTCAGAAGTTTTTAAGGCTAACCGCCTGTGCACAGAACACAACACAGAACAAACGTCCAACCACACTGCCTCTTCCCTCTTCCTGGATTCACTCAGACATTTTTAAGACTCACAGCCGGTGCACAGCACACACCTCTAGCCAATCTGCCCATTCCCTCTTCCTGGATTTACTCAGACGGTTTTTAATAATCACAGCCTGTGTACAGCACACACTTCCAGCCCCTCTGCTTCTTCCCTCTTCCTGGATTCACTCAGACGTTTTTAATAATCACAGCCTGTGTACAGCACACACATCAAGCCTCTCTGCCTCTTCCCTCTTACTGGATTCACTCAGATGCTTTTTAAGACTCACAGCCAGTGCACAGCACACACTTCCAGCCCCTCTGCCTCTTCCAAACACTTCCAGCCCCTCTGCCTCTTCCACACACTTCCAGCCCCTCTGCCTCTTACACACACTTCCAGCCCCTCTCCCTCTTCCCTCTTCCTGGAGTCACTCAGACGTTTTTAAGACTCAAAACATGTGCACAGTACACACGTCCAGCCCCTCTGCCTCTTCCCTCTTCCTGGATTCACTCAGAAGTTTTTAAGACTAACAGCCTGTGCACAACACACAACACAGAACACACGTCCAACCACACTGCCTCTTCCCTCTTCCTGGATTCACTCAGACATTTTTAAGACTCACAGCCGCTGCACAGCACACACCTCTAGCCAAACTGACTCTTCCCTCTACCTGGATTCACTCAGACGTTTTTAATAATCACAGCCTGTGTAGAGCACACACTTCCAGCCCCTCTGCTTCTTCCCTCTTCCTGGATTCACTCAGACGTTTTTAATAATCACAGCCTGTGTAGAGCACACACATCAAGCCTCTCTGCCTCTTCCCTCTTACTGGATTCACTCAGACATTTTTTAAGGCTTACAGCATGTGAACACACACACATCCAACCACTCTGCCTATTCCCTCTTCCTGTATTCACTCAGATGCTTTTTAAGACTCACAGCCAGTGCACAGCACACACTTCCAGCACCTCTGCCTCTTCCAAACACTTCCAGCCCCTCTGCCTCTTCTACACACTTCCAGCCCCTCTGCCTCTTCCCTCTTCCTGGAGTCACTCAGACGTTTTTAAGACTAACAGCCTGTGCACAACACACAACACAGAACACACGTCCAACCACACTGCCTCTTCCCTCTTCCTGGATTCACTCAGACATTTTTAAGACTCACAGCCGGTGCACAGCACACACCTCTAGCCAATCTGACTCTTCCCTCTACCTGGATTCACTCAGACGTTTTTAATAATCACAGCCTATGTAGAGCACACACTTCCAGCCGCTCTGCCTCTTCTCTCTTCCTGGATTCACTCAGACGTTTTTAATAATCACTGCCTCTGTACAGGACACACTTCCAGCCACTCTGCCTCTTCCCTCTTCCTGGATTCACTCACACGTTTTCAAGACTCACAGCCTGTGCACAGCACACACAATTCCAGCCCCTCTGCCTCTTCCCTTCCAGCCCCTCTGCCTCTTCCACACACTTCCAGCCCCTCTGTCTCTTCCCTCTTCCTGGAGTCACTCAGACGTTTTTAAGACTCAAAACATGTGCACAGTACACACGTCCAGCCCCTCTGCCTCTTCCCTCTTCCTGGATTCACTCAGAAGTTTTTAAGACTAACAGCCTGTGCACAACACAGAACACAGAACAGACGTCCAACCACACTGCCTCTTCCCTCTTCCTGGATTCACTCAGACATTTTTAAGACTCACAGCCGGTGCACAGCACACACCTCTAGCCAATCTGACTCTTCCCTCTACCTGGATTCACTCAGACGTTTTTAATAATCACAGCCTATGTAGAGCACACACTTCCAGCCGCTCTGCCTCTTCTCTCTTCCTGGATTCACTCAGACGTTTTTAATAATCACTGCCTCTGTACAGGACACACTTCCAGCCACTCTGCCTCTTCCCTCTTCCTGGATTCACTCACACGTTTTTAAGACTCACAGCCTGTGCACAGCACACAAAATTCCAGCCCCTCTGCCTCTTCCATACACTTCCAGCCCCACTGCCTCTTCCACACAATTCCAGCCCCTCTGCCTCTTCCCTTCCAGCCCCTCTGCCTCTTCCACACACTTCCAGCCCCTCTGTCTCTTCCCTCTTCCTGGATTCACTCAGAAGTTTTTAAGACTCACAGCCTGTGCACAGCACACACTTCCTGCCCCTCTGCCTCTTCCCTCTTCCTGGATTCACTCAGACGTTTTTAACACTCACAGCCTGTGCACAGCACACACAATTCCAGCCCCTCTAACTTTTCCACACACTTCCAGCCCCTCTGCCTCTTACACACACTTCCAGCCCCTCTACCTCTTCCCTCTTCCTGGAGTCACTCAGACGTTTTTAAGACTCAAAACATGTGCACAGTACACACGTCCAGCCCCTCTGCCTCTTCATTCTTCCTGGATTCACTCAGACGCTTTTTAAGACTAACAGCCTGTGCACAGCACACAACACAGAACACACTTCCAGCCCCTCTGCTTCTTCCCTCTTCGTGGATTCACTCAGACAATTTTAATAATCACAGCCTGTGTACAGCACACACATCAAGCCCCTCTGCCTCTTCCCTCTTACTGGATTCACTCAGACATTTTTTAAGGCTCACAGCATGTGCACAGCACACATATCCAACCACTCTGCCTATTACCTCTTCCTGGATTCACTCAGAAGTTTTTAAGACTAACAGCCGTTGCACAGCACACACCTCTAGCCAATCTGACTCTTCCCTCTACCTGGGTTCACTCAGAAGTTTTTAAGACTAACAGCCTGTACACAAAACACAACACAGAACACACGTCCAACCACACTGCCTCTTCCCTCTTCCTGGATTCACTCAGACATTTTTAAGACTCACAGCCGGTGCACAGCACACACCTCTAGCCAATCTGACTCTTCCCTCTACCTGGATTCACTCAGACGTTTTTAATAATCACAGCCTGTGTAGAGCACACACTTCCAGCCCCTCTGCTTCTTCCAAACACTTCCAGCCCCTCTGCCTCTTCCACACACTTCCAGCCCCTCTGCCTCTTCCCTCTTCCTGGAGTCACTCAGACATTTTTAAGACTCACAGCCGGTGCACAGCACACACCTCTAGCCAATCTGACTCTTCCCTCTACCTGGATTCACTCAGACGTTTTTAATAATCACAGCCTATGTAGAGCACACACTTCCAGACGCTCTGCCTCTTCTCTCTTCCTGGATTCACTCAGACGTTTTTAATAATCACTGCCTCTGTACAGGACACACTTCCAGCCACTCTGCCTCTTCCTTCTTCCTGGATTCACTCAGACGTTTTCAAGACTCACAGCCTGTGCACAGCACACACTTCCAGCCCCTCTGCCTCTTCCCTTCCAGCCCCTCTGCCTCTTCCACACACTTCCAGCCCCTCTGCCTCTTCCACACACTTCCAGCCCCTCTGCCTCTTCCCTCTTCCTGGAGTCACTCAAACGTTTTTAAGACTCAAAACATGTGCACAGTACACACCTCTAGCCAATCTGACTCTTCCCTCTACTTGGGTTCACTCAGAAGTTTTTAAAACTAACAGCCTGTGCACAGAACACAACACAGAACACACGTCCAGCCCCTCTGCCTCTTCCACACACTTCCAGCCCCTCTGCCTCTTCCCCCTTCCTGGATTCACTCAGACGTTTTTAAGACTCAAAACATGTGCACAGAAAACACGTCCAGCCCCTCTGCCTCTTCCCTCTTCCTGGATTCACTCAGAAGTTTTTAAGACTAACACCCTGTGCACAACACACAACACAGAATACACGTCCAACCACACTGCCTCTTCCCTCTTCCTGGATTCACTCAGACATTTTTAAGACTCAGAGCCGGTGCACAGCACACACCACTAGCGAATCTGCCTCTTCCCTATTCCTGGATTCACTCAGACGGTTTTTAATAATCACAGCCTGTGTACAGCACACACTTACAGCCCCTCTGCTTCTTCCCTCTTCCTGGATTCACTCAGACGTTTTTAATAATCACAGCCTGTGTACAGCACACACATCAAGCCCCTCTGCCTCTTCCCTCTTACTGGATTCACTCAGACATTTTTAAGGCTCCCAGCATGTGCACAGCACACACATCCAACCACTCTGCCTATTTCCTCTTCCTGTATTCACTCAGACGCTTTTTAAGAATCACAGCTGGTGTACAGCACACACTTCCAATACCTCTGCCTCTTCCACACACTTCCAACCCCTCTGCCTCTTCCACACACTTCCAGCCCCTCTGTCGCTTCCCTCTTCCTGGATTCACTCAGACGTTTTTAAGACTCACAGCCTGTGCACAGCACACACTTCCAGCCCCTCTGCCTCTTCCCTCTTCTTGCATTCACTCAGACGTTTTTAAGACTCACAGCCTGTGCACAGCACACACAATTCCAGCCCCTCTGCCTCTTCCACACACTTCCAGCCCCTCTGCCTCTTCCACACACTTCCAGCCCCTCTGCCTCTTCCCCCTTCCTGGATTCACTCAGACGTTTTTAAGACTCAAAACATGTGCACAGTACACACGTCCAGCCCCTCTGCCTCTTCCCTGTTCCTGTATTCACTCAGAGGTTTTTAAGACTAACAGCCTGTGCACAACACACAACACAGAACACACGTCCAACCACACTGCCTCTTCCCTCTTCCTGGATTCACTCAGACATTTTTAAGACTCACAGCCGGTGCACAGCACACACCACTAGCGAATCTGCCTCTTCCCTCTTCCTGGATTCACTCAGACGGTTTTTAATAATCACAGCCTGTGTACAGCACACACTTCCAGCCCCTCTGCCTCTTCCCTCTTCCTGGATTCACTCAGAAGTTTTTAAGACTAACAGCCTGTGCACAACACACAACACAGAACACACGTCCAACCACACTGCCTCTTCCGTCTTCCTAGATTCACTCAGACATTTTTAAGACTCACAGCTGGAGCACAGCACACACCTCTAGCCAATCTGACTCTTCCCTCTACCTGGATTCACTCAGACGTTTTTAATAATCACACCCTGTGTAGAGCACACACTTCCAGCCGCTCTGCCTCTTCTCTCTTCCTGGATTCACTCAGACGTTTTTAGCACTCACAGCCTGTACACAGCACACACAATTCCATCCCCTCTGCCTCTTCCACACACTTCCAGCCCCTCTGCCTCTTACACACACTTCCAGCCCCTCTGCCTCTTCCCTCTTCCTGGAGTCACTCAGACGTTTTTAAGACTCAAAACATGTGCACAGCGCACACGTCCAACCACTCTGCCTCTTCCCTCATCCTGGATTCACTCAGACGCTTTTTAAGGCTCACAGCCTGTGTACAGCACACACATCAAGCCCCTCTGCCTCTTCCCTCTTACTGGATTCACTCAGATGCTTTTTAAGAATCACAGCTGGTGTACAGCACACATTTCCACTACCTCTGCCTCTTCCACACACTTCCAGCCCCTCTGCCTCTTCCACACACTTCCAGCCCCTCTGTCTCTTCCCTCTTCCTGGATTCACTCAGACGTTTTTAAGACTCACAGCCTGTGCACAGCACACACTTCCACTACCTCTGCCTCTTCCACACACTTCCAGCACCTCTGCCTCTTCCACACACTTCCAGCCCCTCTGCCTCATCCCTCTTCCTGGATTCACTCAGACGCTTTTAAGACTCACAGCCTGTGCACAGCACACACAATTCCAGCCCCTCTGCCTCTTCCCTCTTCCTGGAGTCACTCAGACGTTTTTAAGACTCAAAACATGTGCACAGTACACACGTCCAGCCCCTCTGCCTCTTCCCTCTTCCTGGATTCACTCAGAAGTTTTTAAGACTAACAGCCTGTGCACAACACAGAACACAGAACAGACGTCCAACCACACTGCCTCTTCCCTCTTCCTGGATTCACTCAGACATTTTTAAGACTCACAGCCGGTGCACAGCACACACCTCTAGCCAATCTGACTCTTCCCTCTACCTGGATTCACTCAGACGTTTTTAATAATCACAGCCTATGTAGAGCACACACTTCCAGCCGCTCTGCCTCTTCTCTCTTCCTGGATTCACTCAGACGTTTTTAATAATCACTGCCTCTGTACAGGACACACTTCCAGCCACTCTGCCTCTTCCCTCTTCCTGGATTCACTCACACGTTTTCAAGACTCACAGCCTGTGCACAGCACACACAATTCCAGCCCCTCTGCCTCTTCCCTTCCAGCCCCTCTGCCTCTTCCACACACTTCCAGCCCCTCTGTCTCTTCCCTCTTCCTGGATTCACTCAGAGGTTTTTAAGACTCACAGCCTGTGCACAGCACACACTTCCTGCCCCTCTGCCTCTTCCCTCTTCCTGGATTCACTCAGACGTTTTTAACACTCACAGCCTGTGCACAGCACACACAATTCCAGCCCCTCTAACTTTTCCACACACTTCCAGCCCCTCTGCCTCTTACACACACTTCCAGCCCCTCTACCTCTTCCCTCTTCCTGGAGTCACTCAGACGTTTTTAAGACTCAAAACATGTGCACAGTACACACGTCCAGCCCCTCTGCCTCTTCATTCTTCCTGGATTCACTCAGACGCTTTTTAAGACTAACAGCCTGTGCACAGCACACAACACAGAACACACTTCCAGCCCCTCTGCCTCTTCCCTCTTACTGGATTCACTCAGACGATTTTAATAATCACAGCCTGTGTACAGCACACACATCAAGCCCCTCTGCCTATTCCCTCTTCCTGGATTCACTCAGAAGTTTTTAAGACTAACAGCCGTTGCACAGCACACACCTCTAGCCAATCTGACTCTTCCCTCTACCTGGGTTCACTCAGAAGTTTTTAAGACTAACAGCCTGTACACAAAACACAACACAGAACACACGTCCAACCACACTGCCTCTTCCCTCTTCCTGGATTCACTCAGACATTTTTAAGACTCACAGCCGGTGCACAGCACACACCTCTAGCCAATCTGACTCTTCCCTCTACCTGGATTCACTCAGACGTTTTTAATAATCACAGCCTGTGTAGAGCACACACTTCCAGCCCCTCTGCTTCTTCCAAACACTTCCAGCCCCTCTGCCTCTTCCACACACTTCCAGCCCCTCTGCCTCTTCCCTCTTCCTGGAGTCACTCAGACATTTTTAAGACTCACAGCCGGTGCACAGCACACACCTCTAGCCAATCTGACTCTTCCCTCTACCTGGATTCACTCAGACGTTTTTAATAATCACAGCCTATGTAGAGCACACACTTCCAGACGCTCTGCCTCTTCTCTCTTCCTGGATTCACTCAGACGTTTTTAATAATCACTGCCTCTGTACAGGACACACTTCCAGCCACTCTGCCTCTTCCTTCTTCCTGGATTCACTCAGACGTTTTCAAGACTCACAGCCTGTGCACAGCACACACTTCCAGCCCCTCTGCCTCTTCCCTTCCAGCCCCTCTGCCTCTTCCACACACTTCCAGCCCCTCTGCCTCTTACACACACTTCCAGCCCCTCTGCCTCTTCCCTCTTCCTGGAGTCACTCAAACGTTTTTAAGACTCAAAACATGTGCACAGTACACACCTCTAGCCAATCTGACTCTTCCCTCTACTTGGGTTCACTCAGAAGTTTTTAAAACTAACAGCCTGTGCACAGAACACAACACAGAACACACGTCCAGCCCCTCTGCCTCTTCCACACACTTCCAGCCCCTCTGCCTCTTCCCCCTTCCTGGATTCACTCAGACGTTTTTAAGACTCAAAACATGTGCACAGAAAACACGTCCAGCCCCTCTGCCTCTTCCCTCTTCCTGGATTCACTCAGAAGTTTTTAAGACTAACACCCTGTGCACAACACACAACACAGAACACACGTCCAACCACACTGCCTCTTCCCTCTTCCTGGATTCACTCAGACATTTTTAAGACTCAGAGCCGGTGCACAGCACACACCACTAGCGAATCTGCCTCTTCCCTATTCCTGGATTCACTCAGACGGTTTTTAATAATCACAGCCTGTGTACAGCACACACTTCCAGCCCCTCTGCTTCTTCCCTCTTCCTGGATTCACTCAGACGTTTTTAATAATCACAGCCTGTGTACAGCACACACATCAAGCCCCTCTGCCTCTTCCCTCTTACTGGATTCACTCAGACATTTTTAAGGCTCCCAGCATGTGCACAGCACACACATCCAACCACTCTGCCTATTTCCTCTTCCTGTATTCACTCAGACGCTTTTTAAGAATCACAGCTGGTGTACAGCACACACTTCCAATACCTCTGCCTCTTCCACACACTTCCAACCCCTCTGCCTCTTCCACACACTTCCAGCCCCTCTGTCGCTTCCCTCTTCCTGGATTCACTCAGACGTTTTTAAGACTCACAGCCTGTGCACAGCACACACTTCCAGCCCCTCTGCCTCTTCCCTCTTCTTGCATTCACTCAGACGTTTTTAAGACTCACAGCCTGTGCACAGCACACACAATTCCAGCCCCTCTGCCTCTTCCACACACTTCCAGCCCCTCTGCCTCTTCCACACACTTCCAGCCCCTCTGCCTCTTCCCCCTTCCTGGATTCACTCAGACGTTTTTAAGACTCAAAACACGTGCACAGTACACACGTCCAGCCCCTCTGCCTCTTCCCTGTTCCTGTATTCACTCAGAGGTTTTTAAGACTAACAGCCTGTGCACAACACACAACACAGAACACACGTCCAACCACACTGCCTCTTTCCTCTTCCTGGATTCACTCAGACATTTTTAAGACTCACAGCCGGTGCACAGCACACACCACTAGCGAATCTGCCTCTTCCCTCTTCCTGGATTCACTCAGACGGTTTTTAATAATCACAGCCTGTGTACAGCACACACTTCCAGCCCCTCTGCCTCTTCCCTCTTCCTGGATTCACTCAGAAGTTTTTAAGACTAACAGCCTGTGCACAACACACAACACAGAACACACGTCCAACCACACTGCCTCTTCCGTCTTCCTAGATTCACTCAGACATTTTTAAGACTCACAGCTGGAGCACAGCACACACCTCTAGCCAATCTGACTCTTCCCTCTACCTGGATTCACTCAGACGTTTTTAATAATCACACCCTGTGTAGAGCACACACTTCCAGCCGCTCTGCCTCTTCTCTCTTCCTGGATTCACTCAGACGTTTTTAGCACTCACAGCCTGTACACAGCACACACAATTCCATCCCCTCTGCCTCTTCCACACACTTCCAGCCCCTCTGCCTCTTACACACACTTCCAGCCCCTCTGCCTCTTCCCTCTTCCTGGAGTCACTCAGACGTTTTTAAGACTCAAAACATGTGCACAGCGCACACGTCCAACCACTCTGCCTCTTCCCTCATCCTGGATTCACTCAGACGCTTTTTAAGGCTCACAGCCTGTGTACAGCACACACATCAAGCCCCTCTGCCTCTTCCCTCTTACTGGATTCACTCAGATGCTTTTTAAGAATCACAGCTGGTGTACAGCACACATTTCCACTACCTCTGCCTCTTCCACACACTTCCAGCCCCTCTGCCTCTTCCACACACTTCCAGCCCCTCTGTCTCTTCCCTCTTCCTGGATTCACTCAGACGTTTTTAAGACTCACAGCCTGTGCACAGCACACACTTCCACTACCTCTGCCTCTTCCACACACTTCCAGCACCTCTGCCTCTTCCACACACTTCCAGCCCCTCTGCCTCATCCCTCTTCCTGGATTCACTCAGACGCTTTTAAGACTCACAGCCTGTGCACAGCACACACAATTCCAGCCCCTCTGCCTCTTCCACACACGTCCAGCCCCTCTGCCTCTTCCCCCTTCCTGGATTCACTCAGACATTTTTAAGACTCACAGCCGGTGCACAGCACATACCTCTAGCCAATCTGCCTCTTCCCTCTTCCTGGATTTACTCAGACGGTTTTTAATAATCACAGCCTGTGTACAGCACACACTTCCAGCCCCTCTGCTTCTTCCCTCTTCCTAGATTCACTCAGATGATTTTAATAATCACAGCCTGTGTACAGCACACACATCAAGCCCCTCTGCCTCTTCCCTCTTACTGGATTCACTCAGATGCTTTTTAAGAATCACAGCTGGTGTACAGCACACACTTCCACTACCTCTGCCTCTTCCACACACTTCCAGCCCCTCTGTCTCTTCCCTCTTCCTGGATTCACTCAGACGTTTTTAAGACTCACAGCCTGTGCACAGCACACACAATTCCAGCCCCTCTGCCTCTTCCACACACGTCCAGCCCCTCTGCCTCTTCCCCCTTCCTGGATTCACTCAGACATTTTTAAGACTCAAAACATGTGCACAGTACACAGTCCAGCCCCTCTGCCTCTTCCCTCTTCCTGGATTCACTCAGAAGTTTTTAAGACTAGCAGCCTGTGCAAAACACGCAACACAGAACACACGTCCAACCACACTGCCTCTTCCCTCTTCCTGGATTCACTCAGACATTTTTAAGACTCACAGCCGGTGCACAGCACACACCTCTAGCCAATCTTACTCTTCCCTCTACCTGGATTCACTCAGACATTTTTAATAATCACAGCCTCTGTACAGGACACACTTCCAGCCCCTCTGCCTCTTCCCTCCTCCTGGATTCACTCAGACGTTTTTAAGACTCACAGACTGTGCACAGCACACACAATTCCAGCCCCTCTGCCTCTTCCACACACTTCCAGCCCCTCTGCCTCTTACACACACTTCCAGCCCCTCTGCCTCTTCCCCCATTCCTGGATTCACTCAGACGTTTTTAAGACTCAAAACATGTGCACAGTACACACGTCCAGCCCCTCTGCCTCTTCCCTCTTCCTGGATTCACTCAGAAGTTTTTAAGACTAGCAGCCTGTGCAAAACACGCAACACAGAACACACGTCCAACCACACTGCCTCTTCCCTCTTCCTGGATTCACTCAGACATTTTTAAGACTCACAGCCGGTGCACAGCACACACCTCTAGCCAATCTTACTCTTCCCTCTACCTGGATTCACTCAGACATTTTTAATAATCACAGCCTCTGTACAGGACACACTTCCAGCCCCTCTGCCTCTTCCCTCCTCCTGGATTCACTGAGACGTTTTTAAGACTCACAGCCTGTGCACAGCACACACAATTCCAGCCCCTCTGCCTCTTCCACACACTTCCAGCCCCTCTGCCTCTTACACACACTTCCAGCCCCTCTGCCTCTTCCCCCATTCCTGGATTCACTCAGACTTTTTTAAGACTCAAAACATGTGCACAGTACACACGTCCAGCCCCTCTGCCTCTTCCCTCTTCCTGGATTCACTCAGAAGTTTTTTAGACTAACAGTCTGTGCACAGCACACAACACAGAACACACATCCAACCACACTGCCTCTTCCCTCTTCCTGGATTCACTCAGATGTTTTTAAGACTCACAGACGGTGCACAGCACACACCTCTAGCCAATCTTCCTCTTCCCTCTTCCTGGATTCACTCAGACGGTTTTAAATAATCACAGCCTGTGTACAGCACACACTTCCAGCCCCTCTGCTTCTTCCCTCTTCCTGGATTCACTCAGACGTTTTTAATAATCACAGCCTGTGTTCAGCACACACATCAAGCCCCTCGGCCTCTTCCCTCTTCCTGGATTCACTCAGAAGTTTTTAAGACTCACAGCCTGTGCACAGCACACACATCCAGCCCCTCTGCCTCTTCCCTCTTCCTGGATTCACTCAGACATTTTTTAAGGCTCACAGCATGTACACAGGACACACATCCAACCACTCTGCCCATTCCCTCTTCCTGTATTAACTCAGATGCTTTTTAAGACTCACAGCCAGTGCACAGCACACACTTCCAGCCCCTCTGCCTCTTCCAAACACTTCCAGCCCCTCTGCCTTTTCCACACACTTCCAGCCCCTCTGCCTCTTCCCTCTTCCTGGATTCAGTCAGATGTTTTTAGCACTCACAGCCTGTACACAGCACACACAATTCCAGCCCCTCTGCCTCTTACACACACTTCCAGCCCCTCTGCCTCTTACACACACTTCCAGCCCCTCTGCCTCTTCCCTCTTCCTGGAGTCACTCAGACGTTTTTAAGACTCAAAACATGTGCACAGTACACACGTCCAGCCCCTCTGCTTCTTCCCTCTTCCTGGATTCACTCAGAGGTTTTTAAGACTAACAGCCTGTGCACAGCACACAACACAGAACACACGTCCAACCACACTGCCTCTTCCCTCTTCCTGGATTCACTCAGACATTTTTAAGACTCACAGCCGGTGCACAGCACACACTTCTAGCCAATCTGCCCATTTCCTCTTCCTGGATTCACTCAGACGCTTTTTTAGAATCACAGCTGTTGTACAGCACACACTTCCACTACCTCTGCCTCTTCCACACACTTCCAGCCCCTCTGCCTCTTCCACACACTTCCAGCCCCTCTGCCTCTTCCATACACTTCCAGCCCCTCTGCCTCTTCCCTCTTCCTGGATTCACTCAGATATTTTTTAAGGCTCACAGCATGTGCACAGCACACACATCCAACCACTCTGCCTATTCCCTCTTCCTGTATTCACTCAGATGCTTTTTAAGACTTACAGCCAGTGCACAGGAAACACAATTCCAGCCCCTCTGCCTCTTCCACACACTTCCAGCCCCTCTGCCTCTTCCCTCTTCCTGGATTCACTCAGACGTTTTTAACACTCACAGCCTGTGCACAGCACACACAATTCCAGCCCCTCTGACTTTTCCACACACTTCCAGCCCCTCTGCCTCTTACACACACTTCCAGCCCCTCTACCTCTTCCCTCTTCCTGGAGTCACTCAGACGTTTTTAAGACTCAAAACATGTGCACAGTACACACGTCCAGCCCCTCTGCCTCTTCATTCTTCCTGGATTCACTCAGACGCTTTTTAAGACTAACAGCCTGTGCACAGCACACAACACAGAACACACTTCCAGCCCCTCTGCTTCTTCCCTCTTCATGGATTCACTCAGACGATTTTAATAATCACAGCCTGTGTACAGTACACACATCAAGCCCCTCTGCCTATTCCCTCTTCCTGGATTCACTCAGAAGTTTTTAAGACTAACAGCCTGTACACAAAACACAACACAGAACACACGTCCAACCACACTGCCTCTTCCCTCTTCCTGGATTCACTCAGACATTTTTAAGACTCACAGCCGTTGCACAGCACACACCTCTAGCCAATCTGACTCTTCCCTCTACCTGGGTTCACTCAGAAGTTTTTAAGACTAACAGCCTGTACACAAAACACAACACAGAACACACGTCCAACCACACTGCCTCTTCCCTCTTCCTGGATTCACTCAGACATTTTTAAGACTCACAGCCGTTGCACAGCACACACCTCTAGCCAATCTGACTCTTCCCTCTACCTGGGTTCACTCAGAAGTTTTTAAGACTAACAGCCTGTACACAAAACACAACACAGAACACACGTCCAACCACACTGCCTCTTCCCTCTTCCTGGATTCACTCAGACATTTTTAAGACTCACAGCCGGTGCACAGCACACACCTCTAGCCAATCTGACTCTTCCCTCTACCTGGATTCACTCAGACGTTTTTAATAATCACAGCCTGTGTAGAGCACACACTTCCAGCCCCTCTGCTTCTTCCAAACACTTCCAGCCCCTCTGCCTCTTCCACACACTTCCAGCCCCTCTGCCTCTTCCCTCTTCCTGGAGTCACTCAGACATTTTTAAGACTCACAGCCGGTGCACAGCACACACCTCTAGCCAATCTGACTCTTCCCTCTACCTGAATTCACTCAGACGTTTTTAATAATCACAGCCTATGTAGAGCACACACTTCCAGCCGCTCTCCCTCTTCTCTCTTCCTGGATTCACTCAGACGTTTTTAATAATCACTGCCTCTGTACAGGACACACTTCCAGCCACTCTGCCTCTTCCCTCTTCCTGGATTCACTCAGACGTTTTCAAGACTTACAGCCTGTGCACAGCACACACTTCCAGCCCCTCTCCCTCTTCCCTTCCATCCCCTCTGCCTCTTCCACACACTTCCAGCCCCTCTGCCTCTTACACACACTTCCAGCCCCTCTGCCTCTTCCCTCTTCCTGGAGTCACTCAGACGTTTTTAAGACTCAAAACATGTGCACAGTACACACCTCTAGCCAATCTGACTCTTCCCTCTACCTGGGTTCACTCAGAAGTTTTTAAAACTAACAGCCTGTGCACAGAACACAACACAGAACACACGTCCAGCCCCTCTGCCTCTTCCACACACTTCCAGCCCCTCTGCCTCTTCCCCCTTCCTGGATTCACTCAGACGTTTTTAAGACTCAAAACATGTGCACAGAAGACACGTCCAGCCCCTCTGCCTCTTCCCTCTTCCTGCATTCACTCAGACGTTTTTAAGACTCACAGCCTGTGCACAGCACACAACACAGAACACACGTCCAACCACACTGCCTCTTCCCTCTTCCTGGATTCACTCAGACATTTTTAAGACTCACAGCCGGTGCACAGCACACACTTCTAGCCAATCTGCCCATTTCCTCTTCCTGGATTCACTCAGACGCTTTTTTAGAATCACAGCTGTTGTACAGCACACACTTCCACTACCTCTGCCTCTTCCACACACTTCCAGCCCCTCTGCCTCTTCCACACACTTCCAGCCCCTCTGCCTCTTCCATACACTTCCAGCCCCTCTGCCTCTTCCCTCTTCCTGGATTCACTCAGACATTTTTTAAGGCTCCCAGCATGTGCACAGCACACACATCCAACCACTCTGCCTATTTCCTCTTCCTGTATTCACTCAGACGCTTTTTAAGAATCACAGCTGGTGTACAGCACACACTTCCACTACCTCTGCCTCTTCCACACACTTCCAACCCCTCTGCCTCTTCCACACACTTCCAGCCCCTCTGTCGCTTCCCTCTTCCTGGATTCACTCAGACGTTTTTAAGACTCACAGCCTGTGCACAGCAAACACTTCCAGCCCCTCTGCCTCTTCCCTCTTCCTGCATTCACTCAGACGTTTTTAAGACTCACAGCCTGTGCACAGCACACACAATTCCAGCCCCTCTGCCTCTTCCACACACTTCCAGCCCCTCTGCCTCTTCCACACACTTCCAGCCCCTCTGCCTCTTCCCCCTTCCTGGATTCAATCAGACGTTTTTAAGACTCAAAACATGTGCACAGTACACACGTCCAGCCCCTCTGCCTCTTCCCTGTTCCTGTATTCACTCAGAAGTTTTTAAGACTAACAGCCTGTGCACAACACACAACACAGAACACACGTCCAACCACACTGCCTCTTCCCTCTTCCTGGATTCACTCAGACATTTTTAGACTCACAGCCGCTGCACAGCACACACCACTAGCGAATCTGCCTCTTCCCTCTTCCTGGATTCACTCAGACGGTTTTTAATAATCACACCCTGTGTACAGCACACACTTCCAGCCCCTCTGCCTCTTCCCTCTTCCTGGATTCACTCAGACGGTTTTTAAAAATCACAGCCTGTGTACAGCAAACACTTCCAGCCCCTCTGCTTCTTCCCTCTTCCTGGATTCACTCAGACGTTTTTAATAATCACAGCCTGTGCACAGCACACACTTCCAGCCCCTCTGCCACTTCCCTCTTCCTGCATTCACTCAGACGTTTTTAATAATCAAAGCCTGTGCACAGCACACACACTTCCAGGCCCTCTGCCTCTTCCACACACTTCCAGCCCCTCTGTCTCTTCCCTCTTCCTGGATTCACTCAGACGTTTTTAAGACTCACAGCCTGTGCACAGCACACACAATTCCAGCCCCTCTGCCTCTTCCACACACTTCCAGCCCCTCTGCCTCTTACACACACTTCCAGCCCCTCTGCCTCTTCCCCCATTCCTGGATTCACTCAGACGTTTTTAAGACTCAAAACATGTGCACAGTACACACGTCCAGCCCCTCTGCCTCTTCCCTCTTCCTGTATTCACTCAGAAGTTTTTAAGACTAACAGCCTGTGCACAACACACAACACAGAACACACGTCCAACCACACTGCCTCTTCCGTCTTCCTAGATTCACTCAGACATTTTTAAGATTCACAGCCGGAGCACAGCACACACCTCTAGCCAATCTGACTCTTCCCTCTACCTGGATTCACTCAGAGGTTTTTAATAATCACACCCTGTGTAGAGCACACACTTCCAGCCGCTCTGCCTCTTCTCTCTTCCTGGATTCACTCAGACGTTTTTAATAATCACAGCCTCTGTACAGGACACACTTCCACCCACTCTGCCTCTTCCCTCTTCCTAGATTCAGTCAGACGTTTTTAAGGCTCACAGCATGTGCACAGCGCACACGTCCAACCACTCTGCCTCTTCCCTCTTCCTGGATTCACTCAGACGCTTTTTAAGACTCACAGCCTGTGCACAGCACACAAATTTCCAGTCCTTCTACCTCTTCCACACACTTCCAGCCACTCTGCCTCTTCCCCCTTCCTGCATTCACTCAGACGTTTTTAAGACTCAAAACATGTGCACAGAACACACGCCCAGCCCCTCTGCCTCTTCCCTCTTCCTGGATTCACTCAGAAGTTTTTAAGACTCACAGCCGGTGCACAGCACACACCTCTAGCCAATCTGACTCTTCCCTCTTCCTGGATTCACTCAGACGTTTTTAATAATCACAGCCTTTGTACAGCACACACTTCCAGCCCCTCTGCCTCTTCCACACACTTCCAGCCCCTCTGCCTCTTCCACACACTTCCAGCCCCTCTGTCTCTTCCCTCTTCCTGGATTCACTCAGAAGTTTTTAAGACTCACAGCCTGTGCACAGCACAGACTTCCAGCCCCTCTGCCTTTTCCCTCTTCCTGGATTCACTCAGACGTTTTTAACACTCACAGCCTGTGCACAGCACACACAATTCCAGCCCATCTGCCTCTTACACACACTTCCAGCCCCTCTGCCTCTTACACACACTTCCAGCCCCTCTGCCTCTTCCCCCTTCTTGGAGTCACTCAGACGTTTTTAAGACTCAATACATGTGCACAGTACACACGTCCAGCCCCTCTGCCTCCTCCCTCTTCCTGGATTCACTCAGATGTTTTTAAGACTAACAGCCTGTGCACAGAACACAACACAGAACACACGTCCAAGCACACTGCCTCTTCCCTCTTCCTGGATTCACTCAGACATTTTTAAGACTCACAGCCGGTGCACAGAACACACCTCTAGCCAATCTGACTCTTCCCTCTACCTGGATTCACTCAGACGTTTTTAATAATCACAGCCTGTGTAGAGCACACACTTCCAGCCGCTCTGCCTCTTCTCTCTTCCTGGATTCACTCAGACGTTTTTAATAATCACAGCCTCTGTACAGGACACACTTCTAGCCACTCTGCCTCTTCCCTCTTCCTAGATTCAATCAGACGTTTTTAAGGCTCACAGCATGTGCACAGCGCACACGGCCAACCACTCTGCCTCTTCCCTCTTCCTGGATTCACTCAGACGCTTTTTAAGACTCACAGCCTGTGCACAGCACACAAATTTCCAGTCCCTCTACCTCTTCCACACACTTCCAGCCACTCTGCCTCTTCCCCCTTCCTGGATTCACTCAGACGTTTTTAAGACTCAAAACATGTGCAAAGAACACACGCCCAGCCCCTCTGCCTCTTCCCTCTTCCTGGATTCACTCAGAAGTTTTTAAGACTCACAGCCGGTGCACAGCACACACCTCTAGCCAATCTGACTCTTCCATCTTCCTGGATTCACTCAGACGTTTTTAATAATCACAGCCTTTGTACAGCACACACTTCCAGCCCCTCTGCCTCTTCCCTCTTCCTGGATTCACTCAGACGTTTTTAATAATCACAGCCTGTGTACAGGACACACTTCCAGCCACTCTGCCTCTTCCCTCTTCCTAGATTCAGTCAGACGTTTTTAATAATCACAGCTTTTGTACAGCACACACTTCCAGCCCCTCTGCCTCTTCCCTCTTCCTGGATTCACTCAGACGTTTTTAATAATCACAGCCTGTGTACAGCACACACTTCCAGCCCCTCTGCCTCTTCCACACACTTCCAGCCCCTCTGTCTCTTCCCTCTTCCTGGATTCACTCAGAAGTTTTTAAGACTCACAGCCGGTGCACAGCACACACCTCTAGCCAATCTGACTCTTCCCTCTTCCTGGATTCACTCAGACGTTTTTAAGACTCACAGCCTGTGCACAGCACAGACTTCCAGCCCCTCTGCCTCTTCCCTCTTCCTGGATTCACTCAGACGTTTTTAACACTCACAGCCTGTGCACAGCACACACAATTCCAGCCACTCTGCCTCTTACACACACTTCCAGCCCCTCTGCCTCTTACACACACTTCCAGCCCCTCTGCCTCTTACACACACTTCCAGCCCCTCTGCCTCTTCCCCCTTCTTGGAGTCACTCAGACGTTTTTAAGACTCAAAACATGTGCACAGTACACACGTCCAGCCCCTCTGCCTCTTCCCTCTTCCTGGATTCACTCAGACGTTTTTAAGACTCACAGCCGGTGCACAGGACACACAGTTCCAGCCCCTCTGCCTCTTCCACACACTTCCAGCCCCTCTGCCTCTTCCACACACTTCCAGCCCCTCTTTTTCTACCCTCTTCCTGGATTCACTCAGACGTTTTTAAGACTCACAACCTATGCACAGCACACACTTCCAGCCCCTCTGCCTCTTCCCTCTTCCTGGATTCACTCAGACGTTTTTAAGACTCACAGCCTGTGCACAGCACACACACTTCCAGGCCCTCTGCCTCTTCCACACACTTCCAGCCCCTCTGTCTCTTCCCTCTTCCTGGATTCACTCAGACGTTTTTAAGACTCACAGCCTGTGCACAGCACACACAATTCCAGCCCCTCTGCCTCTTCCACACACTTCCAGCCCCTCTGCCTCTTACACACACTTCCAGCCCCTCTGCCTCTTCCCCCATTCCTGGATTCACTCAGACGTTTTTAAGAATCAAAACATGTGCGCAGTACACACGTCCAGCCCCTCTGCCTCTTCCCTCTTCCTAGATTCACTCAGAAGTTTTTTAGACTAACAGCCTGTGCACAGCACACAACACAGAACACACATCCAACCACACTGCCTCTTCCCTCTTCCTGGATTCACTCAGACGTTTTTAAGACTCACAGACGGTGCACAGCACACACCTCTAGCCAATCTGCCTCTTCCCTCTTCCTGGATTCACTCAGACGGTTTTAAATAATCACAGCCTGTGTACAGCACACACTTCCAGCCCCTCTGCTTCTTCCCTCTTCCTGGATTCACTCAGACGTTTTTAATAATCACAGCCTGTGTTCAGCACACACATCAAGCCCCTCGGCCTCTTCCCTCTTCCTGGATTCACTCAGAAGTTTTTAAGACTCACAGCCTGTGCACAGCACACATATCCAGCCCCTCTGCCTCTTCCCTCTTCCTGGATTCACTCAGACATTTTTTAAGGCTCACAGCATGTACACAGGACACACATCCAACCACTCTGCCCTTTCCCTCTTCCTGTATTAACTCAGATGCTTTTTAAGACTCACAGCCAGTGCACAGCACACACTTCCAGCCCCTCTGCCTCTTCCAAACACTTCCAGCCCCTCTGCCTCTTCCACACACGTACAGCCCCTCTGCCTCTTCCCTCTTCCTGGATTCACTCAGAAGTTTTTAAGACTAACAGCCTGTGCACAGCACACAACACAGAACACACGTCCAACCACACTGCCTCTTCCCTCTTCCTGGATTCACTCAGACATTTTTAAGACTCACAGCCGGTGCACAGCACACACTTCTAGCCAATCTGCCCATTTCCTCTTCCTGGATTCACTCAGACGCTTTTTTAGAATCACAGCTGTTGTACAGCACACACTTCCACTACCTCTGCCTCTTCCACACACTTCCAGCCCCTCTGCCTCTTCCACACACTTCCAGCCCCTCTGCCTCTTCCATACACTTCCAGCCCCTCTGCCTCTTCCCTCTTCCTGGATTCACTCAGACGTTTTTAAGACTCAAAACATGTGCACAGAAGACACGTCCAGCCCCTCTGCCTCTTCCCTCTTCCTGCATTCACTCAGACGTTTTTAACACTCACAGCCTGTGCACAGCACACAACACAGAACACACGTCCAACCACACTGCCTCTTCCCTCTTCCTGGATTCACTCAGACATTTTTAAGACTCACAGCCGGTGCACAGCACACACTTGTAGCCAATCTGCCCATTTCCTCTTCCTGGATTCACTCAGACGCTTTTTTAGAATCACAGCTGTTGTACAGCACACACTTCCACTACCTCTGCCTCTTCCACACACTTCCAGCCCCTCTGCCTCTTCCACACACTTCCAGCCCCTCTGCCTCTTCCATACACTTCCAGCCCCTCTGCCTCTTCCCTCTTCCTGGATTCACTCAGACATTTTTTAAGGCTCCCAGCATGTGCACAGCACACACATCCAACCACTCTGCCTATTTCCTCTTCCTGTATTCACTCAGACGCTTTTTAAGAATCACAGCTGGTGTACAGCACACACTTCCACTACCTCTGCCTCTTCCACACACTTCCAACCCCTCTGCCTCTTCCACACACTTCCAGCCCCTCTGTCGCTTCCCTCTTCCTGGATTCACTCAGACGTTTTTAAGACTCACAGCCTGTGCACAGCAAACACTTCCAGCCCCTCTGCCTCTTCCCTCTTCCTGCATTCACTCAGACGTTTTTAAGACTCACAGCCTGTGCACAGCACACACAATTCCAGCCCCTCTGCCTCTTCCACACACTTCCAGCCCCTCTGCCTCTTCCACACACTTCCAGCCCCTCTGCCTCTTCCCCCTTCCTGGATTCAATCAGACGTTTTTAAGACTCAAAACATGTGCACAGTACACACGTCCAGCCCCTCTGCCTCTTCCCTGTTCCTGTATTCACTCAGAAGTTTTTAAGACTAACAGCCTGTGCACAACACACAACACAGAACACACGTCCAACCACACTGCCTCTTCCCTCTTCCTGGATTCACTCAGACATTTTTAGACTCACAGCCGCTGCACAGCACACACCACTAGCGAATCTGCCTCTTCCCTCTTCCTGGATTCACTCAGACGGTTTTTAATAATCACACCCTGTGTACAGCACACACTTCCAGCCCCTCTGCCTCTTCCCTCTTCCTGGATTCACTCAGACGGTTTTTAATAATCACAGCCTGTGTACAGCAAACACTTCCAGCCCCTCTGCTTCTTCCCTCTTCCTGGATTCACTCAGACGTTTTGAATAACCACAGCCTGTGCACAGCACACACTTCCAGCCCCTCTGCCACTTCCCTCTTCCTGCATTCACTCAGACGTTTTTAATAATCAAAGCCTGTGCACAGTACACACAATTCCAGCCCCTCTGCCTCTTCCACACACTTCCAGCCCCTCTGACACTTCCACACACTTCCAGCCCCTCTGCCTCTTCCACACACTTCCAGCCCCTCTGCCTCTTCCCTCTTCCTGGATTCACTCAGACATTTTTTAAGGCTCACAGCATGTGCACAGCACACACATCCAACCACTCTGCCTATTCCCTCTTCCTGTATTCACTCAGATGCTTTTTAAGACTTACAGCCAGTGCACAGGAAACACAATTCCAGCCCCTCTGCCTCTTCCACACACTTCCAGCCCCTCTGCCTCTTCCCTCTTCCTGGATTCACTCAGACGTTTTTAAGACTCAAAACATGTGCACAGAAGACACGTCCAGCCCCTCTGCCTCTTCCCTCTTCCTGGATTCACTCAGACGCTTTTTAAGACTAACAGCCTGTGCACAGCACACAACACTGAACACACATCCAAGCACACTGCCTCTTCCCTCTTCCTGGATTCACTCAGACATTTTTAAGACTCACAGCCGGTGCACAGCACATACCTCTAGCCAATCTGCCTCTTCCCTCTTCCTGGATTCACTCAGACGGTTTTTAATAATCACAGCCTGTGTACAGCACACACTTCCAGCCCCTCTGCTTCTTCCCTCTTCCTAGATTCACTCAGATGATTTTAATAATCACAGCCTGTGTACAGCACACACATCAAGCCCCTCTGCCTCTTCCCTCTTACTGGATTCACTCAGATGCTTTTTAAGAATCACAGCTGGTGTACAGCACACATTTCCACTACCTCTGCCTCTTCCACACACTTCCAGCCCCTCTGCCTCTTCCACACACTTCCAGCCCCTCTGTTTCTTCCCTCTTCCTGGATTCACTCAGACATTTTTTAAGGCTCACAGCATGTGCACAGCACACACATCCAACCACTCTGCCTATTCCCTCTTCCTGTATTCACTCAGATGCTTTTTAAGACTTACAGCCAGTGCACAGGAAACACAATTCCAGCCCCTCTGCCTCTTCCACACACTTCCAGCCCCTCTGCCTCTTCCACACACTTCCAGCCCCTCTGCCTCTTCCCTCTTCCTGGATTCACTCAGACGTTTTTAACACTCACAGCCTGTGCACAGCACACACAATTCCAGCCACTCTGCCTCTTACACACACTTCCAGCCCCTCTGCCTCTTACACACACTTCCAGCCCCTCTGCCTCTTACACACACTTCCAGCCCCTCTGCCTCTTCCCCCTTCTTGGAGTCACTCAGACGTTTTTAAGACTCAAAACATGTGCACAGTACACACCTCTAGCCAATCTGACTCTTCCCTCTACCTGGATTCACTCAGACGGTTTTTAATAATCACAGCCTGTGTACAGCACACACTTCCAGCCCCTCTGCTTCTTCCCTCTTCCTAGATTCACTCAGATGATTTTAATAATCACAGCCTGTGTACAGCACACACATCAAGCCCCTCTGCCTCTTCCCTCTTACTGGATTCACTCAGATGCTTTTTAAGAATCACAGCTGGTGTACAGCACACATTTCCACTACCTCTGCCTCTTCCACACACTTCCAGCCCCTCTGCCTCTTCCACACACTTCCAGCCCCTCTGTTTCTTCCCTCTTCCTGGATTCACTCAGACATTTTTTAAGGCTCACAGCATGTGCACAGCACACACATCCAACCACTCTGCCTATTCCCTCTTCCTGTATTCACTCAGATGCTTTTTAAGACTTACAGCCAGTGCACAGGAAACACAATTCCAGCCCCTCTGCCTCTTCCACACACTTCCAGCCCCTCTGCCTCTTCCACACACTTCCAGCCCCTCTGCCTCTTCCCTCTTCCTGGATTCACTCAGACGTTTTTAACACTCACAGCCTGTGCACAGCACACACAATTCCAGCCACTCTGCCTCTTACACACACTTCCAGCCCCTCTGCCTCTTACACACACTTCCAGCCCCTCTGCCTCTTACACACACTTCCAGCCCCTCTGCCTCTTCCCCCTTCTTGGAGTCACTCAGACGTTTTTAAGACTCAAAACATGTGCACAGTACACACGTCCAGCCCCTCTGCCTCTTCCCTCTTCCTGGATTCACTCAGACGTTTTTAAGACTCACAGCCGGTGCACAGCACACACCTCTAGCCAATCTGCCTCTTCCCTCTTCCTGGATTCACTCAGACGGTTTTTAATAATCACAGCCTGTGTTCAGCACACAGTTCCAGCCCCTCTGCTTCTTCCCTCTTCCTGGATTCACTCAGACGTTTTTAAGACTCACAGCCTGTGCACAGGACACACAGTTCCAGCCCCTCTGCCTCTTCCACACACTTCCAGCCCCTCTGCCTCTTCCACACACTTCCAGCCCCTCTTTTTCTACCCTCTTCCTGGATTCACTCAGACGTTTTTAAGACTCACAGCCTATGCACAGCACACACTTCCAGCCCCTCTGCCTCTTCCCTCTTCCTGGATTCACTCAGACGTTTTTAAGACTCACAGCCTGTGCACAGCACACACACTTCCAGGCCCTCTGCCTCTTCCACACACTTCCAGCCCCTCTGTCTCTTCCCTCTTCCTGGATTCACTCAGACGTTTTTAAGACTCACAGCCTGTGCACAGCACACACAATTCCAGCCCCTCTGCCTCTTCCACACACTTCCAGCCCCTCTGCCTCTTACACACACTTCCAGCCTCTCTGCCTCTTCCCCCATTCCTGGATTCACTCAGACGTTTTTAAGAATCAAAACATGTGCGCAGTACACACGTCCAGCCCCTCTGCCTCTTCCCTCTTCCTAGATTCACTCAGAAGTTTTTTAGACTAACAGCCTGTGCACAGCACACAACACAGAACACACATCCAACCACACTGCCTCTTCCCTCTTCCTGGATTCACTCAGACGTTTTTAAGACTCACAGACGGTGCACAGCACACACCTCTAGCCAATCTGCCTCTTCCCTCTTCCTGGATTCACTCAGACGGTTTTAAATAATCACAGCCTGTGTACATCACACACTTCCAGCCCCTCTGCTTCTTCCCTCTTCCTGGATTCACTCAGACGTTTTTAATAATCACAGCCTGTGTTCAGCACACACATCAAGCCCCTCGGCCTCTTCCCTATTCCTGGATTCACTCAGAAGTTTTTAAGACTCACAGCCTGTGCACAGCACACATATCCAGCCCCTCTGCCTCTTCCCTCTTCCTGGATTCACTCAGACATTTTTTAAGGCTCACAGCATGTACACAGGACACACATCCAACCACTCTGCCCATTCCCTCTTCCTGTATTAACTCAGATGCTTTTTAAGACTCACAGCCAGTGCACAGCACACACTTCCAGCCCCTCTGCCTCTTCCAAACACTTCCAGCCCCTCTGCCTCTTCCACACACGTCCAGCCCCTCTGCCTCTTCCCTCTTCCTGGATTCACTCAGAAGTTTTTAAGACTAACAGCCTGTGCACAGCACACAACACAGAACACACGTCCAACCACACTGCCTCTTCCCTCTTCCTGGATTCACTCAGACATTTTTAAGACTCACAGCCGGTGCACAGCACACACTTCTAGCCAATCTGCCCATTTCCTCTTCCTGGATTCACTCAGACGCTTTTTAAGAATCACAGCTGTTGTACAGCACACACTTCCACTACCTCTGCCTCTTCCACACACTTCCAGCCCCTCTGCCTCTTCCACACACTTCCAGCCCCTCTGCCTCTTCCACACACTTCCAGCCCCTCTGCCTCTTCCCTCTTCCTGGATTCACTCAGACATTTTTTAAGGCTCACAGCATGTGCACAGCACACACATCCAACCACTCTGCCTATTCCCTCTTCCTGTATTCACTCAGATGCTTTTTAAGACTTACAGCCAGTGCACAGGAAACACAATTCCAGCCCCTCTGCCTCTTCCACACACTTCCAGCCCCTCTGCCTCTTCCCTCTTCCTGGATTCACTCAGACGTTTTTAAGACTCAAAACATGTGCACAGAAGACACGTCCAGCCCCTCTGCCTCTTCCCTCTTCCTGGATTCACTCAGACGCTTTTTAAGACTAACAGCCTGTGCACAGCACACAACACTGAACACACATCCAAGCACATTGCCTCTTCCCTCTTCCTGGATTCACTCAGACATTTTTAAGACTCACAGCCGCTGCACAGCACATACCTCTAGCCAATCTGCCTCTTCCCTCTTCCTGGATTCACTCAGACGGTTTTTAATAATCACAGCCTGTGTACAGCACACACTTCCAGCCCCTCTGCTTCTTCCCTCTTCCTAGATTCACTCAGATGATTTTAATAATCACAGCCTGTGTACAGCACACACATCAAGCCCCTCTGCCTCTTCCCTCTTACTGGATTCACTCAGATGCTTTTTAAGAATCACAGCTGGTGTACAGCACACATTTCCACTACCTCTGCCTCTTCCACACACTTCCAGCCCCTCTGCCTCTTCCACACACTTCCAGCCCCTCTGTTTCTTCCCTCTTCCTGGATTCACTCAGACATTTTTTAAGGCTCACAGCATGTGCACAGCACACACATCCAACCACTCTTCCTATCCCCTCTTCCTGTATTCACTCAGACGCTTTTTAAGAATCACAGCCAGTGCACAGCACAAACAATTCCAGCCCCTCTGTCTCTTCCACACACTTCCAGCCCCTCTGCCTCTTCATTCTTCCTGGATTCACTCAGATGCTTTTTAAGACTAACAGCCTGTGCACAGTACACAACACAGAACACACTTCCAGCCCCTCTGCTTCTTCCCTCTTCCTGGATTCACTCAGACGTTTTCAAGACTCACAGCCGGTGCACAGCACACACCTCTAGCCAATCTTACTCTTCCCTCTACCTGGATTCACTCAGACGTTTTTAATAATCACAGCCTGTGTACAGCACACACTTCCAGCGTCTCTGCTTCTTCCCTCTTCCTGGATTCACTCAGACGTTTTTAATAATCACAGCCTGTGTACAGCACACACATCAAGCCCCTCTGCCTCTTCCCTCTTACTGGATTCACTCAGACATTTTTTAAGGCTCACAGCATGTGCACAGCACACATATCCAACCACTCTGCCTATTCCCTCTTCCTGTATTCACTCAGACGCTTTTTAAGAATCACAGCTGGTGTACAGCACACACTTCCACTACCTCTGCCTCTTCCACACACTTCCAGCCCCTCTGTCTCTTCCCTCTTCCTGGATTCACTCAGACGTTTTTAAGACTCAAAACATGTGCACAGTACACACGTCCAGCCCCTCTGCCTCTTCCCTCTTCCTGGATTCACTCAGAAGTTTTTAAGACTAGCAGCCTGTGCAAAACACACAACACAGAACACACGTCCAACCACACTGCCTCTTCCCTCTTCCTGGATTCACTCAGACATTTTTAAGACTCACAGCCGGTGCACAGCACACACCTCTAGCCAATCTTACTCTTCCCTCTACCTGGATTCACTCAGACGTTTTTAATAATCACAGCCTCTGTACAGGACACACTTCCAGCCCCTCTGCCTCTTCCCTCTTCCTGGATTCACTCAGACGTTTTTAAGACTCACAGCCTGTGCACAGCACACACAATTCCAGCCCCTCTGCCTCTTCCACACACTTCCAGCCCCTCTGCCTCTTACACACACTTCCAGCCTCTCTGCCTCTTCCCCCATTCCTGGATTCACTCAGACGTTTTTAAGACTCAAAACATGTGCACAGTACACACGTCCAGCCCCTCTGCCTCTTCCCTCTTCCTGGATTCACTCAGAAGTTTTTTAGACTAACAGTCTGTGCACAGCACACAACACAGAACACACATCCAACCACACTGCCTCTTCCCTCTTCCTGGATTCACTCAGATGTTTTTAAGACTCACAGACGGTGCACAGCACACACCTCTAGCCAATCTGCCTCCTCCCTCTTCCTGGATTCACTCAGACGGTTTTAAATAATCACAGCCTGTGTACAGCACACACTTCCAGCCCCTCTGCTTCTTCCCTCTTCCTGGATTCACTCAGACGTTTTTAATAATCACAGTCTGTGTTCAGCACACACATCAAGCCCCTCGGCCTCTTCCCTCTTCCTGGATTCATTCAGAAGTTTTTAAGACTCACAGCCTGTGCACAGCACACACATCCAGCCCCTCTGCCTCTTCCCTCTTCCTGGATTCACTCAGACATTTTTTAAGGCCCACAGCATGTACACAGGACACACATCCAACCACTCTGCCCATTCCCTCTTCCTGTATTAACTCAGATGCTTTTTAAGACTCACAGCCAGTGCACAGCACACACTTCCAGCCCCTCTGCCTCTTCCAAACACTTCCAGCCCCTCTGTCTCTTCCACACACGTCCAGCCCCTCTGCCTCTTCCCTCTTCCTGGATTCACTCAGAAGTTTTTAAGACTAACAGCCTGTGCACAGCACACAACACAGAACACACGTCCAACCACACTGCCTCTTCCCTCTTCCTGGATTCACTCAGACATTTTTAAGACTCACAGCCGGTGCACAGCACACACTTCTAGCCAATCTGCCCATTTCCTCTTCCTGGATTCACTCAGACGCTTTTTAAGAATCACAGCTGTTGTACAGCACACACTTCCACTACCTCTGCCTCTTCCACACACTTCCAGCCCCTCTGCCACTTCCCTCTTCCTGGATTCACTCAGACATTTTTTAAGGCTCACAGCATGTGCACAGCACACACATCCAACCACTCTGCCTATTCCCTCTTCCTGTATTCACTCAGATGCTTTTTAAGACTCACAGCCAGTGCACAGCACACACTTCCAGCCCCTCTGCCTCTTCCAAACACTTCCAGCCCCTCTGCCTCTTCCACACACGTCCAGCCCCTCTGCCTCTTCCCTCTTCCTGGATTCACTCAGAAGTTTTTAAGACTAACAGCCTGTGCACAGCACACAACACAGAACACACGTCCAACCACACTGCCTCTTCCCTCTTCCTGGATTCACTCAGACATTTTTAAGACTCACAGCCGGTGCACAGCACACACTTCTAGCCAATCTGCCCATTTCCTCTTCCTGGATTCACTCAGACGCTTTTTAAGAATCACAGCTGTTGTACAGCACACACTTCCACTACCTCTGCCTCTTCCACACACTTCCAGCCCCTCTGCCTCTTCCACACACTTCCAGCCCCTCTGCCTCTTCCACACACTTCCAGCCCCTCTGCCTCTTCCCTCTTCCTGGATTCACTCAGACATTTTTTAAGGCTTACAGCATGTGCACAGCACACACATCCAACCACTCTGCCTATTCCCTCTTCCTGTATTCACTCAGATGCTTTTTAAGACTTACAGCCAGTGCACAGGAAACACAATTCCAGCCCCTCTGCCTCTTCCACACACTTCCAGCCCCTCTGCCTCTTCCCTCTTCCTGGATTCACTCAGACGTTTTTAAGACTCAAAACATGTGCACAGAAGACACGTCCAGCCCCTCTGCCTCTTCCCTCTTCCTGGATTCACTCAGACGCTTTTTAAGACTAACAGCCTGTGCACAGCACACAACACTGAACACACATCCAAGCACACTGCCTCTTCCCTCTTCCTGGATTCACTCAGACATTTTTAAGACTCACAGCCGGTGCACAGCACATACCTCTAGCCAATCTGCCTCTTCCCTCTTCCTGGATTCACTCAGACGGTTTTTAATAATCACAGCCTGTGTACAGCACACACTTCCAGCCCCTCTGCTTCTTCCCTCTTCCTAGAGTCACTCAGATGATTTTAATAATCACAGCCTGTGTACAGCACACACATCAAGCCCCTCTGCCTCTTCCCTCTTACTGGATTCACTCAGATGCTTTTTAAGAATCACAGCTGGTGTACAGCACACATTTCCACTACCTCTGCCTCTTCCACACACTTCCAGCCCCTCTGCCTCTTCCACACACTTCCAGCCCCTCTGTTTCTTCCCTCTTCCTGGATTCACTCAGACATTTTTTAAGGCTCACAGCATGTGCACAGCACACACATCCAACCACTCTGCCTATTCCCTCTTCCTGTATTCACTCAGACGCTTTTTAAGAATCACAGCTGGTGTACAGCACACACTTCCACTACCTCTGCCTCTTCCACACACTTCCAGCCCCTCTGTCTCTTCCCTCTTCCTGGATTCACTCAGACGTTTTTAAGACTCACAGCCTGTGCACAGCACACACAATTCCAGCCCCTCTGCCTCTTCCACACACGTCCAGCCCCTCTGCCTCTTCCCCCTTCCTGGATTCACTCAGACGTTTTTAAGACTCAAAACATGTGCACAGTACACACGTCCAGCCCCTCTGCCTCTTCCCTCTTCCTGGATTCACTCAGAAGTTTTTAAGACTAGCAGCCTGTGCAAAACACACAACACAGAACACACGTCCAACCACACTGCCTCTTCCCTCTTCCTGGATTCACTCAGACATTTTTAAGACTCACAGCCGGTGCACAGCACACACCTCTAGCCAATCTTACTCTTCCCTCTACCTGGATTCACTCAGACGTTTTTAATAATCACAGCCTCTGTACAGGACACACTTCCAGCCCCTCTGCCTCTTCCCTCTTCCTGGATTCACTCAGATGTTTTTAAGACTCACAGCCTGTGCACAGCACACACAATTCCAGCCCCTCTGCCTCTTCCACACACTTCCAGCCCCTCTGCCTCTTACACACACTTCCAGCCCCTCTGCCTCTTCCCCCATTCCTGGATTCACTCAGACGTTTTTAAGACTCAAAACATGTGCACAGTACACACGTCCAGCCCCTCTGCCTCTTCCCTCTTCCTGGATTCACTCAGAAGTTTTTTAGACTAACAGTCTGTGCACAGCACACAACACAGAACACACATCCAACCACACTGCCTCTTCCCTCTTCCTGGATTCACTCAGATGTTTTTAAGACTCACAGACGGTGCACAGCACACACCTCTAGCCAATCTGCCTCCTCCCTCTTCCTGGATTCACTCAGACGGTTTTAAATAATCACAGCCTGTGTACAGCACACACTTCCAGCCCCTCTGCTTCTTCCCTCTTCCTGGATTCACTCAGACGTTTTTAATAATCACAGTCTGTGTTCAGCACACACATCAAGCCCCTCGGCCTCTTCCCTCTTCCTGGATTCATTCAGAAGTTTTTAAGACTCACAGCCTGTGCACAGCACACACATCCAGCCCCTCTGCCTCTTCCCTCTTCCTGGATTCACTCAGACATTTTTTAAGGCCCACAGCATGTACACAGGACACACATCCAACCACTCTGCCCATTCCCTCTTCCTGTATTAACTCAGATGCTTTTTAAGACTCACAGCCAGTGCACAGCACACACTTCCAGCCCCTCTGCCTCTTCCAAACACTTCCAGCCCCTCTGTCTCTTCCACACACGTCCAGCCCCTCTGCCTCTTCCCTCTTCCTGGATTCACTCAGAAGTTTTTAAGACTAACAGCCTGTGCACAGCACACAACACAGAACACACGTCCAACCACACTGCCTCTTCCCTCTTCCTGGATTCACTCAGACATTTTTAAGACTCACAGCCGGTGCACAGCACACACTTCTAGCCAATCTGCCCATTTCCTCTTCCTGGATTCACTCAGACGCTTTTTAAGAATCACAGCTGTTGTACAGCACACACTTCCACTACCTCTGCCTCTTCCACACACTTCCAGCCCCTCTGCCTCTTCCACACACTTCCAGCCCCTCTGCCTCTTCCACACACTTCCAGCCCCTCTGCCTCTTCCCTCTTCCTGGATTCACTCAGACATTTTTAAGACTCACAGCCGGTGCACAGCACATACCTCTAGCCAATCTGCCTCTTCCCTCTTCCTGGATTCACTCAGACGGTTTTTAATAATCACAGCCTGTGTACAGCACACACTTCCAGCCCCTCTGCTTCTTCCCTCTTCCTAGAGTCACTCAGATGATTTTAATAATCACAGCCTGTGTACAGCACACACATCAAGCCCCTCTGCCTCTTCCCTCTTACTGGATTCACTCAGATGCTTTTTAAGAATCACAGCTGGTGTACAGCACACATTTCCACTACCTCTGCCTCTTCCACACACTTCCAGCCCCTCTGCCTCTTCCACACACTTCCAGCCCCTCTGTTTCTTCCCTCTTCCTGGATTCACTCAGACATTTTTTAAGGCTCACAGCATGTGCACAGCACACACATCCAACCACTCTGCCTATTCCCTCTTCCTGTATTCACTCAGACGCTTTTTAAGAATCACAGCTGGTGTACAGCACACACTTCCACTACCTCTGCCTCTTCCACACACTTCCAGCCCCTCTGTCTCTTCCCTCTTCCTGGATTCACTCAGACGTTTTTAAGACTCACAGCCTGTGCACAGCACAAACAATTCCAGCCCCTCTGCCTCTTCCACACACTTCCAGCCCCTCTGCCTCTTCATTCTTCCTGGATTCACTCAGACGCTTTTTAAGACTAACAGCCTGTGCACAGCACACAACACAGAACACACTTCCAGCCCCTCTGCTTCTTCCCTCTTCCTGGATTCACTCAGACGTTTTCAAGACTCACAGCCGGTGCACAGCACACACCTCTAGCCAATCTTACTCTTCCCTCTACCTGGATTCACTCAGACGTTTTTAATAATCACAGCCTGTGTACAGCACACACTTCCAGCGTCTCTGCTTCTTCCCTCTTCCTGGATTCACTCAGACGTTTTTAATAATCACAGCCTGTGTACAGCACACACATCAAGCCCCTCTGCCTCTTCCCTCTTACTGGATTCACTCAGACATTTTTTAAGGCTCACAGCATGTGCACAGCACACATATCCAACCACTCTGCCTATTCCCTCTTCCTGTATTCACTCAGACGCTTTTTAAGAATCACAGCTGGTGTACAGCACACACTTCCACTACCTCTGCCTCTTCCACACACTTCCAGCCCCTCTGTCTCTTCCCTCTTCCTGGATTCACTCAGACGTTTTTAAGACTCACAGCCTGTGCACAGCACACACAATTCCAGCCCCTCTGCCTCTTCCACACACGTCCAGCCCCTCTGCCTCTTCCCCCTTCCTGGATTCACTCAGACGTTTTTAAGACTCAAAACATGTGCACAGTATAAACGTCCAGCCCCTCTGCCTCTTCCCTCTTCCTGGATTCACTCAGAAGTTTTTAAGACTAGCAGCCTGTGCAAAACACACAACACAGAACACACGTCCAACCACACTGCCTCTTCCCTCTTCCTGGATTCACTCAGACATTTTTAAGACTCACAGCCAGTGCACAGCACACACCTCTAGCCAATCTTACTCTTCCCTCTACCTGGATTCACTCAGACGTTTTTAATAATCACAGCCTCTGTACAGGACACACTTCCAGCCCCTCTGCCTCTTCCCTCTTCCTGGATTCACTCAGACGTTTTTAAGACTCACAGCCTGTGCACAGCACACACAATTCCAGCCCCTCTGCCTCTTCCACACACTTCCAGCCCCTCTGCCTCTTACACACACTTCCAGCCCCTCTGCCTCTTCCCCCATTCCTGGATTCACTCAGACGTTTTTAAGACTCAAAACATGTGCACAGTACACACGTCCAGCCCCTCTGCCTCTTCCCTCTTCCTGGATTCACTCAGAAGTTTTTTAAGACTTACAGCCAGTGCACAGGAAACACAATTCCAGCCCCTCTGCCTCTTCCACACACTTCCAGCCCCTCTGCCTCTTCCCTCTTCCTGGATTCACTCAGACGTTTTTAAGACTCAAAACATGTGCACAGAAGACACGTCCAGCCCCTCTGCCTCTTCCCTCTTCCTGGATTCACTCAGACGCTTTTTAAGACTAACAGCCTGTGCACAGCACACAACACTGAACACACATCCAAGCACACTGCCTCTTCCCTCTTCCTGGATTCACTCAGACATTTTTAAGACTCACAGCCGGTGCACAGCACATACCTCTAGCCAATCTGCCTCTTCCCTCTTCCTGGATTCACTCAGACGGTTTTTAATAATCACAGCCTGTGTACAGCACACACTTCCAGCCCCTCTGCTTCTTCCCTCTTCCTAGAGTCACTCAGATGATTTTAATAATCACAGCCTGTGTACAGCACACACATCAAGCCCCTCTGCCTCTTCCCTCTTACTGGATTCACTCAGATGCTTTTTAAGAATCACAGCTGGTGTACAGCACACATTTCCACTACCTCTGCCTCTTCCACACACTTCCAGCCCCTCTGCCTCTTCCACACACTTCCAGCCCCTCTGTTTCTTCCCTCTTCCTGGATTCACTCAGACATTTTTTAAGGCTCACAGCATGTGCACAGCACACACATCCAACCACTCTGCCTATTCCCTCTTCCTGTATTCACTCAGACGCTTTTTAAGAATCACAGCTGGTGTACAGCACACACTTCCACTACCTCTGCCTCTTCCACACACTTCCAGCCCCTCTGTCTCTTCCCTCTTCCTGGATTCACTCAGACGTTTTTAAGACTCACAGCCTGTGCACAGCACACACAATTCCAGCCCCTCTGCCTCTTCCACACACGTCCAGCCCCTCTGCCTCTTCCCCCTTCCTGGATTCACTCAGACGTTTTTAAGACTCAAAACATGTGCACAGTACACACGTCCAGCCCCTCTGCCTCTTCCCTCTTCCTGGATTCACTCAGAAGTTTTTAAGACTAGCAGCCTGTGCAAAACACACAACACAGAACACACGTCCAACCACACTGCCTCTTCCCTCTTCCTGGATTCACTCAGACATTTTTAAGACTCACAGCCGGTGCACAGCACACACCTCTAGCCAATCTTACTCTTCCCTCTACCTGGATTCACTCAGACGTTTTTAATAATCACAGCCTCTGTACAGGACACACTTCCAGCCCCTCTGCCTCTTCCCTCTTCCTGGATTCACTCAGATGTTTTTAAGACTCACAGCCTGTGCACAGCACACACAATTCCAGCCCCTCTGCCTCTTCCACACACTTCCAGCCCCTCTGCCTCTTACACACACTTCCAGCCCCTCTGCCTCTTCCCCCATTCCTGGATTCACTCAGACGTTTTTAAGACTCAAAACATGTGCACAGTACACACGTCCAGCCCCTCTGCCTCTTCCCTCTTCCTGGATTCACTCAGAAGTTTTTTAGACTAACAGTCTGTGCACAGCACACAACACAGAACACACATCCAACCACACTGCCTCTTCCCTCTTCCTGGATTCACTCAGATGTTTTTAA
Organism: Natrix helvetica; assembly: GCF_964273705.1. Classification (NCBI taxonomy): domain Eukaryota; kingdom Metazoa; phylum Chordata; class Lepidosauria; order Squamata; family Natricidae; genus Natrix; species Natrix helvetica. The sequence goes on from NC_138555.1 coordinate 50,768,005, forward strand.
GACTCACAGACGGTGCACAGCACACACCTCTAGCCAATCTGCCTCCTCCCTCTTCCTGGATTCACTCAGACGGTTTTAAATAATCACAGCCTGTGTACAGCACACACTTCCAGCCCCTCTGCTTCTTCCCTCTTCCTGGATTCACTCAGACGTTTTTAATAATCACAGTCTGTGTTCAGCACACACATCAAGCCCCTCGGCCTCTTCCCTCTTCCTGGATTCATTCAGAAGTTTTTAAGACTCACAGCCTGTGCACAGCACACACATCCAGCCGCTCTGCCTCTTCCCTCTTCCTGGATTCACTCAGACATTTTTTAAGGCCCACAGCATGTACACAGGACACACATCCAACCACTCTGCCCATTCCCTCTTCCTGTATTAACTCAGATGCTTTTTAAGACTCACAGCCAGTGCACAGCACACACTTCCAGCCCCTCTGCCTCTTCCAAACACTTCCAGCCCCTCTGTCTCTTCCACACACGTCCAGCCCCTCTGCCTCTTCCCTCTTCCTGGATTCACTCAGAAGTTTTTAAGACTAACAGCCTGTGCACAGCACACAACACAGAACACACGTCCAACCACACTGCCTCTTCCCTCTTCCTGGATTCACTCAGACATTTTTAAGACTCACAGCCGGTGCACAGCACACACTTCTAGCCAATCTGCCCATTTCCTCTTCCTGGATTCACTCAGACGCTTTTTAAGAATCACAGCTGTTGTACAGCACACACTTCCACTACCTCTGCCTCTTCCACTCACTTCCAGCCCCTCTGCCTCTTCCACACACTTCCAGCCCCTCTGCCTCTTCCACACACTTCCAGCCCCTCTGCCTCTTCCCTCTTCCTGGATTCACTCAGACATTTTTTAAGGCTCACAGCATGTGCACAGCACACACATCCAACCACTCTGCCTATTCCCTCTTCCTGTATTCACTCAGATGCTTTTTAGGACTTACAGCCAGTGCACAGGAAACACAATTCCAGCCCCTCTGCCTCTTCCACACACTTCCAGCCCCTCTGCCTCTTCCCTCTTCCTGGATTCACTCAGACGCTTTTTAAGACTAACAGCCTGTGCACAGCACACAACACTGAACACACATCCAAGCACACTGCCTCTTCCCTCTTCCTGGATTCACTCAGACATTTTTAAGACACACAGCCGGTGCACAGCACATACCTCTAGCCAATCTGCCTCTTCCCTCTTCCTGGATTCACTCAGACGGTTTTTAATAATCACAGCCTGTGTACAGCACACACTTCCAGCCCCTCTGCTTCTTCCCTCTTCCTAGATTCACTCAGATGATTTTAATAATCACAGCCTGTGTACAGCACACACATCAAGCCCCTCTGCCTCTTCCCTCTTACTGGATTCACTCAGATGCTTTTTAAGAATCACAGCTGGTGTACAGCACACATTTCCACTACCTCTGCCTCTTCCACACACTTCCAGCCCCTCTGCCTCTTCCACACACTTCCAGCCCCTCTGTTTCTTCCCTCTTCCTGGATTCACTCAGACATTTTTTAAGGCTCACAGCATGTGCACAGCACACACATCCAACCACTCTGCCTATTCCCTCTTCCTGTATTCACTCAGACGCTTTTTAAGAATCACAGCCAGTGCACAGCACAAACAATTCCAGCCCCTCTGCCTCTTCCACACACTTCCAGCCCCTCTGCCTCTTCATTCTTCCTGGATTCACTCAGACGCTTTTTAAGACTAACAGCCTGTGCACAGCACACAACACAGAACACACTTCCAGCCCCTCTGCTTCTTCCCTCTTCCTGGATTCACTCAGACGTTTTCAAGACTCACAGCCGGTGCACAGCACACACCTCTAGCCAATCTTACTCTTCCCTCTACCTGGATTCACTCAGACGTTTTTAATAATCACAGCCTGTGTACAGCACACACTTCCAGCGTCTCTGCTTCTTCCCTCTTCCTGGATTCACTCAGACGTTTTTAATAATCACAGCCTGTGTACAGCACACACATCAAGCCCCTCTGCCTCTTCCCTCTTACTGGATTCACTCAGACATTTTTTAAGGCTCACAGCATGTGCACAGCACACATATCCAACCACTCTGCCTATTCCCTCTTCCTGTATTCACTCAGACGCTTTTTAAGAATCACAGCTGGTGTACAGCACACACTTCCACTACCTCTGCCTCTTCCACACACTTCCAGCCCCTCTGTCTCTTCCCTCTTCCTGGATTCACTCAGACGTTTTTAAGACTCAAAACATGTGCACAGCACACACAATTCCAGCCCCTCTGCCTCTTCCACACACGTCCAGCCCCTCTGCCTCTTCCCCCTTCCTGGATTCACTCAGACGTTTTTAAGACTCAAAACATGTGCACAGTATAAACGTCCAGCCCCTCTGCCTCTTCCCTCTTCCTGGATTCACTCAGAAGTTTTTAAGACTAGCAGCCTGTGCAAAACACACAACACAGAACACACGTCCAACCACACTGCCTCTTCCCTCTTCCTGGATTCACTCAGACATTTTTAAGACTCACAGCCGGTGCACAGCACACACCTCTAGCCAATCTTACTCTTCCCTCTACCTGGATTCACTCAGACGTTTTTAATAATCACAGCCTCTGTACAGGACACACTTCCAGCCCCTCTGCCTCTTCCCTCTTCCTGGATTCACTCAGACGTTTTTAAGACTCACAGCCTGTGCACAGCACACACAATTCCAGCCCCTCTGCCTCTTCCACACACTTCCAGCCCCTCTGCCTCTTACACACACTTCCAGCCCCTCTGCCTCTTCCCCCATTCCTGGATTCACTCAGACGTTTTTAAGACTCAAAACATGTGCACAGTACACACGTCCAGCCCCTCTGCCTCTTCCCTCTTCCTGGATTCACTCAGAAGTTTTTTAGACTAACAGTCTGTGCGCAGCACACAACACAGAACACACATCCAACCACACTGCCTCTTCCCTCTTCCTGGATTCACTCAGATGTTTTTAAGACTCACAGACGGTGCACAGCACACACCTCTAGCCAATCTGCCTCCTCCCTCTTCCTGGATTCACTCAGACGGTTTTAAATAATCACAGCCTGTGTACAGCACACACTTCCAGCCCCTCTGCTTCTTCCCTCTTCCTGGATTCACTCAGACGTTTTTAATAATCACAGCCTGTGTTCAGCACACACATCAAGCCCCTCGGCCTCTTCCCTCTTCCTGGATTCACTCAGAAGTTTTTAAGACTCACAGCCTGTGCACAGCACACACATCCAGCCCCTCTGCCTCTTCCCTCTTCCTGGATTCACTAAGACATTTTTTAAGGCCCACAGCATGTACACAGGACACACATCCAACCACTCTGCCCATTCCCTCTTCCTGTATTAACTCAGATGCTTTTTAAGACTCACAGCCAGTGCACAGCACACACTTCCAGCCCCTCTGCCTCTTCCAAACACTTCCAGCCCCTCTGTCTCTTCCACACACGTCCAGCCCCTCTGCCTCTTCCCTCTTCCTGGATTCACTCAGAAGTTTTTAAGACTAACAGCCTGTGCACAGCACACAACACAGAGCACACGTCCAACCACACTGCCTCTTCCCTCTTCCTGGATTCACTCAGACATTTTTAAGACTCACAGCCGGTGCACAGCACACACTTCTAGCCAATCTGCCCATTTCCTCTTCCTGGATTCACTCAGACGCTTTTTAAGAATCACAGCTGTTGTACAGCACACACTTCCACTACCTCTGCCTCTTCCACACACTTCCAGCCCCTCTGCCTCTTCCACACACTTCCAGCCCCTCTGCCTCTTCCACACACTTCCAGCCCCTCTGCCTCTTCCCTCTTCCTGGATTCACTCAGACATTTTTTAAGGCTCACAGCATGTGCACAGCACACACATCCAACCACTCTGCCTATTCCCTCTTCCTGTATTCACTCAGATGCTTTTTAAGACTTACAGCCAGTGCACAGGAAACACAATTCCAGCCCCTCTGCCTCTTCCACACACTTCCAGCCCCTCTGCCTCTTCCCTCTTCCTGGATTCACTCAGATGTTTTTAAGACTCAAAACATGTGCACAGAAGACACGTCCAGCCCCTCTGCCTCTTCCCTCTTCCTGGATTCACTCAGACGCTTTTTAAGACTAACAGCCTGTGCACAGCACACAACACTGAACACACATCCAAGCACACTGCCTCTTCCCTCTTCCTGGATTCACTCAGACATTTTTAAGACTCACAGCCGGTGCACAGCACATACCTCTAGCCAATCTGCCTCTTCCCTCTTCCTGGATTCACTCAGACGGTTTTTAATAATCACAGCCTGTGTACAGCACACACTTCCAGCCCCTCTGCTTCTTCCCTCTTCCTAGATTCATTCAGATGATTTTAATAATCACAGCCTGTGTACAGCACACACATCAAGCCCCTCTGCCTCTTCCCTCTTACTGGATTCACTCAGATGCTTTTTAAGAATCACAGCTGGTGTACAGCACACATTTCCACTACCTCTGCCTCTTCCACACACTTCCAGCCCCTCTGCCTCTTCCACACACTTCCAGCCCCTCTGTTTCTTCCCTCTTCCTGGATTCACTCAGACATTTTTTAAGGCTCACAGCATGTGCACAGCACACACATCCAACCACTCTGCCTATTCCCTCTTCCTGTATTCACTCAGACGCTTTTTAAGAATCACAGCCAGTGCACAGCACAAACAATTCCAGCCCCTCTGCCTCTTCCACACACTTCCAGCCCCTCTGCCTCTTCATTCTTCCTGGATTCACTCAGACGCTTTTTAAGACTAACAGCCTGTGCACAGCACACAACACAGAACACACTTCCAGCCCCTCTGCTTCTTCCCTCTTCCTGGATTCACTCAGACGTTTTCAAGACTCACAACCGGTGCACAGCACACACCTCTAGCCAATCTTACTCTTCCCTCTACCTGGATTCACTCAGACGTTTTTAATAATCACAGCCTGTGTACAGCACACACTTCCAGCGTCTCTGCTTCTTCCCTCTTCCTGGATTCACTCAGACGTTTTTAATAATCACAGCCTGTGTACAGCACACACATCAAGCCCCTCTGCCTCTTCCCTCTTACTGGATTCATTCAGACATTTTTTAAGGCTCACAGCATGTGAACAGCACACATATCCAACCACTCTGCCTATTCCCTCTTCCTGTATTCACTCAGACGCTTTTTAAGAATCACAGCTGGTGTACAGCACACACTTCCACTACCTCTGCCTCTTCCACACACTTCCAGCCCCTCTGTCTCTTCCCTCTTCCTGGATTCACTCAGACGTTTTTAAGACTCACAGCCTGTGCACAGCACACACAATTCCAGCCCCTCTGCCTCTTCCACACACGTCCAGCCCCTCTGCCTCTTACACACACTTCCAGCCCCTCTGCCTCTTCCCCCATTCCTGGATTCACTCAGACGTTTTTAAGACTCAAAACATGTGCACAGTACACACGTCCAGCCCCTCTGCCTCTTCCCTCTTCCTGGATTCACTCAGAAGTTTTTTAGACTAATAGTCTGTGCACAGCACACAACACAGAACACACATCCAACCACACTGCCTCTTCCCTCTTCCTGGATTCACTCAGATGTTTTTAAGACTCACAGACGGTGCACAGCACACACCTCAAGCCAATCTGCCTCCTCCCTCTTCCTGGATTCACTCAGACGGTTTTAAATAATCACAGCCTGTGTACAGCACACACTTCCAGCCCCTCTGCTTCTTCCCTCTTCCTGGATTCACTCAGACGTTTTTAATAATCACAGCCTGTGTTCAGCACACACATCAAGCCCCTCGGCCTCTTCCCTCTTCCTGGATTCACTCAGAAGTTTTTAAGACTCACAGCCTGTGCACAGCACACACATCCAGCCCCTCTGCCTCTTCCCTCTTCCTGGATTCACTCAGACATTTTTTAAGGCCCACAGCATGTACACAGGACACACATCCAACCACTCTGCCCATTCCCTCTTCCTGTATTAACTCAGATGCTTTTTAAGACTCACTGCCAGTGCACAGCACACACTTCCAGCCCCTCTGCCTCTTCCAAACACTTCCAGCCCCTCTGTCTCTTCCACACACGTCCAGCCCCTCTGCCTCTTCCCTCTTCCTGGATTCACTCAGAAGTTTTTAAGACTAACAGCCTGTGCTCAGCACACAACACAGAACACACGTCCAACCACACTGCCTCTTCCCTCTTCCTGGATTCACTCAGACGCTTTTTAAGAATCACAGCTGTTGTACAGCACACACTTCCACTACCTCTGCCTCTTCCACACACTTCCAGCCCCTCTGCCTCTTCCACACACTTCCAGCCCCTCTGCCTCTTCCACACACTTCCAGCCCCTCTGCCTCTTCCCTCATCCTGGATTCACTCAGACATTTTTTAAGGCTCACAGCATGTGCACAGCACACACATCCAACCACTCTGCCTATTCCCTCTTCCTGTATTCACTCAGATGCTTTTTAAGACTTACAGCCAGTGCACAGGAAACACAATTCCAGCCCCTCTGCCTCTTCCACACACTTCCAGCCCCTCTGCCTCTTCCCTCTTCCTGGATTCACTCAGACGTTTTTAAGACTCAAAACATGTGCACAGAAGACACGTCCAGCCCCTCTGCCTCTTCCCTCTTCCTGGATTCACTCAGACGCTTTTTAAGACGAACAGCCTGGGCACAGCACACAACACTGAACACACATCCAAGCACACTGCCTCTTCCCTCTTCCTGGATTCACTCAGACATTTTTAAGACTCACAGCCGGTGCACAGCACATACCTCTAGCCAATCTGCCTCTTCCCTCTTCCTGGATTCACTCAGACGGTTTTTAATAATCACAGCCTGTGTACAGCACACACTTCCAGCCCCTCTGCTTCTTCCCTCTTCCTAGATTCACTCAGATGATTTTAATAATCACAGCCTGTGTACAGCACACACATCAAGCCCCTCTGCCTCTTCCCTCTTACTGGATTCACTCAGATGCTTTTTAAGAATCACAGCTGGTGTACAGCACACACTTCCACTACCTCTGCCTCTTCCACACACTTCCAGCCCCTCTGCCTCTTCCACACACTTCCAGCCCCTCTGTTTCTTCCCTCTTCCTGGATGCACTCAGACATTTTTAAGGCTCACAGCATGTGCACAGCACACACATCCAACCACTCTGCCTATTCCCTCTTCCTGTATTCACTCAGACGCTTTTTAAGAATCACAGCCAGTGCACAGCACAAACAATTCCAGCCCCTCTGCCTCTTCCACACACTTCCAGCCCCTCTGCCTCTTCCCCCTTCCTGGATTCACTCAGTCGTTTTTAAGACTCAAAACATGTGCACAGTACACACGTCCAGCCCCTCTGCCTCTTCCCTCTTCCTGGATTCACTCAGAAGTTTTTAAGACTAACACCCTGTGCACAACACACAACACAGAACACACGTCCAACCACACTGCCTCTTCCCTCTTCCTGGATTCACTCAGACATTTTTAATAATCACAGCCTGTGTACAGGACACATTAACACCCCTCTGCCTCTTCCCTCTTCCTAGATTCAGTCAGATGTTTTTAAGGCTCACAGCATGTGCACAGCACACACTTCCAGCCCCTCTGCCTCTTCCACACACTTCCAGCCCCTCTACCTCTTCCACACACTTCCAGCCTCTCGTCTCTTCCCTCTTCCTGGATTCACTCAGACGTTTTTAAGACTCACAGCCTGTGCACAGCACACACTTCCAGCCCCTCTGCCTCTTGCCTATTCCTGGATTCACTCAGACGTTTTTAGCACTCACAGCCTGTGCACAGCACACACAATTCCAGCCCCTCTGCCTCTTCCACACAATTCCAGCCCCTCTGCCTCTTACACACACTTCCAGCCCCTCTGCCTCTTCCACACACTTCCAGCCCCTCTGACTCTTCCCCCTTCCTGGATTCACTCAGACGCTTTTTAAGACTCACAGCCTGTGCACAGCACACAGATTTCCAGCCCCTCTGCCTCTTCCACACACTTCCAGCCCCACTGTCTCTTCCACACACTTCCAGCCCCTCTGACTCTTCCCCCTTCCTGGATTCACTCAGACGTTTTTAAGACTCAAAACATGTGCACAGAACACACGCCCAGCCCCTCTGCCTCTTCCCTCTTCCTGGATTCACTCAGAAGTTTTTAAGACTCACAGCCGGTGCACAGCACACACCTCTAGCCAATCTGACTCTTCCCTCTTCCTGGATTCACTCAGACGTTTTCAATAATCACAGCCTTTGTACAGCACACACTTCCAGCCGCTCTGCCTCTTCCCTCTTCCTGGGTTCACTCAGACGTTTTTAATAATCACACCCTGTGTACAGGACACACTTCCAGTCACTCTGCCTCTTCCCTCTTCCTGGATTCACTCAGACGTTTTTAAGACTCACAGCCTGTGCACAGCACACACAATTCCAGCCCCTCTGCCTCTTACACACACTTCAAGCCCCTCTACCTCTTACACACACTTCCAGCCCCTCTGCCTCTTCCCTCTTCCTGGAGTCACTCAGACGTTTTTAAGACTCAAAACATGTGCACAGTACACACGTCCAGCCCCTCTGCCTCTTCCCTCTTCCTTGATTCACTCAGAAGTTTTTAAGACTAACAGCCTGTGCACAACACACAACACAGAACACACGTCCAACCACACTGCCTCTTCCCTCTTCCTGGATTCACTCAGACATTTTTAAGACTCACAGCCGCTGCACAGCACACACCTCTAGCCAATCTGACACTTCCCTCTACCTGGATTCACTCAGACGTTTTTAATAATCACAGCCTGTGTAGAGCACACACTTCCAGCCCCTCTGCTTCTTCCCTCTTCCTTGATTCACTCAGAAGTTTTTAAGACTAACAGCCTGTGCACAACACACAACACAGAACACACGTCCAACCACACTGCCTCTTCCCTCTTCCTGGATTCACTCAGACATTTTTAAGACTCACAGCCGCTGCACAGCACACACCTCTAGCCAATCTGACACTTCCCTCTACCTGGATTCACTCAGACGTTTTTAATAATCACAGCCTGTGTAGAGCACACACTTCCAGCCCCTCTGCCTCTTCCACACACTTCCAGCCCCTCTGCCTCTTCCACACACTTCCAGCCCCTCTGCCTCTTCCCTCATCCTGGATTCACTCAGACATTTTTTAAGGCTCACAGCATGTGCACAGCACACACATCCAACCACTCTGCCTATTCCCTCTTCCTGTATTCACTCAGATGCTTTTTAAGACTTACAGCCAGTGCACAGGAAACACAATTCCAGCCCCTCTGCCTCTTCCACACACTTCCAGCCCCTCTGCCTCTTCCCTCTTCCTGGATTCACTCAGACGTTTTTAAGACTCAAAACATGTGCACAGAAGACACGTCCAGCCCCTCTGCCTCTTCCCTCTTCCTGGATTCACTCAGACGCTTTTTAAGACGAACAGCCTGGGCACAGCACACAACACTGAACACACATCCAAGCACACTGCCTCTTCCCTCTTCCTGGATTCACTCAGACATTTTTAAGACTCACAGCCGGTGCACAGCACATACCTCTAGCCAATCTGCCTCTTCCCTCTTCCTGGATTCACTCAGACGGTTTTTAATAATCACAGCCTGTGTACAGCACACACTTCCAGCCCCTCTGCTTCTTCCCTCTTCCTAGATTCACTCAGATGATTTTAATAATCACAGCCTGTGTACAGCACACACATCAAGCCCCTCTGCCTCTTCCCTCTTACTGGATTCACTCAGATGCTTTTTAAGAATCACAGCTGGTGTACAGCACACACTTCCACTACCTCTGCCTCTTCCACACACTTCCAGCCCCTCTGCCTCTTCCACACACTTCCAGCCCCTCTGTTTCTTCCCTCTTCCTGGATGCACTCAGACATTTTTAAGGCTCACAGCATGTGCACAGCACACACATCCAACCACTCTGCCTATTCCCTCTTCCTGTATTCACTCAGACGCTTTTTAAGAATCACAGCCAGTGCACAGCACACACTTCCAGCCCCTCTGCCTCTTGCCTCTTCCTGGATTCACTCAGACGTTTTTAGCACTCACAGCCTGTGCACAGCACACACAATTCCAGCCCCTCTGCCTCTTCCACACACTTCCAGCCCCTCTGCCTCTTCCCCCTTCCTGGATTCACTCAGTCGTTTTTAAGACTCAAAACATGTGCACAGTACACACGTCCAGCCCCTCTGCCTCTTCCCTCTTCCTGGATTCACTCAGAAGTTTTTAAGACTAACACCCTGTGCACAACACACAACACAGAACACACGTCCAACCACACTGCCTCTTCCCTCTTCCTGGATTCACTCAGACATTTTTAATAATCACAGCCTGTGTACAGGACACATTAACACCCCTCTGCCTCTTCCCTCTTCCTAGATTCAGTCAGATGTTTTTAAGGCTCACAGCCTGTGCACAGCACACACTTCCAGCCCCTCTGCCTCTTGCCTATTCCTGGATTCACTCAGACGTTTTTAGCACTCACAGCCTGTGCACAGCACACACAATTCCAGCCCCTCTGCCTCTTCCACACAATTCCAGCCCCTCTGCCTCTTACACACACTTCCAGCCCCTCTGCCTCTTACACACACTTCCAGCCCCTCTGACTCTTCCCCCTTCCTGGATTCACTCAGACGCTTTTTAAGACTCACAGCCTGTGCACAGCACACAGATTTCCAGCCCCTCTGCCTCTTCCACACACTTCCAGCCCCACTGTCTCTTCCACACACTTCCAGCCCCTCTGACTCTTCCCCCTTCCTGGATTCACTCAGACGTTTTTAAGACTCAAAACATGTGCACAGAACACACGCCCAGCCCCTCTGCCTCTTCCCTCTTCCTGGATTCACTCAGAAGTTTTTAAGACTCACAGCCGGTGCACAGCACACACCTCTAGCCAATCTGACTCTTCCCTCTTCCTGGATTCACTCAGACGTTTTCAATAATCACAGCCTTTGTACAGCACACACTTCCAGCCGCTCTGCCTCTTCCCTCTTCCTGGGTTCACTCAGACGTTTTTAATAATCACACCCTGTGTACAGGACACACTTCCAGCCACTCTGCCTCTTCCCTCTTCCTGGATTCACTCAGACGTTTTTAAGACTCACAGCCTGTGCACAGCACACACAATTCCAGCCCCTCTGCCTCTTACACACACTTCAAGCCCCTCTACCTCTTACACACACTTCCAGCCCCTCTGCCTCTTCCCTCTTCCTGGAGTCACTCAGACGTTTTTAAGACTCAAAACATGTGCACAGTACACACGTCCAGCCCCTCTGCCTCTTCCCTCTTCCTTGATTCACTCAGAAGTTTTTAAGACTAACAGCCTGTGCACAACACACAACACAGAACACAGGTCCAACCACACTGCCTCTTCCCTCTTCCTGGATTCACTCAGACATTTTTAAGACTCACAGCCGCTGCACAGCACACACCTCTAGCCAATCTGACACTTCCCTCTACCTGGATTCACTCAGACGTTTTTAATAATCACAGCCTGTGTAGAGCACACACTTCCAGCCCCTCTGCTTCTTCCCTCTTCCTGGATTCACTCAGACGTTTTTAATAATCACAGCCTGTGTACAGCACACACATCAAGCCTCTCTGCCTCTTCCCTCTTACTGGATTCACTCAGACATTTTTTAAGGCTCACAGCATGTACACAGGACACACAATTCCAGCCCCTCTGCCTCTTCCACACACGTCCAGCCCCTCTGCCTCTTACACACACTTCCAGCCCCTCTGCCTCTTCCCCCATTCCTGGATTCACTCAGACGTTTTTAAGACTCAAAACATGTGCACAGTACACACGTCCAGCCCCTCTGCCTCTTCCCTCTTCCTGGATTCACTCAGAAGTTTTTTAGACTAATAGTCTGTGCACAGCACACAACACAGAACACACATCCAACCACACTGCCTCTTCCCTCTTCCTGGATTCACTCAGATGTTTTTAAGACTCACAGACGGTGCACAGCACAGACCTCTAGCCAATCTGCCTCCTCCCTCTTCCTGGATTCACTCAGACGGTTTTAAATAATCACAGCCTGTGTACAGCACACACTTCCAGCCCCTCTGCTTCTTCCCTCTTCCTGGATTCACTCAGACGTTTTTAATAATCACAGCCTGTGTTCAGCACACACATCAAGCCCCTCGGCCTCTTCCCTCTTCCTGGATTCACTCAGAAGTTTTTAAGACTCACAGCCTGTGCACAGCACACACATCCAGCCCCTCTGCCTCTTCCCTCTTCCTGGATTCACTCAGACATTTTTTAAGGCCCACAGCATGTACACAGGACACACATCCAACCACTCTGCCCATTCCCTCTTCCTGTATTAACTCAGATGCTTTTTAAGACTCACTGCCAGTGCACAGCACACACTTCCAGCCCCTCTGCCTCTTCCAAACACTTCCAGCCCCTCTGTCTCTTCCACACACGTCCAGCCCCTCTGCCTCTTCCCTCTTCCTGGATTCACTCAGAAGTTTTTAAGACTAACAGCCTGTGCTCAGCACACAACACAGAACACACGTCCAACCACACTGCCTCTTCCCTCTTCCTGGATTCACTCAGACGCTTTTTAAGAATCACAGCTGTTGTACAGCACACACTTCCACTACCTCTGCCTCTTCCACACACTTCCAGCCCCTCTGCCTCTTCCACACACTTCCAGCCCCTCTGCCTCTTCCACACACTTCCAGCCCCTCTGCCTCTTCCCTCATCCTGGATTCACTCAGACATTTTTTAAGGCTCACAGCATGTGCACAGCACACACATCCAACCACTCTGCCTATTCCCTCTTCCTGTATTCACTCAGATGCTTTTTAAGACTTACAGCCAGTGCACAGGAAACACAATTCCAGCCCCTCTGCCTCTTCCACACACTTCCAGCCCCTCTGCCTCTTCCCTCTTCCTGGATTCACTCAGACGTTTTTAAGACTCAAAACATGTGCACAGAAGACACGTCCAGCCCCTCTGCCTCTTCCCTCTTCCTGGATTCACTCAGACGCTTTTTAAGACGAACAGCCTGGGCACAGCACACAACACTGAACACACATCCAAGCACACTGCCTCTTCCCTCTTCCTGGATTCACTCAGACATTTTTAAGACTCACAGCCGGTGCACAGCACATACCTCTAGCCAATCTGCCTCTTCCCTCTTCCTGGATTCACTCAGACGGTTTTTAATAATCACAGCCTGTGTACAGCACACACTTCCAGCCCCTCTGCTTCTTCCCTCTTCCTAGATTCACTCAGATGATTTTAATAATCACAGCCTGTGTACAGCACACACATCAAGCCCCTCTGCCTCTTCCCTCTTACTGGATTCACTCAGATGCTTTTTAAGAATCACAGCTGGTGTACAGCACACACTTCCACTACCTCTGCCTCTTCCACACACTTCCAGCCCCTCTGCCTCTTCCACACACTTCCAGCCCCTCTGTTTCTTCCCTCTTCCTGGATGCACTCAGACATTTTTAAGGCTCACAGCATGTGCACAGCACACACATCCAACCACTCTGCCTATTCCCTCTTCCTGTATTCACTCAGACGCTTTTTAAGAATCACAGCCAGTGCACAGCACAAACAATTCCAGCCCCTCTGCCTCTTCCACACACTTCCAGCCCCTCTGCCTCTTCCCCCTTCCTGGATTCACTCAGTCGTTTTTAAGACTCAAAACATGTGCACAGTACACACGTCCAGCCCCTCTGCCTCTTCCCTCTTCCTGGATTCACTCAGAAGTTTTTAAGACTAACACCCTGTGCACAACACACAACACAGAACACACGTCCAACCACACTGCCTCTTCCCTCTTCCTGGATTCACTCAGACATTTTTAATAATCACAGCCTGTGTACAGGACACATTAACACCCCTCTGCCTCTTCCCTCTTCCTAGATTCAGTCAGATGTTTTTAAGGCTCACAGCATGTGCACAGCACACACTTCCAGCCCCTCTGCCTCTTCCACACACTTCCAGCCCCTCTACCTCTTCCACACACTTCCAGCCTCTCGTCTCTTCCCTCTTCCTGGATTCACTCAGACGTTTTTAAGACTCACAGCCTGTGCACAGCACACACTTCCAGCCCCTCTGCCTCTTGCCTATTCCTGGATTCACTCAGACGTTTTTAGCACTCACAGCCTGTGCACAGCACACACAATTCCAGCCCCTCTGCCTCTTCCACACAATTCCAGCCCCTCTGCCTCTTACACACACTTCCAGCCCCTCTGCCTCTTCCACACACTTCCAGCCCCTCTGACTCTTCCCCCTTCCTGGATTCACTCAGACGCTTTTTAAGACTCACAGCCTGTGCACAGCACACAGATTTCCAGCCCCTCTGCCTCTTCCACACACTTCCAGCCCCACTGTCTCTTCCACACACTTCCAGCCCCTCTGACTCTTCCCCCTTCCTGGATTCACTCAGACGTTTTTAAGACTCAAAACATGTGCACAGAACACACGCCCAGCCCCTCTGCCTCTTCCCTCTTCCTGGATTCACTCAGAAGTTTTTAAGACTCACAGCCGGTGCACAGCACACACCTCTAGCCAATCTGACTCTTCCCTCTTCCTGGATTCACTCAGACGTTTTCAATAATCACAGCCTTTGTACAGCACACACTTCCAGCCGCTCTGCCTCTTCCCTCTTCCTGGGTTCACTCAGACGTTTTTAATAATCACACCCTGTGTACAGGACACACTTCCAGTCACTCTGCCTCTTCCCTCTTCCTGGATTCACTCAGACGTTTTTAAGACTCACAGCCTGTGCACAGCACACACAATTCCAGCCCCTCTGCCTCTTACACACACTTCAAGCCCCTCTACCTCTTACACACACTTCCAGCCCCTCTGCCTCTTCCCTCTTCCTGGAGTCACTCAGACGTTTTTAAGACTCAAAACATGTGCACAGTACACACGTCCAGCCCCTCTGCCTCTTCCCTCTTCCTTGATTCACTCAGAAGTTTTTAAGACTAACAGCCTGTGCACAACACACAACACAGAACACACGTCCAACCACACTGCCTCTTCCCTCTTCCTGGATTCACTCAGACATTTTTAAGACTCACAGCCGCTGCACAGCACACACCTCTAGCCAATCTGACACTTCCCTCTACCTGGATTCACTCAGACGTTTTTAATAATCACAGCCTGTGTAGAGCACACACTTCCAGCCCCTCTGCTTCTTCCCTCTTCCTTGATTCACTCAGAAGTTTTTAAGACTAACAGCCTGTGCACAACACACAACACAGAACACACGTCCAACCACACTGCCTCTTCCCTCTTCCTGGATTCACTCAGACATTTTTAAGACTCACAGCCGCTGCACAGCACACACCTCTAGCCAATCTGACACTTCCCTCTACCTGGATTCACTCAGACGTTTTTAATAATCACAGCCTGTGTAGAGCACACACTTCCAGCCCCTCTGCCTCTTCCACACACTTCCAGCCCCTCTGCCTCTTCCACACACTTCCAGCCCCTCTGCCTCTTCCCTCATCCTGGATTCACTCAGACATTTTTTAAGGCTCACAGCATGTGCACAGCACACACATCCAACCACTCTGCCTATTCCCTCTTCCTGTATTCACTCAGATGCTTTTTAAGACTTACAGCCAGTGCACAGGAAACACAATTCCAGCCCCTCTGCCTCTTCCACACACTTCCAGCCCCTCTGCCTCTTCCCTCTTCCTGGATTCACTCAGACGTTTTTAAGACTCAAAACATGTGCACAGAAGACACGTCCAGCCCCTCTGCCTCTTCCCTCTTCCTGGATTCACTCAGACGCTTTTTAAGACGAACAGCCTGGGCACAGCACACAACACTGAACACACATCCAAGCACACTGCCTCTTCCCTCTTCCTGGATTCACTCAGACATTTTTAAGACTCACAGCCGGTGCACAGCACATACCTCTAGCCAATCTGCCTCTTCCCTCTTCCTGGATTCACTCAGACGGTTTTTAATAATCACAGCCTGTGTACAGCACACACTTCCAGCCCCTCTGCTTCTTCCCTCTTCCTAGATTCACTCAGATGATTTTAATAATCACAGCCTGTGTACAGCACACACATCAAGCCCCTCTGCCTCTTCCCTCTTACTGGATTCACTCAGATGCTTTTTAAGAATCACAGCTGGTGTACAGCACACACTTCCACTACCTCTGCCTCTTCCACACACTTCCAGCCCCTCTGCCTCTTCCACACACTTCCAGCCCCTCTGTTTCTTCCCTCTTCCTGGATGCACTCAGACATTTTTAAGGCTCACAGCATGTGCACAGCACACACATCCAACCACTCTGCCTATTCCCTCTTCCTGTATTCACTCAGACGCTTTTTAAGAATCACAGCCAGTGCACAGCACACACTTCCAGCCCCTCTGCCTCTTGCCTCTTCCTGGATTCACTCAGACGTTTTTAGCACTCACAGCCTGTGCACAGCACACACAATTCCAGCCCCTCTGCCTCTTCCACACACTTCCAGCCCCTCTGCCTCTTCCCCCTTCCTGGATTCACTCAGTCGTTTTTAAGACTCAAAACATGTGCACAGTACACACGTCCAGCCCCTCTGCCTCTTCCCTCTTCCTGGATTCACTCAGAAGTTTTTAAGACTAACACCCTGTGCACAACACACAACACAGAACACACGTCCAACCACACTGCCTCTTCCCTCTTCCTGGATTCACTCAGACATTTTTAATAATCACAGCCTGTGTACAGGACACATTAACACCCCTCTGCCTCTTCCCTCTTCCTAGATTCAGTCAGATGTTTTTAAGGCTCACAGCCTGTGCACAGCACACACTTCCAGCCCCTCTGCCTCTTGCCTATTCCTGGATTCACTCAGACGTTTTTAGCACTCACAGCCTGTGCACAGCACACACAATTCCAGCCCCTCTGCCTCTTCCACACAATTCCAGCCCCTCTGCCTCTTACACACACTTCCAGCCCCTCTGCCTCTTCCACACACTTCCAGCCCCTCTGACTCTTCCCCCTTCCTGGATTCACTCAGACGCTTTTTAAGACTCACAGCCTGTGCACAGCACACAGATTTCCAGCCCCTCTGCCTCTTCCACACACTTCCAGCCCCACTGTCTCTTCCACACACTTCCAGCCCCTCTGACTCTTCCCCCTTCCTGGATTCACTCAGACGTTTTTAAGACTCAAAACATGTGCACAGAACACACGCCCAGCCCCTCTGCCTCTTCCCTCTTCCTGGATTCACTCAGAAGTTTTTAAGACTCACAGCCGGTGCACAGCACACACCTCTAGCCAATCTGACTCTTCCCTCTTCCTGGATTCACTCAGACGTTTTCAATAATCACAGCCTTTGTACAGCACACACTTCCAGCCGCTCTGCCTCTTCCCTCTTCCTGGGTTCACTCAGACGTTTTTAATAATCACACCCTGTGTACAGGACACACTTCCAGCCACTCTGCCTCTTCCCTCTTCCTGGATTCACTCAGACGTTTTTAAGACTCACAGCCTGTGCACAGCACACACAATTCCAGCCCCTCTGCCTCTTACACACACTTCAAGCCCCTCTACCTCTTACACACACTTCCAGCCCCTCTGCCTCTTCCCTCTTCCTGGAGTCACTCAGACGTTTTTAAGACTCAAAACATGTGCACAGTACACACGTCCAGCCCCTCTGCCTCTTCCCTCTTCCTTGATTCACTCAGAAGTTTTTAAGACTAACAGCCTGTGCACAACACACAACACAGAACACAGGTCCAACCACACTGCCTCTTCCCTCTTCCTGGATTCACTCAGACATTTTTAAGACTCACAGCCGCTGCACAGCACACACCTCTAGCCAATCTGACACTTCCCTCTACCTGGATTCACTCAGACGTTTTTAATAATCACAGCCTGTGTAGAGCACACACTTCCAGCCCCTCTGCTTCTTCCCTCTTCCTGGATTCACTCAGACGTTTTTAATAATCACAGCCTGTGTACAGCACACACATCAAGCCTCTCTGCCTCTTCCCTCTTACTGGATTCACTCAGACATTTTTTAAGGCTCACAGCATGTACACAGGACACACAATTCCAGCCCCTCTGCCTCTTCCACACACGTCCAGCCCCTCTGCCTCTTACACACACTTCCAGCCCCTCTGCCTCTTCCCCCATTCCTGGATTCACTCAGACGTTTTTAAGACTCAAAACATGTGCACAGTACACACGTCCAGCCCCTCTGCCTCTTCCCTCTTCCTGGATTCACTCAGAAGTTTTTTAGACTAATAGTCTGTGCACAGCACACAACACAGAACACACATCCAACCACACTGCCTCTTCCCTCTTCCTGGATTCACTCAGATGTTTTTAAGACTCACAGACGGTGCACAGCACAGACCTCTAGCCAATCTGCCTCCTCCCTCTTCCTGGATTCACTCAGACGGTTTTAAATAATCACAGCCTGTGTACAGCACACACTTCCAGCCCCTCTGCTTCTTCCCTCTTCCTGGATTCACTCAGACGTTTTTAATAATCACAGCCTGTGTTCAGCACACACATCAAGCCCCTCGGCCTCTTCCCTCTTCCTGGATTCACTCAGAAGTTTTTAAGACTCACAGCCTGTGCACAGCACACACATCCAGCCCCTCTGCCTCTTCCCTCTTCCTGGATTCACTCAGACATTTTTTAAGGCCCACAGCATGTACACAGGACACACATCCAACCACTCTGCCCATTCCCTCTTCCTGTATTAACTCAGATGCTTTTTAAGACTCACAGCCAGTGCACAGCACACACTTCCAGCCCCTCTGCCTCTTCCAAACACTTCCAGCCCCTCTGTCTCTTCCACACACGTCCAGCCCCTCTGCCTCTTCCCTCTTCCTGGATTCACTCAGAAGTTTTTAAGACTAACAGCCTGTGCACAGCACACAACACAGAACACACGTCCAACCACACTGCCTCTTCCCTCTTCCTGGATTCACTCAGACATTTTTAAGACTCACAGCCGGTGCACAGCACACACTTCTAGCCAATCTGCCCATTTCCTCTTCCTGGATTCACTCAGACGCTTTTTAAGAATCACAGCTGTTGTACAGCACACACTTCCACTACCTCTGCCTCTTCCACACACTTCCAGCCCCTCTGCCTCTTCCACACACTTCCAGCCCCTCTGCCTCTTCCACACACTTCCAGCCCCTCTGCCTCTTCCCTCATCCTGGATTCACTCAGACATTTTTTAAGGCTCACAGCATGTGCACAGCACACACATCCAACCACTCTGCCTATTCCCTCTTCCTGTATTCACACAGATGCTTTTTAAGACTTACAGCCAGTGCACAGGAAACACAATTCCAGCCCCTCTGCCTCTTCCACACACATCAAGCCCCTCTGCCTCTTCCCTCTTACTGGATTCACTCAGACATTTTTTAAGGCTCACAGCATGTGCACAGCACACATATCCAACCACTCTGCCTATTCCCTCTTCCTGTATTCACTCAGACGCTTTTTAAGAATCACAGCTGGTGTACAGCACACACTTCCACTACCTCTGCCTCTTCCACACACTTCCAGCCCCTCTGTCTCTTCCCTCTTCCTGGATTTACTCAGACGTTTTTAAGACTCACAGCCTGTGCACAGCACACACAATTCCAGCCCCTCTGCCTCTTCCACACACGTCCAGCCCCTCTGCCTCTTCCCCCTTCCTGGATTCACTCAGACGTTTTTAAGACTCAAAACATGTGCACAGTATAAACGTCCAGCCCCTCTGCCTCTTCCCTCTTCCTGGATTCACTCAGAAGTTTTTAAGACTAGCAGCCTGTGCAAAACACACAACACAGAACACACGTCCAACCACACTGCCTCTTCCCTCTTCCTGGATTCACTCAGACATTTTTAAGACTCACAGCCGGTGCACAGCACACACCTCTAGCCAATCTTACTCTTCCCTCTACCTGGATTCACTCAGACGTTTTTAATAATCACAGCCTCTGTACAGGACACACTTCCAGCCCCTCTGCCTCTTCCCTCTTCCTGGATTCACTCAGACGTTTTTAAGACTCACAGCCTGTGCACAGAACACACACTTCCAGCCCCTCTGCCTCTTCCACACACTTCCAGCCCCTCTGCCTCTTACACACACTTCCAGCCCCTCTGCCTCTTCCCCCATTCCTGGATTCACTCAGACGTTTTTAAGACTCAAAACATGTGCACAGTACACACGTCCAGCCCCTCTGCCTCTTCCCTCTTCCTGGATTCACTCAGAAGTTTTTTAGACTAACAGTCTGTGCGCAGCACACAACACAGAACACACATCCAACCACACTGCCTCTTCCCTCTTCCTGGATTCACTCAGATGTTTTTAAGACTCACAGACGGTGCACAGCACACACCTCTAGCCAATCTGCCTCCTCCCTCTTCCTGGATTCACTCAGACGGTTTTAAATAATCACAGCCTGTGTACAGCACACACTTCCAGCCCCTCTGCTTCTTCCCTCTTCCTGGATTCACTCAGACGTTTTTAATAATCACAGCCTGTGTTCAGCACACACATCAAGCCCCTCGGCCTCTTCCCTCTTCCTGGATTCACTCAGAAGTTTTTAAGACTCACAGCCTGTGCACAGCACACACATCCAGCCCCTCTGCCTCTTCCCTCTTCCTGGTTTCACTCAGACATTTTTTAAGGCCCACAGCATGTACACAGGACACACATCCAACCACTCTGCCCATTCCCTCTTCCTGTATTAACTCAGATGCTTTTTAAGACTCACAGCCAGTGCACAGCACACACTTCCAGCCCCTCTGCCTCTTCCAAACACTTCCAGCCCCTCTGTCTCTTCCACAAACGTCCAGCCCCTCTGCCTCTTCCCTCTTCCTGGATTCACTCAGAAGTTTTTAAGACTAACAGCCTGTGCACAGTACACAACACAGAACACACGTCCAACCACACTGCCTCTTCCCTCTTCCTGGATTCACTCAGACATTTTTAAGACTCACAGCCGGTGCACAGCACACACTTCTAGCCAATCTGCCCATTTCCTCTTCCTGGATTCACTCAGACGCTTTTTAAGAATCACAGCTGTTGTACAGCACACACTTCCACTACCTCTGCCTCTTCCACACACTTCCAGCCCCTCTGCCTCTTCCACACACTTCCAGCCCCTCTGCCTCTTCCACACACTTCCAGCCCCTCTGCCTCTTCCCTCTTCCTGGATTCACTCAGACATTTTTTAAGGCTCACAGCATGTGCACAGCACACACATCCAACCACTCTGCCTATTCCCTCTTCCTGTATTCACTCAGATGCTTTTTAAGACTTACAGCCAGTGCACAGGAAACACAATTCCAGCCCCTCTGCCTCTTCCACACACTTCCAGCCCCTCTGCCTCTTCCCTCTTCCTGGATTCACTCAGACGTTTTTAAGACTCAAAACATGTGCACAGAAGACACGTCCAGCCCCTCTGCCTCTTCCCTCTTCCTGGATTCACTCAGACGCTTTTTAAGACTAACAGCCTGTGCACAGCACACAACACTGAACACACATCCAAGCACACTGCCTCTTCCCTCTTCCTGGATTCACTCAGACATTTTTAAGACTCACAGCCGGTGCACAGCACATACCTCTAGCCAATCTGCCTCTTCCCTCTTCCTGGATTCACTCAGACGGTTTTTAATAATCACAGCCTGTGTACAGCACACACTTCCAGCCCCTCTGCTTCTTCCCTCTTCCTAGATTCACTCAGATGATTTTAATAATCACAGCCTGTGTACAGCACACACATCAAGCCCCTCTGCCTCTTCCCTCTTACTGGATTCACTCAGATGCTTTTTAAGAATCACAGCTGGTGTACAGCACACATTTCCACTACCTCTGCCTCTTCCACACACTTCCAGCCCCTCCTCCTCTTCCACACACTTCCAGCCCCTCTGTTTCTTCCCTCTTCCTGGATTCACTCAGACATTTTTTAAGGCTCACAGCATGTGCACAGCACACACATCCAACCACTCTGCCTATTCCCTCTTCCTGTATTCACTCAGACGCTTTTTAAGAATCACAGCCAGTGCACAGCACAAACAATTCCAGCCCCTCTGCCTCTTCCACACACTTCCAGCCCCTCTGCCTCTTCATTCTTCCTGGATTCACTCAGACGCTTTTTAAGACTCACAGCCGGTGCACAGCACACACCTCTAGCCAATCTTACTCTTCCCTCTACCTGGATTCACTCAGACGTTTTTAATAATCACAGCCTGTGTACAGCACACACTTCCAGCCTCTCTGCTTCTTCCCTCTTCCTGGATTCACTCAGACGTTTTTAATAATCACAGCCTGTGTACAGCACACACATCAAGCCCCTCTGCCTCTTCCCTCTTACTGGATTCACTCAGACATTTTTTAAGGCTCACAGCATGTGCACAGCACACATATCCAACCACTCTGCCTATTCCCTCTTCCTGTATTCACTCAGACGCTTTTTAAGAATCACAGCTGGTGTACAGCACACACTTCCACTACCTCTGCCTCTTCCACACACTTCCAGCCCCTCTGTCTCTTCCCTCTTCCTGGAATCACTCAGACGTTTTTAAGACTCACAGCCTGTGCACAGCACACACAATTCCAGCCCCTCTGCCTCTTCCACACACGTCCAGCCCCTCTGCCTCTTCCCTCTTCCTGGATTCACTCAGAAGTTTTTAAGACTAGCAGCCTGTGCAAAACACACAACACAGAACACACGTCCAACCACACTGCCTCTTCCCTCTTCCTGGATTCACTCAGACATTTTTAAGACTCACAGCCGGTGCACAGCACACACCTCTAGCCAATCTTACTCTTCCCTCTACCTGGATTCACTCAGACGTTTTTAATAATCACAGCCTCTGTACAGGACACACTTCCAGCCCCTCTGCCTCTTCCCTCTTCCTGGATTCACTCAGACGTTTTTAACACTCACAGCCTGTGCACAGCACACACAATTCCAGCCCCTCTGCCTCTTCCACACACTTCCAGCCCCTCTGCCTCTTACACACACTTCCAGCCCCTCTGCCTCTTCCCCCATTCCTGGATTCACTCAGACGTTTTTAAGACTCAAAACATGTGCACAGTACACACGTCCAGCCCCTCTGCCTCTTCCCTCTTCCTGGATTCACTCAGAAGTTTTTTAGACTAACAGTCTGTGCACAGCACACAACACAGAACACACATCCAACCACACTGCCTCTTCCCTCTTCCTAGATTCACTCAGACGTTTTTAAGACTCACAGACGGTGCACAGCACACACCTCTTGCCAATCTGCCTCTTCCCTCTTCCTGGATTCACTCAGACGGTTTTAAATAATCACAGCCTGTGTACAGCACACACTTCCAGCCCCTCTGCTTCTTCCCTCTTCCTGGATTCACTCAGACATTTTTTAAGGCTCACAGCATGTGCACAGCACACACATCCAACCACTCTGCCTATTCCCTCTTCCTGTATTCACTCAGACGCTTTTTAAGAATCACAGCCAGTGCACAGCACAAACAATTCCAGCCCCTCTGCCTCTTCCACACACTTCCATCCCCTCTGCCTCTTCATTCTTCCTGGATTCACTCAGATGTTTTTAAGACTCAAAACATGTGCACAGAAGACACGTCCAGCCCCACTGCCTCTTCCCTCTTCCTGGATTCACTCAGACGCTTTTTAAGACTAACAGCCTGTGCACAGCACACAACACTGAACACACATCCAAGCACACTGCCTCTTCCCTCTTCCTGGATTCACTCAGACATTTTTAAGACTCACAGCCGGTGCACAGCACATACCTCTAGCCAATCTGCCTCTTCCCTCTTCCTGGATTCACTCAGACGGTTTTTAATAATCACAGCCTGTGTACAGCACACACTTCCAGCCCCTCTGCTTCTTCCCTCTTCCTAGATTCACTCAGATGATTTTAATAATCACAGCCTGTGTACAGCACACACATCAAGCCCCTCTGCCTCTTCCCTCTTACTGGATTCACTCAGATGCTTTTTAAGAATCACAGCTGGTGTACAGCACACACATCCACTACCTCTGCCTCTTCCACACACTTCCAGCCCCTCTGCCTCTTCCACACACTTCCAGCCCCTCTGTTTCTTCCCTCTTCCTGGATTCACTCAGACATTTTTTAAGGCTCACAGCATGTGCACAGCACACACATCCAACCACTCTGCCTATTCCCTCTTCCTGTATTCACTCAGACGCTTTTTAAGAATCACAGCCAGTGCACAGCACAAACAATTCCAGCCCCTCTGCCTCTTCCACACACTTCCAGCCCCTCTGCCTCTTCATTCTTCCTGGATTCACTCAGACGTTTTTAAGACTCACAGCCGGTGCACAGCACACACCTCTAACCAATCTTACTCTTCCCTCAACCTGGATTCACTCAGACGTTTTTAATAATCACAGCCTGTGTACAGCACACACTTCCAGCCTCTCTGCTTCTTCCCTCTTCCTGGATTCACTCAGACGTTTTTAATAATCACAGCATGTGCACAGCACACACATCCAACCACTCTGCCTATTCCCTCTTCCTGTATTCACTCAGATGCTTTTTAAGACTTACAGCCAGTGCACAGGAAACACAATTCCAGCCCCTCTGCCTCTTCCACACACTTCCAGCCCCTCTGCCTCTTCCCTCTTCCTGGATTCACTCAGACGTTTTTAAGACTCACAGCCTGTGCACAGCACACACCTCTAGCCAATCTGACGCTTCCCTCTACCTGGATTCACTCAGACGTTTTTAATAATCACAGCCTCTGTACAGGACATACTTCCAGCCACTCTGCCTCTTCCCTCTTCCTAGATTCAGTCAGACTCTTTTAAGACTCACAGCCTGTGCACAGCACACACAATTCCAGCCCCTCTGCCTCTTCCACACACTTCCAGCCCCTCTGCCTCTTCCCTCTTCCTGGATTCACTCAGAAGTTTTTAAGACTAGCAGCCTGTGCACAACACACAACACAGAACACACGTCCAACCACACTGCCTCTTCCCTCTTCCTGGATTCACTCAGACGTTTTTAATAATCACAGCCTCTGTACAGGACACACTTCTAGCCACTCTGCCTCTTCCCTCTTCCCAGATTCAATCAGACGTTTTTAAGGCTCACAGCATGTGCACAGCGCACACGGCCAACCACTCTGCCTCTTCCCTCTTCCTGGATTCACTCAGACGCTTTTTAAGACTCACAGCCTGTGCACAGCACACACTTCCAGCCCCTCTGCCTCTTCCACACACTTCCAGCCCCTCTGCCTCTTCCACACACTTCCAGCCCCTCTGTCTCTTCCCTCTTCCTGGATTCACTCAGAAGTTTTTAAGACTCACAGCCGGTGCACAGCACACACCTCTAGCCAATCTGACTCTTCCCTCTTCCTGGATTCACTCAGACGTTTTTAAGACTCACAGCCTGTGCACAGCACAGACTTCCAGCCCCTCTGCCTCTTCCCTCTTCCTGGATTCACTCAGACGTTTTTAACACTCACAGCCTGTGCACAGGACACACAATTCCAGCCCCTCTTCCTCTTACACACACTTCCAGCCCCTCTGCCTCTTACACACACTTCCAGCCCCTCTGCCTCTTACACACACTTCCAGCCC
This sequence comes from Natrix helvetica, assembly GCF_964273705.1. NCBI lineage: Eukaryota > Metazoa > Chordata > Lepidosauria > Squamata > Natricidae > Natrix > Natrix helvetica. The sequence goes on from NC_138555.1 coordinate 50,793,562, forward strand.
CTCTGCCTCTTCCCCCTTCTTGGACTCACTCAGACGTTTTTAAGACTCAAAACATGTGCACAGTACACACGTCCAGCCCCTCTGCCTCTTCCCTCTTCCTGGATTCACTCAGACGTTTTTAAGACTCACAGCCGGTGCACAGCACACACCTCTAGCCAATCTGCCTCTTCCCTCTTCCTGGATTCACTCAGACGGTTTTTAATAATCACAGCCTGTGTACAGCACACACGTCCAGCCCCTCTGCTTCTTCCCTCTTCCTGGATTCACTCAGACGTTTTTAAGACTCACAGCCTGTGCACAGGACACACAGTTCCAGCCCCTCTTCCTCTTACACACACTTCCAGCCCCTCTGCCTCTTACACACACTTCCAGCCCCTCTGCCTCTTCCACACACTTCCAGCCCCTCTGTTTCTTCCCTCTTCCTGGATTCACTCAGACATTTTTTAAGGCTCACAGCATGTGCACAGCACACACATCCAACCACTCTGCCTATTCCCTCTTCCTGTATTCACTCAGACGCTTTTTAAGAATCACAGCCAGTGCACAGCACACACACTTCCAGCCCCTCTGCCTCTTCCACACACTTCCAGCCCCTCTGTCTCTTCCCTCTTCCTGGATTCACTCAGACGTTTTTAAGACTCACAGCCTGTGCACAGCACACACAATTCCAGCCCCTCTGCCTCTTACACACACTTCCAGCCCCTCTGCCTCTTACACACACTTCCAGCCCCTCTGCCTCTTCCCCCATTCCTGGATTCACTCAGACGTTTTTAAGAATCAAAACATGTGCGCAGTACACACGTCCAGCCCCTCTGCCTCTTCCCTCTTCCTGGATTCACTCAGAAGTTTTTTAGACTAACAGCCTGTGCACAGCACACAACACAGAACACACATCCAACCACACTGCCTCTTCCCTCTTCCTGGATTCACTCAGACGTTTTTAAGACTCACAGACGGTGCACAGCACACACCTCTAGCCAATCTGCCTCTTCCCTCTTCCTGGATTCACTCAGACGGTTTTAAATAATCACAGCCTGTGTACAGCACACACTTCCAGCCCCTCTGCTTCTTCCCTCTTCCTGGATTCACTCAGACGTTTTTAATAATCACAGCCTGTGTTCAGCACACACATCAAGCCCCTCGGCCTCTTCCCTCTTCCTGGATTCACTCAGAAGTTTTTAAGACTCACAGCCTGTGCACAGCACACACATCCGGCCCCTCTGCCTCTTCCCTCTTCCTGGATTCACTCAGACATTTTTTAAGGCTCACAGCATGTACACAGGACACACATCCAACCACTCTGCCCATTCCCTCTTCCTGTAGTAACTCAGATGCTTTTTAAGACTCACAGCCAGTGCACAGCACACACTTCCAGCCCCTCTGCCTCTTCCAAACACTTCCAGCCCCTCTGCCTCTTCCACACACGTCCAGCCCCTCTGCCTCTTCCCTCTTCCTGGATTCACTCAGAAGTTTTTAAGACTAACAGCCTGTGCACAGCACACAACACAGAACACACGTCCAACCACACTGCCTCTTCCCTCTTCCTGGATTCACTCAGACATTTTTAAGACTCACAGCCGGTGCACAGCACACACTTCTAGCCAATCTGCCCATTTCCTCTTCCTGGATTCACTCAGACGCTTTTTAAGAATCACAGCTGTTGTACAGCACACACTTCCACTACCTCTGCCTCTTCCACACACTTCCAGCCCCTCTGCCTCTTCCACACACTTCCAGCCCTTCTGCCTCTTCCACACACTTCCAGCCCCTCTGCCTCTTCCCTCTTCCTGGATTCACTCAGACATTTTTTAAGGCTCACAGCATGTGCACAGCACACACATCCAACCACTCTGCCTATTCCCTCTTCCTGTATTCACTCAGATGCTTTTTAAGACTTACAGCCAGTGCACAGGAAACACAATTCCAGCCCCTCTGCCTCTTCCACACACTTCCAGCCCCTCTGCCTCTTCCCTCTTCCTGGATTCACTCAGACGTTTTTAAGACTCAAAACATGTGCACCGAAGACACGTCCAGCCCCTCTGCCTCTTCCCTCTTCCTGGATTCACTCAGACGCTTTTTAAGACTAACAGCCTGTGCACAGCACACAACACTGAACACACATCCAAGCACACTGCCTCTTCCCTCTTCCTGGATTCACTCAGACATTTTTAAGACTCACAGCCGGTGCACAGCACATACCTCTAGCCAATCTGCCTCTTCCCTCTTCCTGGATTCACTCAGACGGTTTTTAATAATCACAGCCTGTGTACAGCACACACTTCCAGCCCCTCTGCTTCTTCCCTCTTCCTAGATTCACTCAGATGATTTTAATAATCACAGCCTGTGTACAGCACACACATCAAGCCCCTCTGCCTCTTCCCTCTTACTGGATTCACTCAGATGCTTTTTAAGAATCACAGCTGGTGTACAGCACACATTTCCACTACCTCTGCCTCTTCCACACACTTCCAGCCCCTCCTCCTCTTCCACACACTTCCAGCCCCTCTGTTTCTTCCCTCTTCCTGGATTCACTCAGACATTTTTTAAGGCTCACAGCATGTGCACAGCACACACATCCAACCACTCTGCCTATTCCCTCTTCCTGTATTCACTCAGACGCTTTTTAAGAATCACAGCCAGTGCACAGCACAAACAATTCCAGCCCCTCTGCCTCTTCCACACACTTCCAGCCCCTCTGCCTCTTCATTCTTCCTGGATTCACTCAGACGCTTTTTAAGACTCACAGCCGGTGCACAGCACACACCTCTAGCCAATCTTACTCTTCCCTCTACCTGGATTCACTCAGACGTTTTTAATAATCACAGCCTGTGTACAGCACACACTTCCAGCCTCTCTGCTTCTTCCCTCTTCCTGGATTCACTCAGACGTTTTTAATAATCACAGCCTGTGTACAGCACACACATCAAGCCCCTCTGCCTCTTCCCTCTTACTGGATTCACTCAGACATTTTTTAAGGCTCACAGCATGTGCACAGCACACATATCCAACCACTCTGCCTATTCCCTCTTCCTGTATTCACTCAGACGCTTTTTAAGAATCACAGCTGGTGTACAGCACACACTTCCACTACCTCTGCCTCTTCCACACACTTCCAGCCCCTCTGCCTCTTCCACACACTTCCAGCCCCTCTGTTTCTTCCCTCTTCCTGGATGCACTCAGACGTTTTTAAGACTCACAGCCTGTGCACAGCACACACAATTCCAGCCCCTCTGCCTCTTCCACACACGTCCAGCCCCTCTGCCTCTTCCCTCTTCCTGGATTCACTCAGAAGTTTTTAAGACTAGCAGCCTGTGCAAAACACACAACACAGAACACACGTCCAACCACACTGCCTCTTCCCTCTTCCTGGATTCACTCAGACATTTTTAAGACTCACAGCCGGTGCACAGCACACACCTCTAGCCAATCTTACTCTTCCCTCTACCTGGATTCACTCAGACGTTTTTAATAATCACAGCCTCTGTACAGGACACACTTCCAGCCCCTCTGCCTCTTCCCTCTTCCTGGATTCACTCAGATGCTTTTTAAGAATCACAGCTGGTGTACAGCACAAACAATTCCAGCCCCTCTGCCTCTTCCACACACTTCCAGCCCCTCTGCCTCTTCATTCTTCCTGGATTCACTCAGACGCTTTTTAAGACTAACAGCCTGTGCACAGCACACAACACAGAACACACTTCCAGTCCCTCTGCTTCTTCCCTCTTCCTGGATTCACTCAGACGTTTTTAAGACTCACAGCCGGTGCACAGCACACACCTCTAGCCAATCTTACTCTTCCCTCTACCTGGATTCACTCAGATGTTTTTAATAATCACAGCCTGTGTACAGCACACACTTCCAGCCTCTCTGCTTCTTCCCTCTTCCTGGATTCACTCAGACGTTTTTAATAATCACAGCCTGTGCACAGCACACATATCCAACCACTCTGCCTATTCCCTCTTCCTGTATTCACTCAGACGCTTTTTAAGAATCACAGCTGGTGTACAGCACACACTTCCACTACCTCTGCCTCTTCCACACACTTCCAGCCCCTCTGTCTCTTCCCTCTTCCTGGAATCACTCAGACGTTTTTAAGACTCACAGCCTGTGCATAGCACACACAATTCCAGCCCCTCTGCCTCTTCCACACACGTCCAGCCCCTCTGCCTCTTCCCTCTTCCTGGATTCACTCAGAAGTTTTTAAGACTAGCAGCCTGTGCAAAACACACAACACAGAACACACGTCCAACCACACTGCCTCTTCCCTCTTCCTGGATTCACTCAGACATTTTTAAGACTCACAGCCGGTGCACAGCACACACCTCTAGCCAATCTTACTCTTCCCTCTACCTGGATTCACTCAGACGTTTTTAATAATCACAGCCTCTGTACAGGACACACTTCCAGCCCCTCTGCCTCTTCCCTCTTCCTGGATTCACTCAGACGTTTTTAAGACTCACAGCCTGTGTTCAGCACACACAATTCCAGCCCCTCTGCCTCTTCCACACACTTCCAGCCCCTCTGCCTCTTACACACACTTCCAGCCCCTCTGCCTCTTCCCCCATTCCTGGATTCACTCAGACGTTTTTAAGACTCAAAACATGTGCACAGTACACACGTCCAGCCCCTCTGCCTCTTCCCTCTTCCTAGATTCACTCAGAAGTTTTTTAGACTAACAGTCTGTGCACAGCACACAACACAGAACACACATCCAACCACACTGCCTCTTCCCTCTTCCTAGATTCACTCAGACGTTTTTAAGACTCACAGACGGTGCACAGCACACACCTCTTGCCAATCTGCCTCTTCCCTCTTCCTGGATTCACTCAGACGGTTTTAAATAATCACAGCCTGTGTACAGCACACACTTCCAGCCCCTCTGCTTCTTCCCTCTTCCTGGATTCACTCAGACGTTTTTAATAATCACAGCCTGTGTTCAGCACACACATCAACCCCCTCGGCCTCTTCCCTCTTCCTAGATTCACTCAGAAGTTTTTAAGACTCACAGCCTGTGTTCAGCACACACAATTCCAGCCCCTCTGCCTCTTCCACACACTTCCAGCCCCTCTGCCTCTTACACACACTTCCAGCCCCTCTGCCTCTTCCCCCATTCCTGGATTCACTCAGACGTTTTTAAGACTCAAAACATGTGCACAGTACACACGTCCAGCCCCTCTGCCTCTTCCCTCTTCCTAGATTCACTCAGAAGTTTTTTAGACTAACAGTCTGTGCACAGCACACAACACAGAACACACATCCAACCACACTGCCTCTTCCCTCTTCCTAGATTCACTCAGACGTTTTTAAGACTCACAGACGGTGCACAGCACACACCTCTTGCCAATCTGCCTCTTCCCTCTTCCTGGATTCACTCAGACGGTTTTAAATAATCACAGCCTGTGTACAGCACACACTTCCAGCCCCTCTGCTTCTTCCCTCTTCCTGGATTCACTCAGACGTTTTTAATAATCACAGCCTGTGTTCAGCACACACATCAACCCCCTCGGCCTCTTCCCTCTTCCTAGATTCACTCAGAAGTTTTTAAGACTCACAGCCTGTGCACAGCACACACATCCAGCCCCTCTGCCTCTTCCCTCTTCCTGGATTCACTCAGACATTTTTTAAGGCTCACAGCCGGTGCACAGCACATACCTCTAGCCAATCTGCCTCTTCCCTCTTCCTGGATTCACTCAGACGGTTTTAAATAATCACAGCCTGTGTACAGCACACACTTCCAGCCCCTCTGCTTCTTCCCTCTTCCTGGATTCACTCAGACGTTTTTAATAATCACAGCCTGTGTTCAGCACACACATCAACCCCCTCGGCCTCTTCCCTCTTCCTAGATTCACTCAGAAGTTTTTAAGACTCACAGCCTGTGCACAGCACACACATCCAGCCCCTCTGCCTCTTCCCTCTTCCTGGATTCACTCAGACATTTTTTAAGGCTCACAGCCGGTGCACAGCACATACCTCTAGCCAATCTGCCTCTTCCCTCTTCCTGGATTCACTCAGACGGTTTTTAATAATCACAGCCTGTGTACAGCACACACTTCCAGCCCCTCTGCTTCTTCCCTCTTCCTAGATTCACTCAGATGATTTTAATAATCACAGCCTGTGTACAGCACACACATCAAGCCCCTCTGCCTCTTCCCTCTTACTGGATTCACTCAGATGCTTTTTAAGAATCACAGCTGGTGTACAGCACACACTTCCACTACCTCTGCCTCTTCCACACACTTCCAGCCCCTCTGCCTCTTCCACACACTTCCAGCCCCTCTGTTTCTTCCCTCTTCCTGGATTCACTCAGACATTTTTTAAGGCTCACAGCATGTGCACAGCACACACATCCAACCACTCTGCCTATTCCCTCTTCCTGTATTCACTCAGACGCTTTTTAAGAATCACAGCCAGTGCACAGCACAAACAATTCCAGCCCCTCTGCCTCTTCCACACACTTCCAGCCCCTCTGCCTCTTCATTCTTCCTGGATTCACTCAGACGCTTTTTAAGACTAACAGCCTGTGCACAGCACACAACACAGAACACACTTCCAGCCCCTCTGCTTCTTCCCTCTTCCTGGATTCACTCAGACGTTTTTAAGACTCACAGCCGGTGCACAGCACACACCTCTAGCCAATCTTACTCTTCCCTCTACCTGGATTCACTCAGACGTTTTTAATAATCACAGCCTGTGTACAGCACACACTTCCAGCCTCTCTGCTTCTTCCCTCTTCCTGGATTCACTCAGACGTTTTTAATAATCACAGCCTGTGTACAGCACACACATCAAGCCCCTCTGCCTCTTCCCTCTTACTGGATTCACTCAGACATTTTTTAAGGCTCACAGCATGTGCACAGCACACACATCCAACCACTCTGCCTATTCCCTCTTCCTGTATTCACTCAGACGCTTTTTAAGAATCACAGTCTGAGTGAATCCAATCTTACTCTTCCCTCTACCTGGATTCACTCAGACGTTTTTAATAATCACAGCCTCTGTACAGGACACACTTCCAGCCCCTCTGCCTCTTCCCTCTTCCTAGATTCACTCAGACGTTTTTAAGACTCACAGCCTGTGCACAGCACACACAATTCCAGCCCCTCTGCCTCTTCCACACACTTCCAGCCCCTCTGCCTCTTACACACACTTCCAGCCCCTCTGCCTCTTCATTCTTCCTGGATTCACTCAGACGCTTTTTTAGACTAACAGTCTGTGCACAGCACACAACACAGAACACACATCCAACCACACTGCCTCTTCCCTCTTCCTGGATTCACTCAGACGTTTTTAAGACTCACAGATGGTGCACAGCACACACCTCTAGCCAATCTGCCTCTTCCCTCTTCCTGGATTCACTCAGACAGTTTTAAATAATCACAGACTGTGTACAGCACACACTTCCAGCCCCTCTGCTTCTTCCCTCTTCCTGGATTCACTCAGACGTTTTTAATAATCACAGCCTGTGTTCAGCACACACATCAAGCCCCTCGGCCTCTTCCCTCTTCCTGGATTCACTCAGAAGTTTTTAAGACTCACAGCCTGTGCACAGCACACACATCCAGCCCCTCTGCCTCTTCCCTCTTCCTGGATTCACTCAGACATTTTTTAAGGCTCACAGCATGTACACAGGACACACATCCAACCACTCTGCCCATTCCCTCTTCCTGTATTAACTCAGATGCTTTTTAAGACTCACAGCCAGTGCACAGCACACACTTCCAGCCCCTCTGCCTCTTCCAAACACTTCCAGCCCCTCTGCCTCTTCCACACACGTCCAGCCCCTCTGCCTCCTCCCTTTTCCTGGATTCACTCAGAAGTTTTTAAGACTAACAGCCTGTGCACAGCACACAACACAGAACACACATCCAAGCACACTGCCTCTTCCCTCTTCCTGGATTCACTCAGACATTTTTAAGACTCACAGCCGGTGCACAGCACACACTTCTAGCCAATCTGCCCATTTCCTCTTCCAGGATTCACTCAGACGCTTTTTAAGAATCACAGCTGTTGTACAGCACACACTTCCACTACCTCTGCCTCTTCCACACACTTCCAGCCCCTCTGCCTCTTCCACACACTTCCAGCCCCTCTGCCTCTTCCCTCTTCCTGGATTCACTCAGACATTTTTTAAGGCTCACAGCATGTGCACAGCACACACATCCAACCACTCTGCCTATTCCCTCTTCCTATATTCACTCAGATGCTTTTTAAGACTTACAGCCAGTGCACAGGAAACACAATTCCAGCCCCTATGCCTCTTCCACACACTTCCAGCCCCTCTGCCTCTTCCCTCTTCCTGGATTCACTCAGACGTTTTTAAGACTCAAAACATGTGCACAGAAGACACGTCCAGCCCCTCTGCCTCTTCCCTCTTCCTGGATTCACTCAGACGCTTTTTAAGACTAACAGCCTGTGCACAGCACACAACACTGAACACACATCCAAGCACACTGCCTCTTCCCTCTTCCTGGATTCACTCAGACATTTTTAAGACTCACAGCCGGTGCACAGCACATACCTCTAGCCAATCTGCCTCTTCCCTCTTCCTGGATTCACTCAGACGGTTTTTAATAATCACAGCCAGTGCAAAGCACAAACAATTCCAGTCCCTCTGCCTCTTCATTCTTCCTGGATTCACTCAGATGCTTTTTAAGACTAACAGCCTGTGCACAGCACACAACACAGAACACACTTCCAGCCCCTCTGCTTCTTCCCTCTTCCTGGATTCACTCAGACGTTTTTAAGACTCACAGCCGGTGCACAGCACACACAATTCCAGCCCCTCTGCCTCTTCCACACACTTCCAGCCCCTCTGCCTCTTACACACACTTCCAGCCCCTCTGCCTCTTCCCCCATTCCTGGATTCACTCAGACGTTTTTAAGACTCACAGCCTGTGCACAGCACACACATTTCCAGCCCCTGTGCCTCTTCCACACACTTCCAGCCCCTCTGCCTCTTCCACACACTTCCAGCCCCTCTGTCTCTTCCCTCTTCTTGGATTCACTCAGACGTTTTTAAGACTCTCAGCCAGTGCACAGCACACACTTCCAGCCCCTCTGCCCCTTCCCTCTTCCTGGATTCACTCAGACGTTTTTAAGACTCACAGCCTGTGCACAGCACACACAATTCCAGCCCCTCTGCCTCTTCCACACACATCCAGCCCCTCTGCCTCTTCCCTCTTCCTGGATTCACTCAGAAGTTTTTAAGACTAGCAGCCTGTGCAAAACACACAACACAGAACACACGTCCAACCACACTGCCTCTTCCCTCTTCCTGGATTCACTCAGACATTTTTAAGACTCACAGCCGGGGCACAGCACACACCTCTAGCCAATCTGATGCTTCCCTCTACCTGGATTCACTCAGACGTTTTTAATAATCACAGCCTCTGTACAGGACACACTTCCAGCCACTCTGCCTCTTCCCTCTTCCTAGATTCAGTCAGACTCTTTTAAGACTCACAGCCTGTGCACAGCACACACAATTCCATCCCCTCTGCCTCTTCCACACACATCCAGCCCCTCTGCCTCCTCCCTCTTCCTGGATTCACTCAGACATTTTTTAAGGCTCACAGCATGTGCACAGCACACACATCCAACCACTCTGCCTATTCCCTCTTCATGTATTCACTCAGATGCTTTTTAAGACTTACAGCCAGTGCACAGGAAACACAGTTCCAGCCCCTATGCCTCTTCCACACACTTCCAGCCCCTCTGCCTCTTACACACACTTCCAGCCCCTCTGCCTCTTCCCCCATTCCTGGATTCACTCAGACGTTTTTAAGACTCAAAACATGTGCACAGTACACACGTCCAGCCCCTCTGCTTCTTCCCTCTTCCTGGATTCACTCAGACGATTTTAATAATCACAGCCTGTGTACAGCACACACATCAAGCCCCTCTGCCTATTCCCTCTTCCTGTATTCACTCAGACGCTTTTTAAGAATCACAGCTAGAGTACAGCACACACTTCCACTACCTCTGCCTCTTCCACACACTTCCAGCCCCTCTGTCTCTTCCCTCTTCCTGGATTCACTCAGACGTTTTTAAGACTCACAGCCTGTGCACAGCACACACAATTCCAGCCCCTCTGCCTCTTCCACAAACGTCCAGCCCCTCTGCCTCTTCCCCCTTCCTGGATTCACTCAGACGTTTTTAAGACTCAAAACATGTGCACAGAAGACACGTCCAGCCCCTCTGCCTCTTCCCTCTTCCTGGATTCACTCAGACGCTTTTTAAGACTAACAGACTGTGCACAGCACACAACACTGAACACACATCCAAGCACACTGCCTCTTCCCTCTTCCTGGATTCACTCAGACGGTTTTTAATAATCACAGACTGTGTACAGCACACACTTCCAGCCCCTCTGCTTCTTCCCTCTTCCTGGATTCACTCAGACGATTTTAATAATCACAGCCTGTGTACAGCACACACATCAAGCCCCTCTCCCTCTTCCCTCTTCCTGGATTCACTCAGACGTTTTTAAGACTCACAGCCGGTGCACAGCACATACCTCTAGCCAATCTGCCTCTTCCCTCTTCCTGGATTCACTCAGACGGTTTTTAATAATCACAGCCTGTGTACAGCACACACTTCCAGCCCCTCTGCTTCTTCCCTCTTCCTGGATTCACTCAGACGATTTTAATAATCACAGCCTGTGTACAGCACACACATCAAGCCCCTCTGCCTCTTCCCTCTTACTGGATTCACTCAGACATTTTTTAAGGTTCACAGCATGTGCACAGCACACACATCCAACCACTCTGCCTATTCCCTCTTCCTGTATTCACTCAGATGCTTTTTAAGAATCACAGCTGGTGTGCAGCACACACTTCCACTACCTCTGCCTCTTCCACACACTTCCAGCCCCTCTGCCTCTTCCACACACTTCCAACCCCTCTGCCTCTTCCCTCTTCCTGGATTCACTCAGACGTTTTTAAGACTCAAAACATGTGCACAGAAAACACGTCCAGCCCCTCTGCCTCTTCATTCTTCCTGGATTCACTCAGATGCTTTTTAAGACTAACTGCCTGTGCACAGCACACAACACAGAACACACTTCCAGCCCCTCTGCTTCTTCCCTCTTCCTGGATTCACTCAGACGATTTTAATAATCACAGCCTGTGTACAGCACACACATCAAGCCCCTCTGCCTATTCCCTCTTCCTGTATTCACTCAGACGCTTTTTAAGAATCACAGCTAGAGTACAGCACACACTTCCACTACCTCTGCCTCTTCCACACACTTCCAGCCCCTCTGTCTCTTCCCTCTTCCTGGATTCACTCAGACGTTTTTAAGACTCACAGCCTGTGCACAGCACACACAATTCCAGCCCCTCTGCCTCTTACACAAACGTCCAGCCCCTCTGCCTCTTCCCCCTTCCTGGATTCACTCAGACGTTATTAAGACTCAAAACATGTGCACAGAAGACACGTCCAGCCCCTCTGCCTCTTCCCTCTTCCTGGATTCACTCAGACGCTTTTTAAGACTAACAGCCTGTGCACAGCACACAACACTGAACACACATCCAAGCACACTGCCTCTTCCCTCTTCCTGGATTCACTCAGACGGTTTTTAATAATCACAGACTGTGTACAGCACACACTTCCAGCCCCTCTGCTTCTTCCCTCTTCCTGGATTCACTCAGACGATTTTAATAATCACAGCCTGTGTACAGCACACACATCAAGCCCCTCTCCCTCTTCCCTCTTCCTGGATTCACTCAGACGTTTTTAAGACTCAAAACATTTGCACAGCACACACTTCCAGCCCCTCTGCTTCTTCCCTCTTCCTGGATTCACTCAGACGTTTTTAATAATCACAGCCTGTGTTCAGCACACACATCAAGCCCCTCGGCCTCTTTCCTCTTCCTGGATTCACTCAGAAGTTTTTAAGACTCACAGCCTGTGCACAGCACACACATCCAGCCCCTCTGCCTCTTCCCTCTTCCTGGATTCACTCAGACATTTTTTAAGGCTCACAGCATGTACACAGGACACACATCCAACCACTCTGCCCATTCCCTCTTCCTGTATTAACTCAGATGCTTTTTAAGACTCACAGCCAGTGCACAGCACACACTTCCAGCCCCTCTGCCTCTTCCAAACACTTCCAGCCCCTCTGCCTCTTCCACACACGTCCAGCCCCTCTGCCTCTTCCCTCTTCCTGGATTCACTCATAAGTTTTTAAGACTAACAGCCTGTGCACAGCACACAACACAGAACACACGTCCAACCACACTGCCTCTTCCCTCTTCCTGGATTCACTCAGACATTTTTAAGACTCACAGCCGGTGCACAGCACACACTTCTAGCCAATCTGCCCATTTCCTCTTCCTGGATTCACTCAGACGCTTTTTAAGAATCACAGCTGTTGTACAGCACACACTTCCACTACCTCTGCCTCTTCCACACACTTCCAGCCCCTCTGCCTCTTCCACACACTTCCAGCCCCTCTGCCTCTTCCCTCTTCCTGGATTCACTCAGACATTTTTTAAGGCTCACAGCATGTGCACAGCACACACATCCAACCACTCTGCCTATTCCCTCTTCCTGTATTCACTCAGATGCTTTTTAAGACTTACAGCCAGTGCACAGGAAACACAATTCCAGCCCCTATGCCTCTTCCACACACTTCCAGCCCCTCTGCCTCTTCCCTCTTCCTGGATTCACTCAGACGTTTTTAAGACTCAAAACATGTGCACAGAAGACACGTCCAGCCCCTCTGCCTCTTCCCTCTTCCTGGATTCACTCAGACGCTTTTTAAGACTAACAGCCTGTGCACAGCACACAACACTGAACACACATCCAAGCACACTGCCTCTTCCCTCTTCCTGGATTCACTCAGACATTTTTAAGACTCACAGCCGGTGCACAGCACATACCTCTAGCCAATCTGCCTCTTCCCTCTTCCTGGATTCACTCAGACGGTTTTTAATAATCACAGCCTGTGTACAGCACACACTTCCAGCCCCTCTGCTTCTTCCCTCTTCCTGGATTCACTCAGACGATTTTAATAATCACAGCCTGTGTACAGCACACACATCAAGCCCCTCTGCCTCTTCCCTCTTACTGGATTCACTCAGACATTTTTTAAGGTTCACAGCATGTGCACAGCACACACATCCAACCACTCTGCCTATTCCCTCTTCCTGTATTCACTCAGATGCTTTTTAAGAATCACAGCTGGTGTGCAGCACACACTTCCACTACCTCTGCCTCTTCCACACACTTCCAACCCCTCTGCCTCTTCCCTCTTCCTGGATTCACTCAGACGTTTTTAAGACTCAAAACATGTGCACAGAAAACACGTCCAGCCCCTCTGCCTCTTCATTCTTCCTGGATTCACTCAGATGCTTTTTAAGACTAACTGCCTGTGCACAGCACACAACACAGAACACACTTCCAGCCCCTCTGCTTCTTCCCTCTTCCTGGATTCACTCAGACGATTTTAATAATCACAGCCTGTGTACAGCACAGACATCAAGCCCCTCTGCCTATTCCCTCTTCCTGTATTCACTCAGACGCTTTTTAAGAATCACAGCTAGAGTACAGCACACACTTCCACTACCTCTGCCTCTTCCACACACTTCCAGCCCCTCTGTCTCTTCCCTCTTCCTGGATTCACTCAGACGTTTTTAAGACTCACAGCCTGTGCACAGCACACACAATTCCAGCCCCTCTGCCTCTTCCACAAACGTCCAGCCCCTCTGCCTCTTCCCCCTTCCTGGATTCACTCAGACGTTTTTAAGACTCAAAACATGTGCACAGAAGACACGTCCAGCCCCTCTGCCTCTTCCCTCTTCCTGGATTCACTCAGACGCTTTTTAAGACTAACAGCCTGTGCACAGCACACAACACTGAACACACATCCAAGCACACTGCCTCTTCCCTCTTCCTGGATTCACTCAGACGGTTTTTAATAATCACAGACTGTGTACAGCACACACTTCCAGCCCCTCTGCATCTTCCCTCTTCCTGGATTCACTCAGACGATTTTAATGATCACAGCCTGTGTACAGCACACACATCAAGCCCCTCTCCCTCTTCCCTCTTCCTGGATTCACTCAGACGTTTTTAAGACTCAAAACATTTGCACAGCACACACTTCCAGCCCCTCTACTTCTTCCCTCTTCCTGGATTCACTCAGACGTTTTTAATAATCACAGCCTGTGTTCAGCACACACATCAAGCCCCTCGGCCTCTTCCCTCTTCCTGGATTCACTCAGAAGTTTTTAAGACTCACAGCCTGTGCACAGCACACACATCCAGCCCCTCTGCCTCTTCCCTCTTCCTGGATTCACTCAGACATTTTTTAAGGCTCACAGCATGTACACAGGACACACATCCAACCACTCTGCCCATTCCCTCTTCCTGTATTAACTCAGATGCTTTTTAAGACTCACAGCCAGTGCACAGCACACACTTCCAGCCCCTCTGCCTCTTCCAAACACTTCCAGCCCCTCTGCCTCTTCCACACACGTCCAGCCCCTCTGCCTCCTCCCTTTTCCTGGATTCACTCAGAAGTTTTTAAGACTAACAGCCTGTGCACAGCACACAACACAGAACACACATCCAAGCACACTGCCTCTTCCCTCTTCCTGGATTCACTCAGACATTTTTAAGACTCACAGCCGGTGCACAGCACACACTTCTAGCCAATCTGCCCATTTCCTCTTCCAGGATTCACTCAGACGCTTTTTAAGAATCACAGCTGTTGTACAGCACACACTTCCACTACCTCTGCCTCTTCCACACACTTCCAGCCCCTCTGCCTCTTCCACACACTTCCAGCCCCTCTGCCTCTTCCCTCTTCCTGGATTCACTCAGACATTTTTTAAGGCTCACAGCATGTGCACAGCACACACATCCAACCACTCTGCCTATTCCCTCTTCCTATATTCACTCAGATGCTTTTTAAGACTTACAGCCAGTGCACAGGAAACACAATTCCAGCCCCTATGCCTCTTCCACACACTTCCAGCCCCTCTGCCTCTTCCCTCTTCCTGGATTCACTCAGACGTTTTTAAGACTCAAAACATGTGCACAGAAGACACGTCCAGCCCCTCTGCCTCTTCCCTCTTCCTGGATTCACTCAGACGCTTTTTAAGACTAACAGCCTGTGCACAGCACACAACACTGAACACACATCCAAGCACACTGCCTCTTCCCTCTTCCTGGATTCACTCAGACATTTTTAAGACTCACAGCCGGTGCACAGCACATACCTCTAGCCAATCTGCCTCTTCCCTGTTCCTGGATTCACTCAGACGGTTTTTAATAATCACAGCCAGTGCAAAGCACAAACAATTCCAGTCCCTCTGCCTCTTCATTCTTCCTGGATTCACTCAGATGCTTTTTAAGACTAACAGCCTGTGCACAGCACACAACACAGAACACACTTCCAGCCCCTCTGCTTCTTCCCTCTTCCTGGATTCACTCAGACGTTTTTAAGACTCACAGCCGGTGCACAGCACACACAATTCCAGCCCCTCTGCCTCTTCCACACACTTCCAGCCCCTCTGCCTCTTACACACACTTCCAGCCCCTCTGCCTCTTCCCCCATTCCTGGATTCACTCAGACGTTTTTAAGACTCACAGCCTGTGCACAGCACACACATTTCCAGCCCCTGTGCCTCTTCCACACACTTCCAGCCCCTCTGCCTCTTCCACACATTTCCAGCCCCTCTGTCTCTTCCCTCTTCTTGGATTCACTCAGACGTTTTTAAGACACTCAGCCAGTGCACAGCACACACTTCCAGCCCCTCTGCCCCTTCCCTCTTCCTGGATTCACTCAGACGTTTTTAAGACTCACAGCCTGTGCACAGCACACACAATTCCAGCCCCTCTGCCTCTTCCACACACATCCAGCCCCTCTGCCTCTTCCCTCTTCCTGGATTCACTCAGAAGTTTTTAAGACTAGCAGCCTGTGCAAAACACACAACACAGAACACACGTCCAACCACACTGCCTCTTCCCTCTTCCTGGATTCACTCAGACATTTTTAAGACTCACAGCCGGGGCACAGCACACACCTCTAGCCAATCTGATGCTTCCCTCTACCTGGATTCACTCAGACGTTTTTAATAATCACAGCCTCTGTACAGGACACACTTCCAGCCACTCTGCCTCTTCCCTCTTCCTAGATTCAGTCAGACTCTTTTAAGACTCACAGCCTGTGCACAGCACACACAATTCCATCCCCTCTGCCTCTTCCACACACATCCAGCCCCTCTGCCTCCTCCCTCTTCCTGGATTCACTCAGACATTTTTTAAGGCTCACAGCATGTGCACAGCACACACATCCAACCACTCTGCCTATTCCCTCTTCATGTATTCACTCAGATGCTTTTTAAGACTTACAGCCAGTGCACAGGAAACACAATTCCAGCCCCTATGCCTCTTCCACACACTTCCAGCCCCTCTGCCTCTTACACACACTTCCAGCCCCTCTGCCTCTTCCCCCATTCCTGGATTCACTCAGACGTTTTTAAGACTCAAAACATGTGCACAGTACACACGTCCAGCCCCTCTGCTTCTTCCCTCTTCCTGGATTCACTCAGACGATTTTAATAATCACAGCCTGTGTACAGCACACACATCAAGCCCCTCTGCCTATTCCCTCTTCCTGTATTCACTCAGACGCTTTTTAAGAATCACAGCTAGAGTACAGCACACACTTCCACTACCTCTGCCTCTTCCACACACTTCCAGCCCCTCTGTCTCTTCCCTCTTCCTGGATTCACTCAGACGTTTTTAAGACCCACAGCCTGTGCACAGCACACACAATTCCAGCCCCTCTGCCTCTTCCACAAACGTCCAGCCCCTCTGCCTCTTCCCCCTTCCTGGATTCACTCAGACGTTTTTAAGACTCAAAACATGTGCACAGAAGACACGTCCAGCCCCTCTGCCTCTTCCCTCTTCCTGGATTCACTCAGACGCTTTTTAAGACTAACAGCCTGTGCACAGCACACAACACTGAACACACATCCAAGCACACTGCCTCTTCCCTCTTCCTGGATTCACTCAGACGGTTTTTAATAATCACAGACTGTGTACAGCACACACTTCCAGCCCCTCTGCTTCTTCCCTCTTCCTGGATTCACTCAGACGATTTTAATAATCACAGCCTGTGTACAGCACACACATCAAGCCCCTCTCCCTCTTCCCTCTTCCTGGATTCACTCAGACGTTTTTAAGACTCAAAACATTTGCACAGCACACACTTCCAGCCCCTCTGCTTCTTCCCTCTTCCTGGATTCACTCAGACGTTTTTAATAATCACAGCCTGTGTTCAGCACACACATCAAGCCCCTCGGCCTCTTTCCTCTTCCTGGATTCACTCAGAAGTTTTTAAGACTCACAGCCTGTGCACAGCACACACATCCAGCCCCTCTGCCTCTTCCCTCTTCCTGGATTCACTCAGACATTTTTTAAGGCTCACAGCATGTACACAGGACACACATCCAACCACTCTGCCCATTCCCTCTTCCTGTATTAACTCAGATGCTTTTTAAGACTCACAGCCAGTGCACAGCACACACTTCCAGCCCCTCTGCCTCTTCCAAACACTTCCAGCCCCTCTGCCTCTTCCACACACGTCCAGCCCCTCTGCCTCTTCCCTCTTCCTGGATTCACTCATAAGTTTTTAAGACTAACAGCCTGTGCACAGCACACAACACAGAACACACGTCCAACCACACTGCCTCTTCCCTCTTCCTGGATTCACTCAGACATTTTTAAGACTCACAGCCGGTGCACAGCACACACTTCTAGCCAATCTGCCCATTTCCTCTTCCTGGATTCACTCAGACGCTTTTTAAGAATCACAGCTGTTGTACAGCACACACTTCCACTACCTCTGCCTCTTCCACACACTTCCAGCCCCTCTGCCTCTTCCACACACTTCCAGCCCCTCTGCCTCTTCCCTCTTCCTGGATTCACTCAGACATTTTTTAAGGCTCACAGCATGTGCACAGCACACACATCCAACCACTCTGCCTATTCCCTCTTCCTGTATTCACTCAGATGCTTTTTAAGACTTACAGCCAGTGCACAGGAAACACAATTCCAGCCCCTATGCCTCTTCCACACACTTCCAGCCCCTCTGCCTCTTCCCTCTTCCTGGATTCACTCAGACGTTTTTAAGACTCAAAACATGTGCACAGAAGACACGTCCAGCCCCTCTGCCTCTTCCCTCTTCCTGGATTCACTCAGACGCTTTTTAAGACTAACAGCCTGTGCACAGCACACAACACTGAACACACATCCAAGCACACTGCCTCTTCCCTCTTCCTGGATTCACTCAGACATTTTTAAGACTCACAGCCGGTGCACAGCACATACCTCTAGCCAATCTGCCTCTTCCCTCTTCCTGGATTCACTCAGACGGTTTTTAATAATCACAGCCTGTGTACAGCACACACTTCCAGCCCCTCTGCTTCTTCCCTCTTCCTGGATTCACTCAGACGATTTTAATAATCACAGCCTGTGTACAGCACACACATCAAGCCCCTCTGCCTCTTCCCTCTTACTGGATTCACTCAGACATTTTTTAAGGTTCACAGCATGTGCACAGCACACACATCCAACCACTCTGCCTATTCCCTCTTCCTGTATTCACTCAGATGCTTTTTAAGAATCACAGCTGGTGTGCAGCACACACTTCCACTACCTCTGCCTCTTCCACACACTTCCAGCCCCTCTGCCTCTTCCACACACTTCCAACCCCTCTGCCTCTTCCCTCTTCCTGGATTCACTCAGACGTTTTTAAGACTCAAAACATGTGCACAGAAAACACGTCCAGCCCCTCTGCCTCTTCATTCTTCCTGGATTCACTCAGATGCTTTTTAAGACTAACTGCCTGTGCACAGCACACAACACAGAACACACTTCCAGCCCCTCTGCTTCTTCCCTCTTCCTGGATTCACTCAGACGATTTTAATAATCACAGCCTGTGTACAGCACACACATCAAGCCCCTCTGCCTATTCCCTCTTCCTGTATTCACTCAGACGCTTTTTAAGAATCACAGCTAGAGTACAGCACACACTTCCACTACCTCTGCCTCTTCCACACACTTCCAGCCCCTCTGTCTCTTCCCTCTTCCTGGATTCACTCAGACGTTTTTAAGACTCACAGCCTGTGCACAGCACACACAATTCCAGCCCCTCTGCCTCTTCCACAAACGTCCAGCCCCTCTGCCTCTTCCCCCTTCCTGGATTCACTCAGACGTTTTTAAGACTCAAAACATGTGCACAGAAGACACGTCCAGCCCCTCTGCCTCTTCCCTCTTCCTGGATTCACTCAGACGCTTTTTAAGACTAACAGCCTGTGCACAGCACACAACACTGAACACACATCCAAGCACACTGCCTCTTCCCTCTTCCTGGATTCACTCAGACGGTTTTTAATAATCACAGCCTGTGTACAGCACACACTTCCAGCCCCTCTGCATCTTCCCTCTTCCTGGATTCACTCAGACGATTTTAATGATCACAGCCTGTGTACAGCACACACATCAAGCCCCTCTCCCTCTTCCCTCTTCCTGGATTCACTCAGACGTTTTTAAGACTCAAAACATTTGCACAGCACACACTTCCAGCCCCTCTACTTCTTCCCTCTTCCTGGATTCACTCAGACGTTTTTAATAATCACAGCCTGTGTTCAGCACACACATCAAGCCCCTCGGCCTCTTCCCTCTTCCTGGATTCACTCAGAAGTTTTTAAGACTCACAGCCTGTGCACAGCACACACATCCAGCCCCTCTGCCTCTTCCCTCTTCCTGGATTCACTCAGACATTTTTTAAGGCTCACAGCATGTACACAGGACACACATCCAACCACTCTGCCCATTCCCTCTTCCTGTATTAACTCAGATGCTTTTTAAGACTCACAGCCAGTGCACAGCACACACTTCCAGCCCCTCTGCCTCTTCCAAACACTTCCAGCCCCTCTGCCTCTTCCACACACGTCCAGCCCCTCTGCCTCCTCCCTTTTCCTGGATTCACTCAGAAGTTTTTAAGACTAACAGCCTGTGCACAGCACACAACACAGAACACACATCCAAGCACACTGCCTCTTCCCTCTTCCTGGATTCACTCAGACATTTTTAAGACTCACAGCCGGTGCACAGCACACACTTCTAGCCAATCTGCCCATTTCCTCTTCCAGGATTCACTCAGACGCTTTTTAAGAATCACAGCTGTTGTACAGCACACACTTCCACTACCTCTGCCTCTTCCACACACTTCCAGCCCCTCTGCCTCTTCCACACACTTCCAGCCCCTCTGCCTCTTCCCTCTTCCTGGATTCACTCAGACATTTTTTAAGGCTCACAGCATGTGCACAGCACACACATCCAACCACTCTGCCTATTCCCTCTTCCTATATTCACTCAGATGCTTTTTAAGACTTACAGCCAGTGCACAGGAAACACAATTCCAGCCCCTATGCCTCTTCCACACACTTCCATCCCCTCTGCCTCTTCCCTCTTCCTGGATTCACTCAGACGTTTTTAAGACTCAAAACATGTGCACAGAAGACACGTCCAGCCCCTCTGCCTCTTCCCTCTTCCTGGATTCACTCAGACGCTTTTTAAGACTAACAGCCTGTGCACAGCACACAACACTGAACACACATCCAAGCACACTGCCTCTTCCCTCTTCCTGGATTCACTCAGACATTTTTAAGACTCACAGCCGGTGCACAGCACATACCTCTAGCCAATCTGCCTCTTCCCTCTTCCTGGATTCACTCAGACGGTTTTTAATAATCACAGCCAGTGCAAAGCACAAACAATTCCAGTCCCTCTGCCTCTTCATTCTTCCTGGATTCACTCAGATGCTTTTTAAGACTAACAGCCTGTGCACAGCACACAACACAGAACACACTTCCAGCCCCTCTGCTTCTTTCCTCTTCCTGGATTCACTCAGACGTTTTTAAGACTCACAGCCGGTGCACAGCACACACAATTCCAGCCCCTCTGCCTCTTCCACACACTTCCAGCCCCTCTGCCTCTTACACACACTTCCAGCCCCTCTGCCTCTTCCCCCATTCCTGGATTCACTCAGACGTTTTTAAGACTCACAGCCTGTGCACAGCACACACATTTCCAGCCCCTGTGCCTCTTCCACACACTTCCAGCCCCTCTGCCTCTTCCACACACTTCCAGCCCCTCTGTCTCTTCCCTCTTCTTGGATTCACTCAGACGTTTTTAAGACTCTCAGCCAGTGCACAGCACACACTTCCAGCCCCTCTGCCCCTTCCCTCTTCCTGGATTCACTCAGACGTTTTTAAGACTCACAGCCTGTGCACAGCACACACAATTCCAGCCCCTCTGCCTCTTCCACACACATCCAGCCCCTCTGCCTCTTCCCTCTTCCTGGATTCACTCAGAAGTTTTTAAGACTAGCAGCCTGTGCAAAACACACAACACAGAACACACGTCCAACCACACTGCCTCTTCCCTCTTCCTGGATTCACTCAGACATTTTTAAGACTCACAGCCGGGGCACAGCACACACCTCTAGCCAATCTGATGCTTCCCTCTACCTGGATTCACTCAGACGTTTTTAATAATCACAGCCTCTGTACAGGACACACTTCCAGCCACTCTGCCTCTTCCCTCTTCCTAGATTCAGTCAGACTCTTTTAAGACTCACAGCCTGTGCACAGCACACACAATTCCATCCCCTCTGCCTCTTCCACACACATCCAGCCCCTCTGCCTCCTCCCTCTTCCTGGATTCACTCAGACATTTTTTAAGGCTCACAGCATGTGCACAGCACACACATCCAACCACTCTGCCTATTCCCTCTTCATGTATTCACTCAGATGCTTTTTAAGACTTACAGCCAGTGCACAGGAAACACAATTCCAGCCCCTATGCCTCTTCCACACACTTCCAGCCCCTCTGCCTCTTACACACACTTCCAGCCCCTCTGCCTCTTCCCCCATTCCTGGATTCACTCAGACGTTTTTAAGACTCAAAACATGTGCACAGTACACACGTCCAGCCCCTCTGCTTCTTCCCTCTTCCTGGATTCACTCAGACGATTTTAATAATCACAGCCTGTGTACAGCACACACATCAAGCCCCTCTGCCTATTCCCTCTTCCTGTATTCACTCAGACGCTTTTTAAGAATCACAGCTAGAGTACAGCACACACTTCCACTACCTCTGCCTCTTCCACACACTTCCAGCCCCTCTGTCTCTTCCCTCTTCCTGGATTCACTCAGACGTTTTTAAGACTCACAGCCTGTGCACAGCACACACAATTCCAGCCCCTCTGCCTCTTCCACAAACGTCCAGCCCCTCTGCCTCTTCCCCCTTCCTGGATTCACTCAGACGTTTTTAAGACTCAAAACATGTGCACAGAAGACACGTCCAGCCCCTCTGCCTCTTCCCTCTTCCAGGATTCACTCAGACGCTTTTTAAGACTAACAGCCTGTGCACAGCACACAACACTGAACACACATCCAAGCACTCTGCCTCTTCCCTCTTCCTAGATTCAGTCAGACTCTTTTAAGACTCACAGCCTGTGCACAGCACACACAATTCCATCCCCTCTGCCTCTTCCACACACATCCAGCCCCTCTGCCTCCTCCCTCTTCCTGGATTCACTCAGACATTTTTTAAGGCTCACAGCATGTGCACAGCACACACATCCAACCACTCTGCCTATTCCCTCTTCATGTATTCACTCAGATGCTTTTTAAGACTTACAGCCAGTGCACAGGAAACACAATTCCAGCCCCTATGCCTCTTCCACACACTTCCAGCCCCTCTGCCTCTTACACACACTTCCAGCCCCTCTGCCTCTTCCCCCATTCCTGGATTCACTCAGACGTTTTTAAGACTCAAAACATGTGCACAGTACACACGTCCAGCCCCTCTGCTTCTTCCCTCTTCCTGGATTCACTCAGACGATTTTAATAATCACAGCCTGTGTACAGCACACACATCAAGCCCCTCTGCCTATTCCCTCTTCCTGTATTCACTCAGACGCTTTTTAAGAATCACAGCTAGAGTACAGCACACACTTCCACTACCTCTGCCTCTTCCACACACTTCCAGCCCCTCTGTCTCTTCCCTCTTCCTGGATTCACTCAGACGTTTTTAAGACTCACAGCCTGTGCACAGCACACACAATTCCAGCCCCTCTGCCTCTTCCACAAACGTCCAGCCCCTCTGCCTCTTCCCCCTTCCTGGATTCACTCAGACGTTTTTAAGACTCAAAACATGTGCACAGAAGACACGTCCAGCCCCTCTGCCTCTTCCCTCTTCCTGGATTCACTCAGACGCTTTTTAAGACTAACAGCCTGTGCACAGCACACAACACTGAACACACATCCAAGCACACTGCCTATTCCCTCTTCCTGTATTCACTCAGACGCTTTTTAAGAATCACAGCTAGAGTACAGCACACACTTCCACTACCTCTGCCTCTTCCACACACTTCCAGCCCCTCTGTCTCTTCCCTCTTCCTGGATTCACTCAGACGTTTTTAAGACTCACAGCCTGTGCACAGCACACACAATTCCAGCCCCTCTGCCTCTTCCACAAACGTCCAGCCCCTCTGCCTCTTCCCCCTTCCTGGATTCACTCAGACGTTTTTAAGACTCAAAACATGTGCACAGAAGACACGTCCAGCCCCTCTGCCTCTTCCCTCTTCCTGGATTCACTCAGACGCTTTTTAAGACTAACAGCCTGTGCACAGCACACAACACTGAACACACATCCAAGCACACTGCCTCTTCCCTCTTCCTGGATTCACTCAGACGGTTTTTAATAATCACAGACTGTGTACAGCACACACTTCCAGCCCCTCTGCTTCTTCCCTCTTCCTGGATTCACTCAGACGATTTTAATAATCACAGCCTGTGTACAGCACACACATCAAGCCCCTCTCCCTCTTCCCTCTTACTGGATTCACTCAGACGTTTTTAAGACTCAAAACATTTGCTCAAAGTTCCGGTTCCGGCGGCAGCGGCGACGGGCAGCTCTTTGCCCGCTCCGGCTCTCCGGTGGGCTTCCCCACTCCTTGGGGGGCACAGGACACCCCTCAGAGGGGTCCTGCCGGAGGGGCGGCATCGCGGGGAGCTCCTGCATCGGCGGCGGCCGGCGGGAGGTCTCTCGCGCGCCCAAGGCACCGGGGAGCTAGATCGGAGGGCGCCTCGCGTTTCTGCGCTTCGCGCCTCGCTAAAGCCGTCGGGAGAATGAAGCAAGTGAAGGAAGCAGCTGCGGTGCGGTGAGGCTGCTTCTCTCTTCATGCCCTATTTTGCACAAAGAACTAGTTAGCTTTCTTTAAATAACTTTCGGAGTATTCTGGAGGCGCGGCTGGAGGGAGGGGGGTTTCCCCCCCCCTTGGATAAGCGGCGAGGAATAATCTTGCTCTCAGCCCCCGGGGAAGGAGGAGGGGGGAGAGCCAACGAATGTAGCCTCACCCAGGTTGGATGATTTTCTTTGCAATTTAATTTCACTATTTACTGAGATTTGAGGACCTTTGGAACTTTTTAAAACTTTGATATGCCTCTGTGCCCAAAACTGGCAGGGCAAGATGGCACACTTCCGTTGTCTTTATGAACTGTGAAACCTGACTCCACCTTTAAAATTCAGGCTTCCGGTCTTTGTCTCCGTGTCTCCCAGAGGAATCTCTTGTGGATTGGTCTTTTTGAACTTTCTAGGGGAAACCTTTCATCTATTGCCAGACTTATTAGAGAGATTCTCTTCTGCCTGGTTCTTCTGCTCCCGGACCTCACCTGGCTACCCTTCTTTTCTAACTGTTTATCTTATATATGGACTGAACTTCTAATGTTATAAAGGATGGCATCCAAAAGACCACCTCCTGGGAAATCTGGCTTTGCCACATCTGCTCCAACATCTGTAACATCCAGTCCAGCCACACAGTCCAAGATAACAGAACTGATGCAACCTAAGACTATAGAGATGGACTTTCAACAAATGCTTCAACAAATTTTACAGGGCCAGGAGGAAATCAAGAAACAGCTAAGGGAAATGAAAGATGAAATTAAAGAAAATCAAGCCCAAATTTATAAGAACTCACAGAGACTGGATCTTGTGGAAGGGGGGGTGGAGGAGGTGAGGGGGGGGGTGGAAGCTGTGCAGAAAGGGAACAAAGATCTTGACATCCAACAGATGAAATTAGAATTTGAGAGAATGTCCTATTATCTTAGATTTCAAAATGTTATAGAAGAAGATGGGGAAAATATAAGGGACATCATGACAAACATTCTGGCTGACTACACACACAAAGAAAAACAACAGATGGGGTGGGATATAGATCTGGTTTATAGAGTGAATTCAGCTTACGCTAGAACACACAATGTACCCAGGGAGGTTCATATTAAATTTCTTAGAAAAAGCACAAGAGATGAAATTCTGGGTGTACAAAGGGGGCAAGCATTGATATATCATGATATGGAGATAACCATTCTGAAGCAGATCCCTAAGAAGATTAGAGAAAAAAGAAAAAATTATTCGCAATTAGCGAATAAATTATACCAGAAAGGGGTGTGGTTTAGATGGTTGATGCCTGAAGGTATGCTGATATTCTGGGAGGAGACAAGAATTAGAATTAATTCACCCATAGAGGCGCAGGCCTTTATGGAAAAAAATAAAACATTCCTAGAGAAACCACCAGATACCACAACGGACACGCAGGACACGGGAGGGGCCAGAGCTCTGCCAGTGGAGGGAGATGGGGCAATAGCAAGAAGACTCAGATCACAAAAATAAACAAGAAAATCATATTATTATAAACTGACCGAAAGTGAAAATGGAATTATATTTGGATTTTATACTGTAATGTTTAATTTGATTGAATTTAATAATAGAACTAATATGCTGACTGTAATCAATTATATACTAATGCATTATATTAAATGTATACTATGGGTATGGAGGGAGGGGGGCCTCACACACTTTGCAACTGCCAAAATTTGTATACCTGTCCATTTACCCTTTTCCCTATAAATCTTGAAAAACCAATAAAATTTTATTATAAAAAAAAAAAAAAAAAAAAAAAAAAAACATTTGCACAGCACACACTTCCAGCCCCTCTGCTTCTTCCCTCTTCCTGGATTCACTCAGACGTTTTTAATAATCACAGCCTGTGTTCAGCACACACATCAAGCCCCTCGGCCTCTTTCCTCTTCCTGGATTCACTCAGAAGTTTTTAAGACTCACAGCCTGTGCACAGCACACACATCCAGCCCCTCTGCCTCTTCCCTCTTCCTGGATTCACTCAGACATTTTTTAAGGCTCACAGCATGTACACAGGACACACATCCAACCACTCTGCCCATTCCCTCTTCCTGTATTAACTCAGATGCTTTTTAAGACTCACAGCCAGTGCACAGCACACACTTCCAGCCCCTCTGCCTCTTCCAAACACTTCCAGCCCCTCTGCCTCTTCCACACACGTCCAGCCCCTCTGCCTCTTCCCTCTTCCTGGATTCACTCATAAGTTTTTAAGACTAACAGCCTGTGCACAGCACACAACACAGAACACACGTCCAACCACACTGCCTCTTCCCTCTTCCTGGATTCACTCAGACATTTTTAAGACTCACAGCCGGTGCACAGCACACACTTCTAGCCAATCTGCCCATTTCCTCTTCCTGGATTCACTCAGACGCTTTTTAAGAATCACAGCTGTTGTACAGCACACACTTCCACTACCTCTGCCTCTTCCACACACTTCCAGCCCCTCTGCCTCTTCCACACACTTCCAGCCCCTCTGCCTCTTCCCTCTTCCTGGATTCACTCAGACATTTTTTAAGGCTCACAGCATGTGCACAGCACACACATCCAACCACTCTGCCTATTCCCTCTTCCTGTATTCACTCAGATGCTTTTTAAGACTTACAGCCAGTGCACAGGAAACACAATTCCAGCCCCTATGCCTCTTCCACACACTTCCAGCCCCTCTGCCTCTTCCCTCTTCCTGGATTCACTCAGACGTTTTTAAGACTCAAAACATGTGCACAGAAGACACGTCCAGCCCCTCTGCCTCTTCCCTCTTCCTGGATTCACTCAGACGCTTTTTAAGACTAACAGCCTGTGCACAGCACACAACACTGAACACACATCCAAGCACACTGCCTCTTCCCTCTTCCTGGATTCACTCAGACATTTTTAAGACTCACAGCCGGTGCACAGCACATACCTCTAGCCAATCTGCCTCTTCCCTCTTCCTGGATTCACTCAGACGGTTTTTAATAATCACAGCCTGTGTACAGCACACACTTCCAGCCCCTCTGCTTCTTCCCTCTTCCTGGATTCACTCAGACGATTTTAATAATCACAGCCTGTGTACAGCACACACATCAAGCCCCTCTGCCTCTTCCCTCTTACTGGATTCACTCAGACATTTTTTAAGGTTCACAGCATGTGCACAGCACACACATCCAACCACTCTGCCTATTCCCTCTTCCTGTATTCACTCAGATGCTTTTTAAGAATCACAGCTGGTGTGCAGCACACACTTCCACTACCTCTGCCTCTTCCACACACTTACAGCCCCTCTGCCTCTTCCACACACTTCCAACCCCTCTGCCTCTTCCCTCTTCCTGGATTCACTCAGACGTTTTTAAGACTCAAAACATGTGCACAGAAAACACGTCCAGCCCCTCTGCCTCTTCATTCTTCCTGGATTCACTCAGATGCTTTTTAAGACTAACTGCCTGTGCACAGCACACAACACAGAACACACTTCCAGCCCCTCTGCTTCTTCCCTCTTCCTGGATTCACTCAGACGATTTTAATAATCACAGCCTGTGTACAGCACACACATCAAGCCCCTCTGCCTATTCCCTCTTCCTGTATTCACTCAGACGCTTTTTAAGAATCACAGCTAGAGTACAGCACACACTTCCACTACCTCTGCCTCTTCCACACACTTCCAGCCCCTCTGTCTCTTCCCTCTTCCTGGATTCACTCAGACGTTTTTAAGACTCACAGCCTGTGCACAGCACACACAATTCCAGCCCCTCTGCCTCTTCCACAAACGTCCAGCCCCTCTGCCTCTTCCCCCTTCCTGGATTCACTCAGACGTTTTTAAGACTCAAAACATGTGCACAGAAGACACGTCCAGCCCCTCTGCCTCTTCCCTCTTCCTGGATTCACTCAGACGCTTTTTAAGACTAACAGCCTGTGCAAAGCACACAACACTGAACACACATCCAAGCACACTGCCTCTTCCCTCTTCCTGGATTCACTCAGACGGTTTTTAATAATCACAGCCTGTGTACAGCACACACTTCCAGCCCCTCTGCATCTTCCCTCTTCCTGGATTCACTCAGACGATTTTAATGATCACAGCCTGTGTACAGCACACACATCAAGCCCCTCTCCCTCTTCCCTCTTCCTGGATTCACTCAGACGTTTTTAAGACTCAAAACATTTGCACAGCACACACTTCCATCCCCTCTACTTCTTCCCTCTTCCTGGATTCACTCAGACGTTTTTAATAATCACAGCCTGTGTTCAGCACACACATCAAGCCCCTCGGCCTCTTCCCTCTTCCTGGATTCACTCAGAAGTTTTTAAGACTCACAGCCTGTGCACAGCACACACATCCAGCCCCTCTGCCTCTTCCCTCTTCCTGGATTCACTCAGACATTTTTTAAGGCTCACAGCATGTACACAGGACACACATCCAACCACTCTGCCCATTCCCTCTTCCTGTATTAACTCAGATGCTTTTTAAGACTCACAGCCAGTGCACAGCACACACTTCCAGCCCCTCTGCCTCTTTCAAACACTTCCAGCCCCTCTGCCTCTTCCACACACATCCAGCCCCTCTGCCTCTTCCCTCTTCCTGGATTCACTCAGAAGTTTTTAAGACTAACAGCCTGTGCACAGCACACAACACAGAACACACGTCCAACCACACTGCCTCTTCCCTCTTCCTGGATTCACTCAGACATTTTTAAGACTCACAGCCGGTGCACAGCACACACTTCTAGCCAATCTGCCCATTTCCTCTTCCTGGATTCACTCAGATGCTTTTTAAGAATCACAGCTGTTGTACAGCACACACTTCCACTACCTCTGCCTCTTCCACACACTTCCAGCCCCTCTGCCTCTTCCACACACTTCCAGCCCCTCTGCCTCTTCCCTCTTCCTGGATTCACTCAGACATTTTTTAAGGCTCACAGCATGTGCACAGCACACACATCCAACCACTCTGCCTATTCCCTCTTCCTGTATTCACTCAGATGCTTTTTAAGACTTACAGCCAGTGCACAGGAAACACAATTCCAGCCCCTATGCCTCTTCCACACACTTCCAGCCCCTCTGCCTCTTCCCTCTTCCTGGATTCACTCAGACGTTTTTAAGACTCAAAACATGTGCACAGAAGACACGTCCAGCCCCTCTGCCTCTTCCCTCTTCCTGGATTCACTCAGACGCTTTTTAAGACTAACAGCCTGTGCACAGCACACAACACTGAACACACATCCAAGCACACTGCCTCTTCCCTCTTCCTGGATTCACTCAGACATTTTTAAGACTCACAGCCGGTGCACAGCACATACCTCTAGCCAATCTGCCTCTTCCCTCTTCCTGGATTCACTCAGACGGTTTTTAATAATCACAGCCTGTGTACAGCACACACTTCCAGCCCCTCTGCTTCTTCCCTCTTCCTGGATTCACTCAGACGATTTTAATAATCACAGCCTGTGTACAGCACACACATCAAGCCCCTCTGCCTCTTCCCTCTTACTGGATTCACTCAGACATTTTTTAAGGCTCACAGCATGTGCACAGCACACACATCCAACCACTCTGCCTATTCCCTCTTCCTGTATTCACTCAGATGCTTTTTAAGAATCACAGCTGGTGTGCAGCACACACTTCCACTACCTCTGCCTCTTCCACACACTTCCAGCCCCTCTGCCTCTTCCACACACTTCCAACCCCTCTGCCTCTTCCCTCTTCCTGGATTCACTCAGACGTTTTTAAGACTCAAAACATGTGCACAGAAAACACGTCCAGCCCCTCTGCCTCTTCATTCTTCCTGGATTCACTCAGATGCTTTTTAAGACTAACTGCCTGTGCACAGCACACAACACAGAACACACTTCCAGCCCCTCTGCTTCTTCCCTCTTCCTGGATTCACTCAGACGATTTTAATAATCACAGCCTGTGTACAGCACACACATCAAGCCCCTCTGCCTATTCCCTCTTCCTGTATTCACTCAGACGCTTTTTAAGAATCACAGCTAGAGTACAGCACACACTTCCACAACCTCTGCCTCTTCCACACACTTCCAGCCCCTCTGTCTCTTCCCTCTTCCTGGATTCACTCAGACGTTTTTAAGACTCACAGCCTGTGCACAGCACACACAATTCCAGCCCCTCTGCCTCTTCCACAAACGTCCAGCCCCTCTGCCTCTTCCCCCTTCCTGGATTCACTCAGACGTTTTTAAGACTCAAAACATGTGCACAGAAGACACGTCCAGCCCCTCTGCCTCTTCCCTCTTCCTGGATTCACTCAGACGCTTTTTAAGACTAACAGCCTGTGCACAGCACACAACACTGAACACACATCCAAGCACACTGCCTCTTCCCTCTTCCTGGATTCACTCAGACGGTTTTTAATAATCACAGCCTGTGTACAGCACACACTTCCAGCCCCTCTGCATCTTCCCTCTTCCTGGATTCACTCAGACGATTTTAATGATCACAGCCTGTGTACAGCACACACATCAAGCCCCTCTCCCTCTTCCCTCTTCCTGGATTCACTCAGACGTTTTTAAGACTCAAAACATTTGCACAGCACACACTTCCAGCCCCTCTACTTCTTCCCTCTTCCTGGATTCACTCAGACGTTTTTAATAATCACAGCCTGTGTTCAGCACACACATCAAGCCCCTCGGCCTCTTCCCTCTTCCTGGATTCACTCAGAAGTTTTTAAGACTCACAGCCTGTGCACAGCACACACATCCAGCCCCTCTGCCTCTTCCCTCTTCCTGGATTCACTCAGACATTTTTTAAGGCTCACAGCATGTACACAGGACACACATCCAACCACTCTGCCCATTCCCTCTTCCTGTATTAACTCAGATGCTTTTTAAGACTCACAGCCAGTGCACAGCACACACTTCCAGCCCCTCTGCCTCTTCCAAACACTTCCAGCCCCTCTGCCTCTTCCACACACATCCAGCCCCTCTGCCTCTTCCCTCTTCCTGGATTCACTCAGAAGTTTTTAAGACTAACAGCCTGTGCACAGCACACAACACAGAACACACGTCCAACCACACTGCCTCTTCCCTCTTCCTGGATTCACTCAGACATTTTTAAGACTCACAGCCGGTGCACAGCACACACTTCTAGCCAATCTGCCCATTTCCTCTTCCTGGATTCACTCAGACGCTTTTTAAGAATCACAGCTGTTGTACAGCACACACTTCCACTACCTCTGCCTCTTCCACACACTTCCAGCCCCTCTGCCTCTTCCACACACTTCCAGCCCCTCTGCCTCTTCCCTCTTCCTGTATTCACTCAGACATTTTTTAAGACTTACAGCCAGTGCACAGGAAACACAATTCCAGCCCCTATGCCTCTTCCACACACTTCCAGCCCCTCTGCCTCTTCCCTCTTCCTGGATTCACTCAGACGTTTTTAAGACTCAAAACATGTGCACAGAAGACACGTCCAGCCCCTCTGCCTCTTCCCTCTTCCTGGATTCACTCAGACGCTTTTTAAGACTAACAGCCTGTGCACAGCACACAACACTGAACACACATCCAAGCACACTGCCTCTTCCCTCTTCCTGGATTCACTCAGACATTTTTAAGACTCACAGCCGGTGCACAGCACATACCTCTAGCCAATCTGCCTCTTCCCTCTTCCTGGATTCACTCAGACGGTTTTTAATAATCACAGCCTGTGTACAGCACACACTTCCAGCCCCTCTGCTTCTTCCCTCTTCCTGGATTCACTCAGACGATTTTAATAATCACAGCCTGTGTACAGCACACACATCAAGCCCCTCTGCCTCTTCCCTCTTACTGGATTCACTCAGACATTTTTTAAGGCTCACAGCATGTGCACAGCACACACATCCAACCACTCTGCCTATTCCCTCTTCCTGTATTCACTCAGATGCTTTTTAAGAATCACAGCTGGTGTGCAGCACACACTTCCACTACCTCTGCCTCTTCCACACACTTCCAGCCCCTCTGCCTCTTCCACACACTTCCAACCCCTCTGCCTCTTCCCTCTTCCTGGATTCACTCAGACGTTTTTAAGACTCAAAACATGTGCACAGAAAACACGTCCAGCCCCTCTGCCTCTTCATTCTTCCTGGATTCACTCAGATGCTTTTTAAGACTAACTGCCTGTGCACAGCACACAACACAGAACACACTTCCAGCCCCTCTGCTTCTTCCCTCTTCCTGGATTCACTCAGACGATTTTAATAATCACAGCCTGTGTACAGCACACACATCAAGCCCCTCTGCCTATTCCCTCTTCCTGTATTCACTCAGACGCTTTTTAAGAATCACAGCTAGAGTACAGCACACACTTCCACTACCTCTGCCTCTTCCACACACTTCCAGCCCCTCTGTCTCTTCCCTCTTCCTGGATTCACTCAGACGTTTTTAAGACTCACAGCCTGTGCACAGCACACACAATTCCATCCCCTCTGCCTCTTCCACACACGTCCAGACCCTCTGCCTCTTCCCCCTTCCTGGATTCACTCAGACGTTTTTAAGACTCAAAACATGTGCACAGAAGACACGTCCAGCCCCTCTGCCTCTTCCCTCTTCCTGGATTCACTCAGATGCTTTTTAAGACTAACAGCCTGTGCACAGCACACAACACTGAACACACATCCAAGCACACTGCCTCTTCCCTCTTCCTGGATTCACTCAGACGGTTTTTAATAATCACAGCCTGTGTACAGCACACACTTCCAGCCCCTCTGCTTCTTCCCTCTTCCTGGATTCACTCAGACGATTTTAATAATCACAGCCTGTGTACAGCACACACATCAAGCCCCTCTCCCTCTTCCCTCTTCCTGGATTCACTCAGACGTTTTTAAGACTCAAAACATTTGCACAGCACACACTTCCAGCCCCTCTACTTCTTCCCTCTTCCTGGATTCACTCAGACGTTTTTAATAATCACAGCCTGTGTTCAGCACACACATCAAGCCCCTCGGCCTCTTCCCTCTTCCTGGATTCACTCAGAAGTTTTTAAGACTCACAGCCTGTGCACAGCACACACATCCAGCCCCTCTGCCTCTTCCCTCTTCCTGGATTCACTCAGACATTTTTTAAGGCTCACAGCATGTACACAGGACACACATCCAACCACTCTGCCCATTCCCTCTTCCTGTATTAACTCAGATGCTTTTTAAGACTCACAGCCAGTGCACAGCACACACTTCCAGCCCCTCTGCCTCTTCCAAACACTTCCAGCCCCTCTGCCTCTTCCACACACGTCCAGCCCCTCTGCCTCTTCCCTCTTCCTGGATTCACTCAGAAGTTTTTAAGACTAACAGCCTGTGCACAGCACACAACACAGAACACACGTCCAACCACACTGCCTCTTCCCTCTTCCTGGATTCACTCAGACATTTTTAAGACTCACAGCCGGTGCACAGCACACACTTCTAGCCAATCTGCCCATTTCCTCTTCCTGGATTCACTCAGACGCTTTTTAAGAATCACAGCTGTTGTACAGCACACACTTCCACTACCTCTGCCTCTTCCACACACTTCCAGCCCCTCTGCCTCTTCCACACACTTCCAGCCCCTCTGCCTCTTCCCTCTTCCTGGATTCACTCAGACATTTTTTAAGGCTCACAGCATGTGCACAGCACACACATCCAACCACTCTGCCTATTCCCTCTTCCTGTATTCACTCAGATGCTTTTTAAGACTTACAGCCAGTGCACAGGAAACACAATTCCAGCCCCTATGCCTCTTCCACACACTTCCAGCCCCTCTGCCTCTTCCCTCTTCCTGGATTCACTCAGAAGTTTTTAAGACTAACAGCCTGTGCACAGCACACAACACAGAACACACGTCCAACCACACTGCCTCTTCCCTCTTCCTGGATTCACTCAGACATTTTTAAGACTCACAGCCGGTGCACAGCACACACTTCTAGCCAATCTGCCCATTTCCTCTTCCTGGATTCACTCAGACGCTTTTTAAGAATCACAGCTGTTGTACAGCACACACTTCCACTACCTCTGCCTCTTCCACACACTTCCAGCCCCTCTGCCTCTTCCACACACTTCCAGCCCCTCTGCCTCTTCCCTCTTCCTGGATTCACTCAGACATTTTTTAAGGCTCACAGCATGTGCACAGCACACACATCCAACCACTCTGCCTATTCCCTCTTCCTGTATTCACTCAGATGCTTTTTAAGACTTACAGCCAGTGCACAGGAAACACAATTCCAGCCCCTATGCCTCTTCCACACACTTCCAGCCCCTCTGCCTCTTCCCTCTTCCTGGATTCACTCAGACGTTTTTAAGACTCAAAACATGTGCACAGAAGACACGTCCAGCCCCTCTGCCTCTTCCCTCTTCCTGGATTCACTCAGATGTTTTTTAAGACTAACAGCCTGTGCACAGCACACAACACTGAACACACATCCAAGCACACTGCCTCTTCCCTCTTCCTGGATTCACTCAGACATTTTTAAGACTCACAGCCGGTGCACAGCACATACCTCTAGCCAATCTGCCTCTTCCCTCTTCCTGGATTCACTCAGATGGTTTTTAATAATCACAGCCTGTGTACAGCACACACTTCCAGCCCCTCTGCTTCTTCCCTCTTCCTGGATTCACTCAGACGATTTTAATAATCACAGCCTGTGTACAGCACACACATCAAGCCCCTCTGCCTCTTCCCTCTTACTGCATTCACTCAGACATTTTTTAAGGCTCACAGCATGTGCACAGCACACACATCCAACCACTCTGCCTATTCCCTCTTCCTGTATTCACTCAGATGCTTTTTAAGAATCACAGCTGGTGTGCAGCACACACTTCCACTACCTCTGCCTCTTCCACACACTTCCAGCCCCTCTGCCTCTTCCACACACTTCCAGCCCCTCTGCCTCTTCCCTCTTCCTGGATTCACTCAGACGTTTTTAAGACTCAAAACATGTGCACAGAAAACACGTCCAGCCCCTCTGCCTCTTCATTCTTCCTGGATTCACTCAGACGCTTTTTAAGACTAACAGCCTGTGCACAGCACACAACACAGAACACACTTCCAGCCCCTCTGCTTCTTCCTTCTTCCTGGATTCACTCAGACGATTTTAATAATCACAGCCTGTGTACAGCACACACATCAAGCCCCTCTGCCTCTTCCTTCTTACTGGATTCACTCAGACATTTTTTAAGGCTCACAGCATGTGCACAGCACACATATCCAACCACTCTGCCTATTCCCTCTTCCTGTATTCACTCAGACGCTTTTTAAGAATCACAGCTGGAGTACAGCACACACTTCCACTACCTCTGCCTCTTCCACACACTTCCAGCCCCTCTGTCTCTTCCCTATTCCTGGATTCACTCAGACGTTTTTAAGACTCACAGCCTGTGCACAGCATACACAATTCCATCCCCTCTGCCTCTTCCACACACGTCCAGACCCTCTGCCTCTTCCCCCTTCCTGGATTCACTCAGACGTTTTTAAGACTCAAAACATGTGCACAGTACACACGTCCAGCCCCTCTGCCTCTTCCCTCTTCCTGGATTCACTCAGAAGTTTTTAAGACTAGCAGCCTGTGCAAAACACACAACACAGAACACACGTCCAACCACACTGCCTCTTCCCTCTTCCTCGATTCACTCAGACATTTTTAAGACTCACAGCCGGTGCACAGCACACACCTCTAGCCAATCTGACTCTTCCCTCTTCCTGGATTCATTCAGACGTTTTTAATAATCACAGCCTGTGTACAGCACACACTTCCAGCCCCTCTGTCTCTTCCCTCTTCCTGGATTCACTCAGACGTTTTTAAGACTCGCAGCCTGTGCACAGCACACACGTCTAGCCAATCTGACGCTTCCCTCTACCTGGATTCACTCAGACGTTTTTAATAATCACAGCCTCTGTACAGGACATACTTCCAGCCACTCTGCCTCTTCCCTCTTCCTAGATTCAGTCAGACTCTTTTAAGACTCACAGCCTGTGCACAGCACACACAATTCCAGCCCCTCTGCCTCTTCCACACACATCCAGCCCCTCTACCTCTTCCCTCTTCCTGGATTCACTCAGAAGTTTTTAAGACTAGCAGCCTGTGCACAACACACAACACAGAACACACGTCCAACCACTCTGTCTCTCACCTCTTCCTGGATTCACTCAGACGTTTTTAAGACTCACACCCTGTGCACAGCACACACTTCCAGCACCTCTGCCTCTTCCCCCTTCCTGGATTCACTCAGACGGTTTTAAGGCTCACAGCCTGTGCACGGCACACACAATTCCAGCCCTTCTTCCTCTTCACAC
Source organism: Natrix helvetica (assembly GCF_964273705.1). NCBI lineage: Eukaryota > Metazoa > Chordata > Lepidosauria > Squamata > Natricidae > Natrix > Natrix helvetica. Next base: position 50,830,077 of record NC_138555.1, read on the forward strand.
ACTACCAGCCCCTCTGCCTCTTCCCCCTTCCTGGATTCACTCAGACGTTTTAAAGACTCACAGCCTGTGTAAAGCACACAGTTCCAGCACCTCTGTCTCTTCCCTCTTCCTGGAATCACTCAGACGTTTTTAAGACTCACAGCCTGCGTACATCTATCACTTCGAGTACCTCTGCCTCTTCCACACACTTCCAGCCCCCCTGTCTCTTCCCTCTTCCTGGATTCAGGCAGACGTTTTTAAGGCTCACAGCCTGTGCACAGCACACATCTCTAGCCAATCCGACTCTCCCCTCTTTCTGGATTCACTCAGACGTTTTTAATAATCCCAGCCTGTTTACAGCACACACTTCCAGCCCCTCTGCCTCTTCCCTCTTCCTAGATTCACTCAGACGTTTTTAAGGCTCACAGCATGTGCAGAGCACACACGTCCAACCAATCTCCCTCTTCCCTCTTCCTGGATTCACTCAGAAGTCTTTAAGACTAACAGCCTGTGCACAGCACACACTTCCAGCCCCTCTGCCTCTTCCCTCTTCCTGGATTCACTCACACGTTTTTAAGACTCACAGCCTGTGCACAGCACACACATTCCAAGCCCCTGTGCCTCTTCCACACACTTCCAGCCCCTCTGCCTCTTCCACACACTTCCAGCCCCTCTGTCTCTTCCCTCTTCTTGGATTCACTCAGACGTTTCTAAGACTCTCAGCCAGTGCACAGCACACACTTCCAGCCCCTCTGCCCCTTCCCTCTTCTTGGATTCACTCAGACGTTTTTAAGACTCTCAGCCTGTGCACAGCACACACTTCCAGCCCCTCTCCCTCTTCCCTCTTCCTCGATTCACTCAGACATTTTTATGACTCACAGCCGGTGCACAGCACACAATTCCAGCCCCTCTGCTTCTTCCCTCTTCCTGGATTCACTCAGACGTTTTTAATAATCACAGTCTGTGTACAGCACAAACATCAAGCCACTCTGCCTCTTCCCTCTTCCTGGATTCACTTAGACCTTTTTAAGACTCACAGCCAGTGCACAGCACATACTTAGAGCCCCTCTGCCTCTTCCACACACTTCCAGCCGCTCTGCCTCTTCCACACACTTCCAGCCCCTCTGTCTCTTCCCTGTTCTTGGATTCACTCATACATTTTTAAGACTCTCAGCCTGTGCACAGCACACACTTCCAGCCCCTCTCCCTCTTCCCTCTTCCTGGATTCACTCAGACATTTTTATGACTCACAGCCGGTGCACAGCACACAATTCCAGCCCCTCTGCTTCTTCCCTCTTCCTGGATTCACTCAGACGTTTTTAATAATCACAGTCTGTGTACAGCACAAACATCAAGCCACTCTGCCTCTTCCCTCTTCCTGGATTCACTTAGACCTTTTTAAGACTCACAGCCAGTGCACAGCACATACGTAGAGCCCCTCTGCCTCTTCCACACACTTCCAGCCCCTCTGCCTCTTCCACACACTTCCAGCCCCTCTGTCTCTTCCCTGTTCTTGGATTCACTCAGACATTTTTAAGACTCTCAGCCTGTGCACAGCACACACTTCCAGCCCCTCTCTCTCTTCCCTCTTCCTGGATTCACTCAGACGTTTTTAAGAATCAAAACATTTGCACAGAACACACGTCCAGCCCCTCTGCCTCTTCCCTCTTCCTGGATTCACTCAGAAGTTTTTAAGACTAACAGCCTGTGCACAGCACACAACACAGAACACACGTCCAACCACACTGCCTCTTCCCTCTTCCTGGATTCACTCAGACATTTTTAAGACTCACAGCCGGTGCACAGCACATACCTCTAGCCAATCTGCCTCTTCCCTCTTCCTGGATTCACTCAGATGGTTTTTAATAATCACAGCCTGTGTACAGCACACAATTCCAGCCCCTCTGCTTCTTCCCTCTTCCTGGATTCACTCAGACGTTTTTAATAATCACAGCCTGTGTACAGCACAAACATCAAACCACTCTGCCTATTCCCTCTTCCTGGATTCACTTAGACGTTTTTAAGACTCACAACCTGTGCACAGCACACCCTTCCAGCCCCTCTGCCTCTTCCCCCTTCCTGGATTCACTCAGAAGTTTTTAAGACTCACAGCCAGTGCACAGCACATACTTCCAGCACCTCTGCCTCTTCCACTCACTTCCAGCCCCTCTGCCTCTTCCACACACTTCCAGCACATCTGTCTCTTCCCTGTTCTTGGATTCACTCAGACGTTTTTAAGACTCTCAGCCTGTGCACAGCACACACATCCAACCACTCTGCCTATTCTCTCTTCCTGTATTCCCTCAGATGCTTTTTAAGAATCACAGCTGGTGTACAGCACACACTTCCACTACCTCTGCCTCTTCCACACACTTCCAGCCCCTCTTCCTCTTCCACACACTTCCAGCCCCTCTGTTTCTTCCCTCTTCCTGGATAACTCCTCAGGGAAAGCTCAGATCAGCGAATGGAGTGGTTTTTTAGCTTTCCCGACTCAGGACATCACTGCAATGCGTATGCTATTCAAAACTGAGCTCTGGGTCAAAAGTAACGTTTCTGGCTGAATTGGGCTCTTTTGCCAATTCTGAGATAAGCTTTGGTCGAACTCCTCAGGGAAAGCTCAGATCACCGAATCGAATAGTTTTCCATCTTGCCCGACTCAGGAACACACCAATATGTGTTTCTAGTTGGAATCCAAGCTCTCGATCCAAACTAACGTTTTCTGGCTTAATTGAGTTCTTTTGCCAATTCTGAGATAGGCTTTGGTCTAACTCCTCAGGGAAAGCTCAGATCAGCGAATGGAGTGGTTTTGTAGCTTTCCCGACTCAGAACATCAATGATATGTGTATGTTTTTCGAAACTGAGCTCTTTGTCAAAAGTAACCTTTCTGGCTGAATTGGGCTCTTTCGCCAATTCTGAGATAAGCTTTGGTCAAACTCTTCAGGGAAAACTCAGATCAGTGAATGGAGTAGTGTTTTAGCTTTCTCGACTCAGGACACCACTGATATCTGTATGTTAATAGAAACTGAGCTCTTTGTCAAAAGTAACGTTTCTAGATGAATTGGGCTCTTTTGCCAATTCTGAGATAAGCTTTGGTATAACTCCTCAAGGAAAACTCAGATCAGCGAATGGAGTGGTTTTCTAGCTTTCCCGACTCAGGACATCACTGATATGTGTATGTTATTCAAAACTGAGCTCTGGGTCAAAAGTAACGTTTCTGGATGGATTGGGCTCTTTTGCGAATTATGAGATAAGCTTTGGTCTAACTCCTCAGGGAAACCTAAGATCACCGAATCGAGTACTTTTTCATCTTTCCCGACTCAGGAACACACCAATATGTGCTTTTAGTTGGAATCCAAGCTCTGTATCCAAACTAACGTTTTCTGGCTGAATTGGGCTCTTTTGCCAATTCTGAGATAAGCTTTGGTCGAACTCCTCAGGGAAAGCTCAGATCACCGAACCGAGTAGTTTTCCATCTTCCCCGACTCAGGAACACACCAATATGTGTTTCTAGTTGGAATCCAAGCTCTGGATCCAAACTAACGTTTTCTGGCTTAATTGAGTTCTTTTGCCAATTCTGAATTAGGCTTTGGTCTAACTCCTCAGGGAAAGCTGAGAGCACCGAATGGAGTATTTTTTTAGTTTTCCCGACTCAGGACACCACTAATATGTGTGTGTTTTTCGAAAGTGAGCTCTTTGTCAAAAGTAACGTTTCTGGCTGAATTGGGCTCTTTTGCCAATTCTGAGATAAGCTTTGGTCGAACTCCTCAGGGAAAGCTCAGATCAGAAAATGGAGTGGTTTTTTAGCTTTCCCGACTCAGGACATCACTGATATGTGTATGTTATTCGAAACTGAGCTCTGGGTCAAAAGTAACGTTTCTGGATGAATTGGGCTCTTTTGCGAATTATGAGATAAGCTTTGGTCTAACTCCTCAGGGAAAGCTAAGATCACCGAATCGAGTAGTTTTTCATCTTTCCCGAATCAGGAACACACCAACATGTGTTTTTAGTTGGAATCCAAGCTCTGGATCCAAACTAACATTTTCTGGCTGAATTGAGTTCTTTTCCCAATTCTGAGATAAGCTTTGGTCGAACTCCTCAGGGAAAGCTCAGATCACCGAACCGAGTACTTTTCCATCTTCCCCGACTCAGGAACACACCAATATGTGTTTCTAGTTGGAATCCAAGCTCTGGATCCAAACTAACGTTTTCTGGCTTAATTGAGTTCTTTTGCCAATTCTGAATTAGGCTTTGGTCTAACTCCTCAGGGAATGCTGAGAGCACCGAATGGAGTATTTTTTTAGTTTTCCCGACTCAGGACACCACTAATATGTGTATGTTTTTCGAAAGTGAGCTCTTTGTCAAAAGTAACGTTTCTGGCTGAATTGGGCTCTTTTGCCAATTCTGAGATAAGCTTTGGTCTAACTCCTCAGGGAAAGCTCAGATCAGCGAATGGAGTGGTTTTTTAGCTTTCCCGACTCAGGACACCACTGATATGTGTATGTTATTCGAAACTGAGCTCTGGGTCAAAAGTAACGTTTCTGGCTGAATTGGGCTCTTTTGCCAATTGTGAGATAAGCTTTGGTCGAACTCCTCAGGGAAAGCTCAGATCAGAAAATGGAGTGGTTTTTTAGCTTTCCCGACTCAGGACATCACTGATATGTGTATGCTATTCGAAACTGAGTTCTGGGTCAAAAGTAACGTTTCTGGATGAACTGGGCTCTTTTGCGAATTATGAGATAAGCTTTGGTCTAACTCCTCAGGGAAAGCTAAGATCACCGAATCGAGTAGTTTTTCATCTTTCCCGAATCAGGAACACACCAATATGTGTTTTTAGTTGGAATCCAAGCTCTGGATCCAAACTAACGTTTTCTGGCTGAATTGAGTTCTTTTGCCAATTCTGAGATAGGCTTTGGTCTAACTCCTCAGGGAAAGCTCAGATCAGCGAATGGAGTATTTGTTTAGTTTTCCTGACTCAGGACACCACTGATATCTGTATGTTTTTCGAAACTCAGCTCTTTGTCAAAAGTAACGTTTCTGGCTGAATTGGGCTCTTTTGCGAATTATGAGATAAGCTTTGGTCTAACTCCTCAGGGAAAGCTCAGATCAGCGAATGGAGTGGTTTTTTAGCTTTCCCGACTCAGGACATCACTGCAATGCGTATGCTATTCAAAACTGAGCTCTGGGTCAAAAGTAACGTTTCTGGCTGAATTGGGCTCTTTTGCCAATTCTGAGATAAGCTTTGGTCGAACTCCTCAGGGAAAGCTCAGATCACCGAATCGAATAGTTTTCCATCTTGCCCGACTCAGGAACACACCAATATGTGTTTCTAGTTGGAATCCAAGCTCTCGATCCAAACTAACGTTTTCTGGCTTAATTGAGTTCTTTTGCCAATTCTGAGATAGGCTTTGGTCTAACTCCTCAGGGAAAGCTCAGATCAGCGAATGGAGTGGTTTTGTAGCTTTCCCGACTCAGAACATCAATGATATGTGTATGTTTTTTGAAACTGAGCTCTTTGTCAAAAGTAACCTTTCTGGCTGAATTGGGCTCTTTCGCCAATTCTGAGATAAGCTTTGGTCAAACTCTTCAGGGAAAACTCAGATCAGTGAATGGAGTAGTGTTTTAGCTTTCTCGACTCAGGACACCACTGATATCTGTATGTTAATAGAAACTGAGCTCTTTGTCAAAAGTAACGTTTCTAGATGAATTGGGCTCTTTTGCCAATTCTGAGATAAGCTTTGGTATAACTCCTCAAGGAAAACTCAGATCAGCGAATGGAGTGGTTTTCTAGCTTTCCCGACTCAGGACATCACTGATATGTGTATGTTATTCAAAACTGAGCTCTGGGTCAAAAGTAACGTTTCTGGATGGATTGGGCTCTTTTGCGAATTATGACCTGCGGGATCGTATTCTGCCCCACACATCCCTACGACCTATTCGCTCGCACAGAGAGGGACTTCTCCAGGTGCCGTCCACTAGACAATGCCATGGGGCGGCGCCTAGGAGCAGAGCCTTCTCTGTGGCGGGCCCAGCCCTGTGGAATGACCTCCCCCCGGATATTAGGACCACTACTGACCTCCGCTCCTTCCGTGTTAAGCTCAAGACCCACCTTTTTCAAATATCTGGCCTGGCTCAACCATGACTTTGTTCGCTCCTGAGGGGTTTTTAATTTAGCAATTTTATTTAAGGGGATTTTAAACTGTGTTTTAATTGTGTTTTTAGCTGTGTTTATTGTCTTTCACTTACAAGTCTACTCTCCTCCACGCACAAATGAAATTGTCCTTTTTTCGTATGTATGTGTGTCCTATGTGTATTTTATCCTTCTGATTGTACGCCGCCCCGAGTCCTTCGGGAGAGGGTTGCGGCTAATCAAATAAAATTTATTATTTATTTATTATTATTATGAGATAAGCTTTGGTCTAACTCCTCAGGGAAACCTAAGATCACCGAATCGAGTACTTTTTCATCTTTCCCGACTCAGGAACACACCAATATGTGCTTTTAGTTGGAATCCAAGCTCTGTATCCAAACTAACGTTTTCTGGCTGAATTGGGCTCTTTTGCCAATTCTGAGATAAGCTTTGGTCGAACTCCTCAGGGAAAGCTCAGATCACCGAACCGAGTAGTTTTCCATCTTCCCCGACTCAGGAACACACCAATATGTGTTTCTAGTTGGAATCCAAGCTCTGGATCCAAACTAACGTTTTCTGGCTTAATTGAGTTCTTTTGCCAATTCTGAATTAGGCTTTGGTCTAACTCCTCAGGGAATGCTGAGAGCACCGAATGGAGTATTTTTTTAGTTTTCCCGACTCAGGACACCACTAATATGTGTATGTTTTTCGAAAGTGAGCTCTTTGTCAAAAGTAACGTTTCTGGCTGAATTGGGCTCTTTTGCCAATTCTGAGATAAGCTTTGGTCTAACTCCTCAGGGAAAGCTCAGATCAGCGAATGGAGTGGTTTTTTAGCTTTCCCGACTCAGGACACCACTGATATGTGTATGTTATTCGAAACTGAGCTCTGGGTCAAAAGTAACGTTTCTGGCTGAATTGGGCTCTTTTGCCAATTGTGAGATAAGCTTTGGTCGAACTCCTCAGGGAAAGCTCAGATCAGAAAATGGAGTGGTTTTTTAGCTTTCCCGACTCAGGACATCACTGATATGTGTATGCTATTCGAAACTGAGTTCTGGGTCAAAAGTAACGTTTCTGGATGAACTGGGCTCTTTTGCGAATTATGAGATAAGCTTTGGTCTAACTCCTCAGGGAAAGCTAAGATCACCGAATCGAGTAGTTTTTCATCTTTCCCGAATCAGGAACACACCAATATGTGTTTTTAGTTGGAATCCAAGCTCTGGATCCAAACTAACGTTTTCTGGCTGAATTGAGTTCTTTTGCCAATTCTGAGATAGGCTTTGGTCTAACTCCTCAGGGAAAGCTCAGATCAGCGAATGGAGTATTTGTTTAGTTTTCCTGACTCAGGACACCACTGATATCTGTATGTTTTTCGAAACTCAGCTCTTTGTCAAAAGTAACGTTTCTGGCTGAATTGGGCTCTTTTGCGAATTATGAGATAAGCTTTGGTCTAACTCCTCAGGGAAAGCTCAGATCAGCGAATGGAGTGGTTTTTTAGCTTTCCCGACTCAGGACATCACTGCAATGCGTATGCTATTCAAAACTGAGCTCTGGGTCAAAAGTAACGTTTCTGGCTGAATTGGGCTCTTTTGCCAATTCTGAGATAAGCTTTGGTCGAACTCCTCAGGGAAAGCTCAGATCACCGAATCGAATAGTTTTCCATCTTGCCCGACTCAGGAACACACCAATATGTGTTTCTAGTTGGAATCCAAGCTCTCGATCCAAACTAACGTTTTCTGGCTTAATTGAGTTCTTTTGCCAATTCTGAGATAGGCTTTGGTCTAACTCCTCAGGGAAAGCTCAGATCAGCGAATGGAGTGGTTTTGTAGCTTTCCCGACTCAGAACATCAATGATATGTGTATGTTTTTTGAAACTGAGCTCTTTGTCAAAAGTAACCTTTCTGGCTGAATTGGGCTCTTTCGCCAATTCTGAGATAAGCTTTGGTCAAACTCTTCAGGGAAAACTCAGATCAGTGAATGGAGTAGTGTTTTAGCTTTCTCGACTCAGGACACCACTGATATCTGTATGTTAATAGAAACTGAGCTCTTTGTCAAAAGTAACGTTTCTAGATGAATTGGGCTCTTTTGCCAATTCTGAGATAAGCTTTGGTATAACTCCTCAAGGAAAACTCAGATCAGCGAATGGAGTGGTTTTCTAGCTTTCCCGACTCAGGACATCACTGGTATGTGTATGTTATTCAAAACTGAGCTCTGGGTCAAAAGTAACGTTTCTGGATGGATTGGGCTCTTTTGCGAATTATGACCTGCGGGATCGTATTCTGCCCCACACATCCCTACGACCTATTCGCTCGCACAGAGAGGGACTTCTCCAGGTGCCGTCCACTAGACAATGCCATGGGGCGGCGCCTAGGAGCAGAGCCTTCTCTGTGGCGGGCCCAGCCCTGTGGAATGACCTCCCCCCGGATATTAGGACCACTACTGACCTCCGCTCCTTCCGTGTTAAGCTCAAGACCCACCTTTTTCAAATATCTGGCCTGGCTCAACCATGACTTTGTTCGCTCCTGAGGGGTTTTTAATTTAGCAATTTTATTTAAGGGGATTTTAAACTGTGTTTTAATTGTGTTTTTAGCTGTGTTTATTGTCTTTCACTTACAAGTCTACTCTCCTCCACGCACAAATGAAATTGTCCTTTTTTCGTATGTATGTGTGTCCTATGTGTATTTTATCCTTCTGATTGTACGCCGCCCCGAGTCCTTCGGGAGAGGGTTGCGGCTAATCAAATAAAATTTATTATTTATTTATTATTATTATGAGATAAGCTTTGGTCTAACTCCTCAGGGAAACCTAAGATCACCGAATCGAGTACTTTTTCATCTTTCCCGACTCAGGAACACACCAATATGTGCTTTTAGTTGGAATCCAAGCTCTGTATCCAAACTAACGTTTTCTGGCTGAATTGGGCTCTTTTGCCAATTCTGAGATAAGCTTTGGTCGAACTCCTCAGGGAAAGCTCAGATCACCGAACCGAGTAGTTTTCCATCTTCCCCGACTCAGGAACACACCAATATGTGTTTCTAGTTGGAATCCAAGCTCTGGATCCAAACTAACGTTTTCTGGCTTAATTGAGTTCTTTTGCCAATTCTGAATTAGGCTTTGGTCTAACTCCTCAGGGAAAGCTGAGAGCACCGAATGGAGTATTTTTTTAGTTTTCCCGACTCAGGACACCACTAATATGTGTATGTTTTTCGAAAGTGAGCTCTTTGTCAAAAGTAACGTTTCTGGCTGAATTGGGCTCTTTTGCCAATTCTGAGATAAGCTTTGGTCTAACTCCTCAGGGAAAGCTCAGATCAGCGAATGGAGTGGTTTTTTAGTTTTCCCGACTCAGGACACCACTGATATGTGTATGTTATTCAAAACTGCGCTCTGGGTCAAAAGTAACGTTTCTGGCTGAATTGGGCTCTTTTGCCAATTCTGAGATAAGCTTTGGTCGAACTCCTCAGGGAAAGCTCAGATCAGAAAATGGAGTGGTTTTTTAGCTTTCCCGACTCAGGACATCACTGATATGTTTATGTTATTCGAAACTGAGCTCTGGGTCAAAAGTAACGTTTCTGGATGAATTGGGCTCTTTTGCGAATTATGAGATAAGCTTTGGTCTAACTCCTCAGGGAAAGCTAAGATCACCGAATCGAGTAGTTTTTCATCTTTCCCGAATCAGGAACACACCAACATGTGTTTTTAGTTGGAATCCAAGCTCTGGATCCAAACTAACGTTTTCTGGCTGAATTGAGTTCTTTTGCCAATTCTGAGATAGGCTTTGGTCTAACTCCTCAGGGAAAGCTCAGATCAGCGAATGGAGTATTTGTTTAGTTTTCCCGACTCAGGACACCACTGATATGTGTATGTTATTCAAAACTGCGCTCTGGGTCAAAAGTAACGTTTCTGGCTGAATTGGGCTCTTTTGCCAATTCTGAGATAAGCTTTGGTCGAACTCCTCAGGGAAAGCTCAGATCAGAAAATGGAGTGGTTTTTTAGCTTTCCCGACTCAGGACATCACTGATATGTTTATGTTATTCGAAACTGAGCTCTGGGTCAAAAGTAACGTTTCTGGCTGAATTGGGCTCTTTTGCGAATTATGAGATAAGCTTTGGTCTAACTCCTCAGGGAAAGCTCAGATCAGCGAATGGAGTGGTTTTTTAGCTTTCCCGACTCAGGACATCACTGCAATGCGTATGCTATTCAAAACTGAGCTCTGGGTCAAAAGTAACGTTTCTGGCTGAATTGGGCTCTTTTGCCAATTCTGAGATAAGCTTTGGTCGAACTCCTCAGGGAAAGCTCAGATCACCGATTCGAATAGTTTTCCATCTTGCCCGACTCAGGAACACACCAATATGTGTTTCTAGTTGGAATCCAAGCTCTCGATCCAAACTAACGTTTTCTGGCTTAATTGAGTTCTTTTGCCAATTCTGAGATAGGCTTTGGTCTAACTCCTCAGGGAAAGCTCAGATCAGCGAATGGAGTGGTTTTGTAGCTTTCCTGACTCAGAACATCAATGATATGTGTATGTTTTTCGAAACTGAGCTCTTTGTCAAAAGTAACCTTTCTGGCTGAATTGGGCTCTTTCGCCAATTCTGAGATAAGCTTTGGTCAAACTCTTCAGGGAAAACTCAGATCAGTGAATGGAGTAGTGTTTTAGCTTTCTCGACTCAGGACACCACTGATATCTGTATGTTAATAGAAACTGAGCTCTTTGTCAAAAGTAACGTTTCTAGATGAATTGGGCTCTTTTGCCAATTCTGAGATAAGCTTTGGTATAACTCCTCAAGGAAAACTCAGATCAGCGAATGGAGTGGTTTTCTAGCTTTCCCGACTCAGGACATCACTGATATGTGTATGTTATTCAAAACTGAGCTCTGGGTCAAAAGTAACGTTTCTGGATGGATTGGGCTCTTTTGCGAATTATGACCTGCGGGATCGTATTCTGCCCCACACATCCCTACGACCTATTCGCTCGCACAGAGAGGGACTTCTCCAGGTGCCGTCCACTAGACAATGCCATGGGGCGGCGCCTAGGAGCAGAGCCTTCTCTGTGGCGGGCCCAGCCCTGTGGAATGACCTCCCCCCGGATATTAGGACCACTACTGACCTCCGCTCCTTCCGTGTTAAGCTCAAGACCCACCTTTTTCAAATATCTGGCCTGGCTCAACCATGACTTTGTTCGCTCCTGAGGGGTTTTTAATTTAGCAATTTTATTTAAGGGGATTTTAAACTGTGTTTTAATTGTGTTTTTAGCTGTGTTTATTGTCTTTCACTTACAAGTCTACTCTCCTCCACGCACAAATGAAATTGTCCTTTTTTCGTATGTATGTGTGTCCTATGTGTATTTTATCCTTCTGATTGTACGCCGCCCCGAGTCCTTCGGGAGAGGGTTGCGGCTAATCAAATAAAATTTATTATTTATTTATTATTATTATGAGATAAGCTTTGGTCTAACTCCTCAGGGAAACCTAAGATCACCGAATCGAGTACTTTTTCAACTTTCCCGACTCAGGAACACACCAATATGTGCTTTTAGTTGGAATCCAAGCTCTGTATCCAAACTAACGTTTTCTGGCTGAATTGGGCTCTTTTGCCAATTCTGAGATAAGCTTTGGTCGAACTCCTCAGGGAAAGCTCAGATCACCGAACCGAGTAGTTTTCCATCTTCCCCGACTCAGGAACACACCAATATGTGTTTCTAGTTGGAATCCAAGCTCTGGATCCAAACTAACGTTTTCTGGCTTAATTGAGTTCTTTTGCCAATTCTGAATTAGGCTTTGGTCTAACTCCTCAGGGAAAGCTGAGAGCACCGAATGGAGTATTTTTTTAGTTTTCCCGACTCAGGACACCACTAATATGTGTATGTTTTTCGAAAGTGAGCTCTTTGTCAAAAGTAACGTTTCTGGCTGAATTGGGCTCTTTTGCCAATTCTGAGATAAGCTTTGGTCTAACTCCTCAGGGAAAGCTCAGATCAGCGAATGGAGTGGTTTTTTAGTTTTCCCGACTCAGGACACCACTGATATGTGTATGTTATTCAAAACTGCGCTCTGGGTCAAAAGTAACGTTTCTGGCTGAATTGGGCTCTTTTGCCAATTCTGAGATAAGCTTTGGTCGAACTCCTCAGGGAAAGCTCAGATCAGAAAATGGAGTGGTTTTTTAGCTTTCCCGACTCAGGACATCACTGATATGTGTATGTTATTCGAAACTGAGCTCTGGGTCAAAAGTAACGTTTCTGGATGTATTGGGCTCTTTTGCGAATTATGAGATAAGCTTTGGTCTAACTCCTCAGGGAAAGCTCAGATCACCGAATCGAGTAGTTTTCCATCTTCCCCGACTCAGGAACACACCAATATGTGTTTTTAGTTGGAATCCAAGCTCTGGATCCAAACTAACATTTTCTGGCTGAATTGAGTTCTTTTGCCAATTCTGAGATAAGCTTTGGTCGAACTCCTCAGGGAAAGCTCAGATCACCGAACCGAGTACTTTTTCCATCTTCCCCGACTCAGGAACACACCAATATGTGTTTGTAGTTGGAATCCAAGCTCTGGATCCAAACTAACGTTTTCTGGCTTAATTGAGTTCTTTTGCCAATTCTGAATTAGGCTTTGGTCTAACTTCTCAGGGAAAGCTGAGAGCACCGAATGGAGTATTTTTTTAGTTTTCCCGACTCAGGACACCACTAATATGTGTATGTTTTTCGAAACTCAGCTCTTTTTCAAAAGTAACGTTTCGGGCTGAATTGGGCTCTTTTGCAAATTCTGAGATAAGCTTTGGTCGAACTCCTCAGGGAAAGCTCAGATCAGCGAATGGAGTGGTTTTTTAGCTTTCCCTACTCAGGACACCACTGATATGTGTATGTTATTCGAAACTGAGCTCTGGGTCAAAAGTAACGTTTCTGGATGAATTGGGCTCTTTTGCGAATTATGAGATAAGCTTTGGTCTAACTCCTCAGGGAAAGCTAAGATCACCGAATCGAGTAGTTTTTCATCTTTCCCGAATCAGGAACACACCAATATGTGTTTTTAGTTGGAATCCAAGCTCTGGATCCAAACTAACGTTTTCTGGCTGAATTGAGTTCTTTTGCCAATTCTGAGATAGGCTTTGGTCTAACTCCTCAGGGAAAGCTCAGATCAGCGAATGGAGTATTTGTTTAGTTTTCCTGACTCAGGACACCACTGATATCTGTATGTTTTTAGAAAATCAGCTCTTTGTCAAAAGTAACGTTTCTGGCTGAATTGGGCTCTTTTGCGAATTATGAGATAAGCTTTGGTCTAACTCCTCAGGGAAAGCTCAGATCACCGAATCGAGTACTTTTTCATCTTTCCCGACTCAGGAACACACCAATATGTGCTTTTAGTTGGAATCCAAGCTCTGTATCCAAACTAACGTTTTCTGGCTTAATTGAGTTCTTTTGCCAATTCTGAATTAGGCTTTGGTCTAACTCCTCAGGGAATGCTGAGAGCACCGAATGGAGTATTTTTTTAGTTTTCCCGACTCAGGACACCACTAATATGGGTATGTTTTTCGAAAGTGAGTTCTTTGTCAAAAGTAACGTTTCTTGCTGAATTGGGCTCTTTTGCCAATTCTGAGATAAGCTTTGGTCGAACTCCTCAGGGAAAGCTCAGATCACCGAATCGAGTAGTTTTCCATCTTTCCCGACTCAGGACCACACCAATATGTGTTTCTAGTTGGAATCCAACCTCTCGATCCAAACTAACGTTTTCTGGCTTAATTGAGTTCTTTTCCCAATTCTGAGATAGGCTTTGGTCTAACTCCTCAGGGAAAGCTAAGATCACCGAATCGAGTACTTTGTCATCTTTCCCGACTCAGGAACACACCAATATGTGTTTTTAGTTGGAATCCAAGCTCTGTATCCAAACTAACGTTTTCTGGCTGAATTGGGCTCTTTTGCCAATTCTGAGATAAGCTTTGGTCGAACTCCTCAGGGAAAGCTCAGATCACCGAACCGAGTAGTTTTCCATCTTCCCCGACTCAGGAACACACCAATATGTGTTTCTAGTTGGAATCCAAGCTCTGGATCCAAACTAATGTTTTCTGGCTTAATTGAGTTCTGTTGCCAATTCTGAATTAGGCTTTGGTCTAACTCCCCAGGGAAAGCTCAAATCAGCGAATGGAGTATTTTTTTAGTTTTCCCGACTCAGAACATCACTGATATGTGTATGTTATTCGAAACTGAGCTCTTTGTCAAAAGTAACGTTTCTGGCTGAATTGGGCTCTTTCGCCAATTCTGAGATAAGCTTTGGTGTAACTCCTCAAGGAAAACTCAGATCAGCGAATGGAGTGGTTTTCTAGCTTTCCCGACTCAGGACATCACTGATATGTGTATGTTATTCAAAACTGAGCTCTGGGTCAAAAGTAACGTTTCTGGATGAATTGGGCTCTTTTGCGAATTATGAAATAAGCTTTGGTCTAACTCCTCAATGAAACCTAAGATCACCGAATCGAGGAGTTTTTCATCTTTCCCGAATCAGGAACACACCAATATGTGTTTTTAGTTGGAATCCAAGCTCTGTATCCAAACTAACGTTTTCTGGCTGAATTGGGCTCTTTTGCCAATTCTGAGATAAGCTTTGGTCGAACTCCTCAGTGAAAGCTCAGATCACCGAATCGAGTAGTTTTCCATCTTTCCCGACTCAGGAATAGACCAATATGTGTTTCTAGTTGGAATCCAAGCTCTCGATCCAAACTAACGTTTTCTGGCTTAATTGAGTTCTTTTCCCAATTCTGAGATAGGCTTTGGTCTAACTCCTCAGGGAAAATTCAGATCAGCGAATAGAGTAGTGTTTTAGCTTTCTCGACTCAGGACACCACTGATATCTGTATTTTTTTCGAAACTCAGCTCTTTGTCAAAAGTAACGTTTCTGGCTGAATTGGACTCTTTTGCCAATTCTGAGATAAGCTTTGGTCTAACTCTTCAGGGAAAGCTCAGATCAGCGAATGGAGTATTTGTTTAGTTTTCCTGACTCAGGACACCACTGATATCTGTATGTTTTTCGAAACTCAGCTCTTTGTCAAAAGTAACGTTTCTGGCTGAATTGGGCTCTTTTGCCAATTCTGAGATAAGCTTTAGTCGAACTCCTTAGGGAAAGCTCAGATCAGCGAATGGAGTGGTTTTTTTAGCTTTCCCGACTCAGGACATCACTGCAATGCGTATGTTATTCGAAACTGAGCTCTGGGTCAAAAGTAACGTTTCTGGCTGAATTGGGCTCTTTTGCCAATTCTGAGATAAGCTTTGGTCGAACTCCTCAGGGAAACCTCAGATCACCGAATCGAGTAGTTTTCCATCTTTCCCGACTCAGGAACACACCAATATGTATTTCTAGTTGGAATCCAAGCTCTGGATCCAACCTAACGTTTTCTGGCTGAATTGAGTTCTTTTGCCAATTCTGAGATAGGCTTTGGTCTAACTCCTCAGGGAAAGCTCAGATCAGCGAATGGAGTATTTGTTTAGTTTTCCTGACTCAGGACACCACTGATATCTGTATGTTTTTCGAAACTCAGCTCTTTGTCAAAAGTAACGTTTCTGGATGAATTGGGCTCTTTTGCCAATTCTGAGATAAGCTTTGGTATAACTCCTCAAGGAAAACTCAGATCAGCGAATAGAGTGGTTTTCTCGCTTTCCCGACTCAGGACATCACTGATATGTGTATGTTATTCAAAACTGAGCTCTGGGTCAAAAGTAACGTTTCTGGATGAATTGGGCTCTTTTGCGAATTATGAGATAAGCTTTGGTCTAACTCCTCAGGGAAACCTAAGATCACCGAATCGAGTACTTTGTCATCTTTCCCGACTCAGGAACACACCAATATGTGTTTTTAGTTGGAATCCAAGCTCTGTATCCAAACTAACGTTTTCTGGCTGAATTGGGCTCTTTTGCCAATTCTGAGATAAGCTTTGGTCAAACTCCTCAGGGAAAACTCAGATCAGCGAATGGAGTAGTGTTTTAGCTTTATCGACTCAGGACACCACTGATATCTGCATGTTATTCGAAACTGAGCTCTTTGTCAAAAGTAACGTTTCTGGCTGAATTGGGCTCTTTTGCCAATTCTGAGATAAGCTTTGGTCGAACTCCTTAGGGAAAGCTCAGATCACCAAATCGAGTAGTTTTCCATCTTTCCCGACTCAGGAACACACCAATATGTGTTTCTAGTTGGAATCCAAGCTCTGTATCCAAACTAACTTTTTCTGGCTTAATTGAGTTCTTTTCCCAATTCTGAGATAGGCTTTGGTCTAACTCCTCAGGGAAAGCTCAAATCAGTGAATGGAGTATTTTTTTAGTTTTCCCGACTCAGAACATCACTGATATGTGTATGTTATTCGAAACTGAGCTCTTTGTCAAAAGTAACGTTTCTGGCTGAATTGGGCTCTTTTGCCAATTCTGAGATAAGCTTTGGTCGAACTCCTTAGGGAAAGCTCAGATCACCAAATCGAGTAGTTTTCCATCTTTCCCGACTCAGGAACACACCAATATGTGTTTCTAGTTGGAATCCAAGCTCTCGATCCAAACTAACGTTTTCTGGCTTAATTGAGTTCTTTTGCCAATTCTGAGATAAGCTTTGGTCTAACTCCTCAGGGAAAGCTCAGATCAGCGAATGGAGTATTTGTTTAGTTTTCCTGACTCAGGACACCACTGATATCTGTATGTTATTCGAAACTGAGCTCTGGGTAAAAAGTAACGTTTCTGGATGAATTGGGCTCTTTTGCGAATTATGAGATAAGCTTTGGTCTAACTCCTCAGGGAAACCTAAGATCACCGAATCGAGTAGTTTTCCATCTTTCCCGACTCAGGAACACACCAATATGTCTTTCTAGTTGGAATCCAAGCTCTGGATCCAACCTAACGTTTTCTGGCTGAATTGAGTTCTTTTGCCAATTCTGAGATAGGCTTTGGTCTAACTCCTCAGGGAAAGCTCAGATCAGCGAATGGAGTATTTGTTTAGTTTTCCTGACTCAGGACACCACTGATATCTGTATGTTTTTCGAAACTCAGCTCTTTGTCAAAAGTAACGTTTCTGGATGAATTGGGCTCTTTTGCCAATTCTGAGATAAGCTTTGGTCGAACTCCTTAGGGAAAGCTCAGATCACCAAATCGAGTAGTTTTCCATCTTTCCCGACTCAGGAACACACCAATATGTGTTTCTAGTTGGAATCCAAGCTCTCGATCCAAACTAACGTTTTCTGGCTTAATTGAGTTCTTTTGCCAATTCTGAGATAGGCTTTGGTCTAACTCCACAGGGAAAGCTCAAATCAGCGAATGGAGTATTTTTTTATTTTTCCCTACTCAGAACATCACTGATATGTGTATGTTATTCGAAACTGAGCTCTGGGTAAAAAGTAACGTTTCTGGATGAATTGGGCTCTTTTGCGAATTATGAGATAAGCTTTGGTCTAACTCCTCAGGGAAACCTAAGATCACCGAATCGAGTAGTTTTCCATCTTTCCCGACTCAGGAACACACCAATATGTCGTTCTAGTTGGAATCCAAGCTCTGGATCCAACCTAACGTTTTCTGGCTGAATTGAGTTCTTTTGCCAATTCTGAGATAGGCTTTGGTCTAACTCCTCAGGGAAAGCTCAGATCAGCGAATGGAGTATTTGTTTAGTTTTCCTGACTCAGGACACCACTGATATCTGTATGTTTTTCGAAACTCAGCTCTTTGTCAAAAGTAACGTTTCTGGATGAATTGGGCTCTTTTGCCAATTCTGAGATAAGCTTTGGTCGAACTCCTTAGGGAAAGCTCAGATCACCAAATCGAGTAGTTTTCCATCTTTCCCGACTCAGGAACACACCAATATGTGTTTCTAGTTGGAATCCAAGCTCTCGATCCAAACTAACGTTTTCTGGCTTAATTGAGTTCTTTTGCCAATTCTGAGATAGGCTTTGGTCTAACTCCACAGGGAAAGCTCAAATCAGCGAATGGAGTATTTTTTTATTTTTCCCTACTCAGAACATCACTGATATGTGTATGTTATTCGAAACTGAGCTCTTTGTCAAAAGTAACGTTTCTGGATGAATTGGGCTCTTTTGCCAATTCTGAGATAAGCTTTGGTGTAACTCCTCAAGGAAAACTCAGATCAGCGAATGGAGTGGTTTTCTAGCTTTCCCGACTCAGGACATCACTGATATGTGTATGTTATTCGAAACTGAGCTCTGGGTCAAAAGTAACGTTTCTGGCTGAATTGGGCTCTTTTGCGAATTATGAGATAAGCTTTGGTCTAACTCCTCAGGGAAACCTAAGATCACCGAATCGAGTACTTTGTCATCTTTCCCGACTCAGGAACACACCAATATGTTTTTAGTTGGAATCCAAGCTCTGTATCCAAACTAACGTTTTCTGGCTGAATTGGGCTCTTTTGCCAATTCTGAGATAAGCTTTGGTCGAACTCCTCAGTGAAAGCTCAGATCACCGAATCGAGTAGTTTTCCATCTTTCCCGACTCAGGAATACACCAATATGTGTTTCTAGTTGGAATCCAAGCTCTCGATCCAAACTAACGTTTTCTGGCTTAATTGAGTTCTTTTGCCAATTCTAAGATAGGGTTTGGTCTAACTCCTCAGGGAAAACTCAGATCAGCGAATAGAGTAGTGTTTTAGCTTTCTCGACTCAGGACACCACTGATATCTGTATTTTTTTCGAAACTCAGCTCTTTGTCAAAAGTAACGTTTCTGGCTGAATTGGACTCTTTTGCCAATTCTGAGATAAGCTTTGGTCTAACTCTTCAGGGAAAGCTCAGATCAGCGAATGGAGTATTTGTTTAGTTTTCCTGACTCAGGACACCACTGATATCTGTATGTTTTTCGAAACTCAGCTCTTTGTCAAAAGTAACGTTTCTGGCTGAATTGGGCTCTTTTGCCAATTCTGAGATAAGCTTTAGTCGAACTCCTTAGGGAAAGCTCAGATCAGCGAATGGAGTGGTTTTTTTAGCTTTCCCGACTCAGGAGATCACTGCAATGCGTATGTTATTCGAAACTGAGCTCTGGGTCAAAAGTAACGTTTCTGGCTGAATTGGGCTCTTTTGCCAATTCTGAGATAAGCTTTGGTCGAACTCCTCAGGGAAAGCTCAGATCACCGAATCGAGTAGTTTTCCATCTTTCCCGACTCAGGAACACACCAATATGTCTTTCTAGTTGGAATCCAAGCTCTGGATCCAACCTAACGTTTTCTGGCTGAATTGAGTTCTTTTGCCAATTCTGAGATAGGCTTTGGTCTAACTCCTCAGGGAAAGCTCAGATCAGCGAATGGAGTATTTGTTTAGTTTTCCTGACTCAGGACACCACTGATATCTGTATGTTTTTCGAAACTCAGCTCTTTGTCAAAAGTAACGTTTCTGGCTGAATTGGGCTCTTTTGCCAATTCTGAGATAAGCTTTGGTCGAACTCCTTAGGGAAAGCTCAGATCACCAAATCGAGTAGTTTTCCATCTTTCCCGACTCAGGAACACACCAATATGTGTTTCTAGTTGGAATCCAAGCTCTCGATCCAAACTAACGTTTTCTGGCTTAATTGAGTTCTTTTGCCAATTCTAAGATAGGGTTTGGTCTAACTCCTCAGGGAAACTCAGATCAGCGAATAGAGTAGTGTTTTAGCTTTCTCGACTCAGGACACCACTGATATCTGTATTTTTTTCGAAACTCAGCTCTTTGTCAAAAGTAACGTTTCTGGCTGAATTGGACTCTTTTGCCAATTCTGAGATAAGCTTTGGTCTAACTCTTCAGGGAAAGCTCAGATCAGCGAATGGAGTATTTGTTTAGTTTTCCTGACTCAGGACACCACTGATATCTGTATGTTTTTCGAAACTCAGCTCTTTGTCAAAAGTAACGTTTCTGGCTGAATTGGGCTCTTTTGCCAATTCTGAGATAAGCTTTAGTCGAACTCCTTAGGGAAAGCTCAGATCAGCGAATGGAGTGGTTTTTTTAGCTTTCCCGACTCAGGACATCACTGCAATGCGTATGTTATTCGAAACTGAGCTCTGGGTCAAAAGTAACGTTTCTGGCTGAATTGGGCTCTTTTGCCAATTCTGAGATAAGCTTTGGTCGAACTCCTCAGGGAAAGCTCAGATCACCGAATCGAGTAGTTTTCCATCTTTCCCGACTCAGGAACACACCAATATGTCTTTCTAGTTGGAATCCAAGCTCTGGATCCAACCTAACGTTTTCTGGCTGAATTGAGTTCTTTTGCCAATTCTGAGATAGGCTTTGGTCTAACTCCTCAGGGAAAGCTCAGATCAGCGAATGGAGTATTTGTTTAGTTTTCCTGACTCAGGACACCACTGATATCTGTATGTTTTTCGAAACTCAGCTCTTTGTCAAAAGTAACGTTTCTGGCTGAATTGGGCTCTTTTGCCAATTCTGAGATAAGCTTTGGTCGAACTCCTTAGGGAAAGCTCAGATCACCAAATCGAGTAGTTTTCCATCTTTCCCGACTCAGGAACACACCAATATGTGTTTCTAGTTGGAATCCAAGCTCTCGATCCAAACTAACGTTTTCTGGCTTAATTGAGTTCTTTTGCCAATTCTGAGATAGGCTTTGGTCTAACTCCACAGGGAAAGCTCAAATCAGCGAATGGAGTATTTTTTTATTTTTCCCTACTCAGAACATCACTGATATGTGTATGTTATTCGAAACTGAGCTCTTTGTCAAAAGTAACGTTTCTGGATGAATTGGGCTCTTTTGCCAATTCTGAGATAAGCTTTGGTGTAACTCCTCAAGGAAAACTCAGATCAGCGAATGGAGTGGTTTTCTAGCTTTCCCGACTCAGGACATCACTGATATGTGTATGTTATTCAAAACTGAGCTCTGGGTCAAAAGTAACGTTTCTGGATGAATTGGGCTCTTTCGCGAATTATGAAATAAGCTTTGGTCTAACTCCTTAGGGAAACCTAAGATCACCGAATCGAGTACTTTTTCATCTTTCCCGACTCAGGAACACACCAATATGTGTTTTTAGTTGGAATCCAAGCTCTGTATCCAAACTAACGTTTTCTGGCTGAATTGGGCTCTTTTGCCAATTCTGAGATAAGCTTTGGTCGAACTCCTCAGGGAAAGCTCAGATCACCGAACCGAGTAGTTTTCCATCTTCCCCGACTCAGGAACACACCAATATGTCTTTCTAGTTGGAATCCAGGCTCTGGATCCAACCTAACGTTTTCTGGCTGAATTGAGTTCTTTTGCCAATTCTGAGATAGGCTTTGGTCTAACTCCTCAGGGAAAGCTCAGATCAGTGAATGGAGTATTTTTTTAGTTTTCCCGACTCAGAACATAACTGATATGTGTATGTTATTCGAAACTGAGCTCTTTGTCAAAAGTAACGTTTCTGGCTGAATTGGGCTCTTTCGCCAATTCTGAGATAAGCTTTGGTCGAACTCCTTAGGGAAAGCTCAGATCACCAAATCGAGTAGTTTTCCATCTTTCCCGACTCAGGAACACACCAATATGTGTTTCTAGTTGGAATCCAAGCTCTCGATCCAAACTAACGTTTTCTGGCTTAATTGAGTTCTTTTGCCAATTCTGAGATAAGCTTTGGTCTAACTCCTCAGGGAAAGCTCAGATCAGCGAATGGAGTATTTGTTTAGTTTTCCTGACTCAGGACACCACTGATATCTGTATGTTATTCGAAACTGAGCTCTGGGTAAAAAGTAACGTTTCTGGATGAATTGGGCTCTTTTGCGAATTATGAGATAAGCTTTGGTCTAACTCTTCAGGGAAAGCTCAGATCAGCGAATGGAGTATTTGTTTAGTTTTCCTGACTCAGGACACCACTGATATCTGTATGTTATTCGAAACTGAGCTCTGGGTAAAAAGTAACGTTTCTGGATGAATTGGGCTCTTTTGCGAATTATGAGATAAGCTTTGGTCTAACTCCTCAGGGAAACCTAAGATCACCGAATCGAGTACTTTGTCATCTTTCCCGACTCAGGAACACACCAATATGTGTTTTTAGTTGGAATCCAAGCTCTGTATCCAAACTAACGTTTTCTGGCTGAATTGGGCTCTTTTGCCAATTCTGAGATAAGCTTTGGTCGAACTCCTCAGTGAAAGCTCAGATCACCGAATCGAGTAGTTTTCCATCTTTCCCGACTCAGGAATACACCAATATGTGTTTCTAGTTGGAATCCAAGCTCTCGATCCAAACTAACGTTTTCTGGCTTAATTGAGTTCTTTTGCCAATTCTAAGATAGGGTTTGGTCTAACTCCTCAGGGAAAACTCAGATCAGCGAATAGAGTGGTTTTCTCGCTTTCCCGACTCAGGACATCACTGATATGTGTATGTTATTCGAAACTGAGCTCTTTGTCAAAAGTAACGTTTCTGGATGAATTGGGCTCTTTTGCCAATTCTGAGATAAGCTTTGGTGTAACTCCTCAAGGAAAACTCAGATCAGCGAATGGAGTGGTTTTCTAGCTTTCCCGACTCAGGACATCACTGATATGTGTATGTTATTCGAAACTGAGCTCTGGGTAAAAAGTAACGTTTCTGGATGAATTGGGCTCTTTTGCGAATTATGAGATAAGCTTTGGTCTAACTCCTCAGGGAAACCTAAGATCACCGAATCGAGTACTTTGTCATCTTTCCCGACTCAGGAACACACCAATATGTGTTTTTAGTTGGAATCCAAGCTCTGTATCCAAACTAACGTTTTCTGGCTGAATTGGGCTCTTTTGCCAATTCTGAGATAAGCTTTGGTCGAACTCCTCAGTGAAAGCTCAGATCACCGAATCGAGTAGTTTTCCATCTTTCCCGACTCAGGAATACACCAATATGTGTTTCTAGTTGGAATCCAAGCTCTCGATCCAAACTAACGTTTTCTGGCTTAATTGAGTTCTTTTGCCAATTCTAAGATAGGGTTTGGTCTAACTCCTCAGGGAAAACTCAGATCAGCGAATAGAGTAGTGTTTTAGCTTTCTCGACACAGGACACCACTGATATCTGTATTTTTTTCGAAACTCAGCTCTTTGTCAAAAGTAACGTTTCTGGCTGAATTGGACTCTTTTGCCAATTCTGAGATAAGCTTTGGTCTAACTCTTCAGGGAAAGCTCAGATCAGCGAATGGAGTATTTGTTTAGTTTTCCTGACTCAGGACACCACTGATATCTGTATGTTTTTCGAAACTCAGCTCTTTGTCAAAAGTAACGTTTCTGGCTGAATTGGGCTCTTTTGCCAATTCTGAGATAAGCTTTAGTCGAACTCCTTAGGGAAAGCTCAGATCAGCGAATGGAGTGGTTTTTTTAGCTTTCCCGACTCAGGACATCACTGCAATGCGTATGTTATTCGAAACTGAGCTCTGGGTCAAAAGTAACGTTTCTGGCTGAATTGGGCTCTTTTGCCAATTCTGAGATAAGCTTTGGTCGAACTCCTCAGGGAAAGCTCAGATCACCGAATCGAGTAGTTTTCCATCTTTCCCGACTCAGGAACACACCAATATGTCTTTCTAGTTGGAATCCAAGCTCTGGATCCAACCTAACGTTTTCTGGCTGAATTGAGTTCTTTTGCCAATTCTGAGATAGGCTTTGGTCTAACTCCTCAGGGAAAGCTCAGATCAGCGAATGGAGTATTTGTTTAGTTTTCCTGACTCAGGACACCACTGATATCTGTATGTTTTTCGAAACTCAGCTCTTTGTCAAAAGTAACGTTTCTGGCTGAATTGGGCTCTTTTGCCAATTCTGAGATAAGCTTTGGTCGAACTCCTTAGGGAAAGCTCAGATCACCAAATCGAGTAGTTTTCCATCTTTCCCGACTCAGGAACACACCAATATGTGTTTCTAGTTGGAATCCAAGCTCTCGATCCAAACTAACGTTTTCTGGCTTAATTGAGTTCTTTTGCCAATTCTAAGATAGGGTTTGGTCTAACTCCTCAGGGAAAACTCAGATCAGCGAATAGAGTAGTGTTTTAGCTTTCTCGACTCAGGACACCACTGATATCTGTATTTTTTTCGAAACTCAGCTCTTTGTCAAAAGTAACGTTTCTGGCTGAATTGGACTCTTTTGCCAATTCTGAGATAAGCTTTGGTCTAACTCTTCAGGGAAAGCTCAGATCAGCGAATGGAGTATTTGTTTAGTTTTCCTGACTCAGGACACCACTGATATCTGTATGTTTTTCGAAACTCAGCTCTTTGTCAAAAGTAACGTTTCTGGCTGAATTGGGCTCTTTTGCCAATTCTGAGATAAGCTTTAGTCGAACTCCTTAGGGAAAGCTCAGATCAGCGAATGGAGTGGTTTTTTTAGCTTTCCCGACTCAGGACATCACTGCAATGCGTATGTTATTCGAAACTGAGCTCTGGGTCAAAAGTAACGTTTCTGGCTGAATTGGGCTCTTTTGCCAATTCTGAGATAAGCTTTGGTCGAACTCCTCAGGGAAAGCTCAGATCACCGAATCGAGTAGTTTTCCATCTTTCCCGACTCAGGAACACACCAATATGTCTTTCTAGTTGGAATCCAAGCTCTGGATCCAACCTAACGTTTTCTGGCTGAATTGAGTTCTTTTGCCAATTCTGAGATAGGCTTTGGTCTAACTCCTCAGGGAAAGCTCAGATCAGCGAATGGAGTATTTGTTTAGTTTTCCTGACTCAGGACACCACTGATATCTGTATGTTTTTCGAAACTCAGCTCTTTGTCAAAAGTAACGTTTCTGGCTGAATTGGGCTCTTTTGCCAATTCTGAGATAAGCTTTGGTCGAACTCCTTAGGGAAAGCTCAGATCACCAAATCGAGTAGTTTTCCATCTTTCCCGACTCAGGAACACACCAATATGTGTTTCTAGTTGGAATCCAAGCTCTCGATCCAAACTAACGTTTTCTGGCTTAATTGAGTTCTTTTGCCAATTCTGAGATAGGCTTTGGTCTAACTCCACAGGGAAAGCTCAAATCAGCGAATGGAGTATTTTTTTATTTTTCCCTACTCAGAACATCACTGATATGTGTATGTTATTCGAAACTGAGCTCTTTGTCAAAAGTAACGTTTCTGGATGAATTGGGCTCTTTTGCCAATTCTGAGATAAGCTTTGGTGTAACTCCTCAAGGAAAACTCAGATCAGCGAATGGAGTGGTTTTCTAGCTTTCCCGACTCAGGACATCACTGATATGTGTATGTTATTCAAAACTGAGCTCTGGGTCAAAAGTAACGTTTCTGGATGAATTGGGCTCTTTCGCGAATTATGAAATAAGCTTTGGTCTAACTCCTTAGGGAAACCTAAGATCACCGAATCGAGTACTTTTTCATCTTTCCCGACTCAGGAACACACCAATATGTGTTTTTAGTTGGAATCCAAGCTCTGTATCCAAACTAACGTTTTCTGGCTGAATTGGGCTCTTTTGCCAATTCTGAGATAAGCTTTGGTCGAACTCCTCAGGGAAAGCTCAGATCACCGAACCGAGTAGTTTTCCATCTTCCCCGACTCAGGAACACACCAATATGTCTTTCTAGTTGGAATCCAGGCTCTGGATCCAACCTAACGTTTTCTGGCTGAATTGAGTTCTTTTGCCAATTCTGAGATAGGCTTTGGTCTAACTCCTCAGGGAAAGCTCAGATCAGTGAATGGAGTATTTTTTTAGTTTTCCCGACTCAGAACATAACTGATATGTGTATGTTATTCGAAACTGAGCTCTTTGTCAAAAGTAACGTTTCTGGCTGAATTGGGCTCTTTCGCCAATTCTGAGATAAGCTTTGGTCGAACTCCTTAGGGAAAGCTCAGATCACCAAATCGAGTAGTTTTCCATCTTTCCCGACTCAGGAACACACCAATATGTGTTTCTAGTTGGAATCCAAGCTCTCGATCCAAACTAACGTTTTCTGGCTTAATTGAGTTCTTTTGCCAATTCTGAGATAAGCTTTGGTCTAACTCCTCAGGGAAAGCTCAGATCAGCGAATGGAGTATTTGTTTAGTTTTCCTGACTCAGGACACCACTGATATCTGTATGTTATTCGAAACTGAGCTCTGGGTAAAAAGTAACGTTTCTGGATGAATTGGGCTCTTTTGCGAATTATGAGATAAGCTTTGGTCTAACTCTTCAGGGAAAGCTCAGATCAGCGAATGGAGTATTTGTTTAGTTTTCCTGACTCAGGACACCACTGATATCTGTATGTTATTCGAAACTGAGCTCTGGGTAAAAAGTAACGTTTCTGGATGAATTGGGCTCTTTTGCGAATTATGAGATAAGCTTTGGTCTAACTCCTCAGGGAAACCTAAGATCACCGAATCGAGTACTTTGTCATCTTTCCCGACTCAGGAACACACCAATATGTGTTTTTAGTTGGAATCCAAGCTCTGTATCCAAACTAACGTTTTCTGGCTGAATTGGGCTCTTTTGCCAATTCTGAGATAAGCTTTGGTCGAACTCCTCAGTGAAAGCTCAGATCACCGAATCGAGTAGTTTTCCATCTTTCCCGACTCAGGAATACACCAATATGTGTTTCTAGTTGGAATCCAAGCTCTCGATCCAAACTAACGTTTTCTGGCTTAATTGAGTTCTTTTGCCAATTCTAAGATAGGGTTTGGTCTAACTCCTCAGGGAAAACTCAGATCAGCGAATAGAGTGGTTTTCTCGCTTTCCCGACTCAGGACATCACTGATATGTGTATGTTATTCAAAACTGAGCTCTTTGTCAAAAGTAACGTTTCTGGCTGAATTGGGCTCTTTTGCCAATTCTGAGATAAGCTTTGGTCTAACTCCTCAGGGAAAGCTCAGATCAGCGAATGGAGTATTTGTTTAGTTTTCCTGACTCAGGACACCACTGATATCTGTATGTTTTTCGAAACTGAGCTCTTTGTCAAAAGTAACGTTTCTGGCTGAATTGGGCTCTTTTGCCAATTCTGAGATAAGCTTTGGTCGAACTCCTTAGGGAAAGCTCAGATCACCAAATCGAGTAGTTTTCCATCTTTCCCGACTCAGGAACACACCAATATGTGTTTCTAGTTGGAATCCAAGCTCTCGATCCAAACTAACGTTTTCTGGCTTAATTGAGTTCTTTTGCCAATTCTGAGATAGGCTTTGGTCTAACTCCACAGGGAAAGCTCAAATCAGCGAATGGAGTATTTTTTTATTTTTCCCTACTCAGAACATCAGTGATATGTGTATGTTATTCGAAACTGAGCTCTTTGTCAAAAGTAACGTTTCTGGATGAATTGGGCTCTTTTGCCAATTCTGAGATAAGCTTTGGTGTAACTCCTCAAGGAAAACTCAGATCAGCGAATGGAGTGGTTTTCTAGCTTTCCCGACTCAGGACATCACTGATATGTGTATGTTATTCAAAACTGAGCTCTGGGTCAAAAGTAACGTTTCTGGATGAATTGGGCTCTTTTGCGAATTATGAAATAAGCTTTGGTCTAACTCCTTAGGGAAACCTAAGATCACCGAATCGAGTACTTTTTCATCTTTCCCGACTCAGGAACACACCAATATGTGTTTTTAGTTGGAATCCAAGCTCTGTATCCAAACTAACGTTTTCTGGCTGAATTGGGCTCTTTTGCCAATTCTGAGATAAGCTTTGGTCGAACTCCTCAGGGAAAGCTCAGATCACCGAACCGAGTAGTTTTCCATCTTCCCCGACTCAGGAACACACCAATATGTCTTTCTAGTTGGAATCCAGGCTCTGGATCCAACCTAACGTTTTCTGGCTGAATTGAGTTCTTTTGCCAATTCTGAGATAGGCTTTGGTCTAACTCCTCAGGAAAAGCTCAGATCAGTGAATGGAGTATTTTTTTAGTTTTCCCGACTCAGAACATAACTGATATGTGTATGTTATTCGAAACTGAGCTCTTTGTCAAAAGTAACGTTTCTGGCTGAATTGGGCTCTTTCGCCAATTCTGAGATAAGCTTTGGTCGAACTCCTTAGGGAAAGCTCAGATCACCAAATCGAGTAGTTTTCCATCTTTCCCGACTCAGGAACACACCAATATGTGTTTCTAGTTGGAATCCAAGCTCTCGATCCAAACTAACGTTTTCTGGCTTAATTGAGTTCTTTTGCCAATTCTGAGATAGGCTTTGGTCTAACTCCACAGGGAAAGCTCAAATCAGCGAATGGAGTATTTTTTTATTTTTCCCTACTCAGAACATCAGTGATATGTGTATGTTATTCGAAACTGAGCTCTTTGTCAAAAGTAACGTTTCTGGATGAATTGGGCTCTTTTGCCAATTCTGAGATAAGCTTTGGTGTAACTCCTCAAGGAAAACTCAGATCAGCGAATGGAGTGGTTTTCTAGCTTTCCCGACTCAGGACATCACTGATATGTGTATGTTATTCAAAACTGAGCTCTGGGTCAAAAGTAACGTTTCTGGATGAATTGGGCTCTTTTGCGAATTATGAAATAAGCTTTGGTCTAACTCCTTAGGGAAACCTAAGATCACCGAATCGAGTACTTTTTCATCTTTCCCGACTCAGGAACACACCAATATGTGTTTTTAGTTGGAATCCAAGCTCTGTATCCAAACTAACGTTTTCTGGCTGAATTGGGCTCTTTTCCAATTCTGAGATAAGCTTTGGTCGAACTCCTCAGGGAAAGCTCAGATCACCGAACCGAGTAGTTTTCCATCTTCCCCGACTCAGGAACACACCAATATGTGTTTCTAGTTGGAATCCAAGCTCTCGATCCAAACTAACGTTTTCTGGCTTAATTGAGTTCTTTTCCCAATTCTGAGATAGGCTTTGGTCTAACTCCTCAGGGAAAGCTCAAATCAGTGAATGGAGTATTTTTTTAGTTTTCCCGACTCAGAACATCACTGATATGTGTATGTTATTCGAAACTGAGCTCTTTGTCAAAAGTAACGTTTCTGGCTGAATTGGGCTCTTTCGCCAATTCTGAGATAAGCTTTGGTCAAACTCTTCAGGGAAAGCTCAGATCAGCGAATGGAGTATTTGTTTAGTTTTCCTGACTCAGTACACCACTGATATCTGTATGTTTTTCGAAACTCAGCTCTTTGTCAAAAGTAACGTTTCTGGCTGAATTGGGCTCTTTTGCCAATTCTGAGATAAGCTTTGGTCTAACTCCTCAGGGAAAGCTCAGATCAGCGAATGGAGTGGTTTTTTTAGCTTTCCCGACTCAGGACATCACTGCAATGCGTATGTTATTCAAAACTGAGCTCTGGGTCAAAAGTAACGTTTCTGGCTGAATTGGGCTCTTTTGCGAATTATGAGATAAGCTTTGGTCTAACTCCTCAGGGAAACCTAAGATCACCGAATCGAGTACTTTTTCATCTTTCCCAACTCAGGAACACACCAATATGTTTTTAGTTGGAATCCAAGCTCTGTATCCAAACTAACGTTTTCTGGCTGAATTGGGCTCTTTTGCCAATTCTGAGATAAGCTTTGGTCGAACTCCTCAGGGAAAGCTCAGATCAGCGAATCGAGTAGTTTTCGATCTTTCCCGACTCAGGAACACACCAATATGTGTTTCTAGTTGGAATCCAAGCTCTCGATCCAAACTAACGTTTTCTGGCTTAATTGAGTTCTTTTCCCAATTCTGAGATAGGCTTTGGTCTAACTCCTCAGGGAAAGCTCAAATCAGTGAATGGAGTATTTTTTTAGTTTTCCCGACTCAGAACATCACTGATATGTGTATGTTATTCGAAACTGAGCTCTTTGTCAAAAGTAACGTTTCTGGCTGAATTGGGCTCTTTCGCCAATTCTGAGATAAGCTTTGGTCAAACTCTTCAGGGAAAACTCAGATCAGCGAATGGAGTAGTGTTTTAGCTTTTTCGACTCAGGACACCACTGATATCTGTATGTTTTTCGAAACTCAGCTCTTTGTCAAAAGTAACGTTTCTGGCTGAATTGGGCTCTTTTGCCAATTCTGAGATAAGCTTTGGTCTAACTCCTCAGGGAAAGCTCAGATCAGCGAATGGAGTATTTGTTTAGTTTTCCTGACTCAGGACACCACTGATATCTGTATGTTATTCGAAACTGAGCTCTGGGTCAAAAGTAACGTTTCTGGATGAATTGGGCTCTTTTGCGAATTATGAGATAAGCTTTGGTCGAACTCCTCAGGGAAAGCTCAGATCAGCGAATCGAGTAGTTTTCCATCTTTCCCGACTCAGGAACACACCAATATGTGTTTCTAGTTGGAATCCAAGCTCTGGATCCAAACTAACGTTTTCTGGCTTAATTGAGTTCTTTTCCCAATTCTGAGATAGGCTTTGGTCTAACTCCTCAGGGAAAGCTCAAATCAGTGAATGGAGTATTTTTTTAGTTTTCCCGACTCAGAACATCACTGATATGTGTATGTTATTCGAAACTGAGCTCTTTGTCAAAAGTAACGTTTCTGGCTGAATTGGGCTCTTTCGCCAATTCTGGGATAAGCTTTGGTCAAACTCTTCAGGGAAAACTCAGATCAGCGAATGGAGTAGTGTTTTAGCTTTCTCGACTCAGGACACCATTGATATCTGTATGTTTTTCGAAACTCAGCTCTTTGTCAAAAGTAACGTTTCTGGCTGAATTGGGCTCTTTTGCCAATTCTGAGATAAGCTTTGGTCTAACTCCTCAGGGAAAGCTCAGATCAGCGAATGGAGTATTTGTTTAGTTTTCCTGACTCAGGACACCACTGATATCTGTATGTTATTCGAAACTGAGCTCTGGGTCAAAAGTAACGTTTCTGGATGAATTGGGCTCTTTTGCGAATTATGAGATAAGCTTTGGTCTAACTCCTCAGGGAAACCAAAGATCACCGAATCGAGTACTTTTTCATCTTTCCCGACTCAGGAACACACCAATATGTGTTTTTAGTTGGAATCCAAGCTCTGTATCCAAACTAACGTTTTCTGGCTGAATTGGGCTCTTTTGCCAATTCTGAGATAAGCTTTGGTCGAACTCCTCAGGGAAAGCTCAGATCAGCGAATCAAGTAGTTTTCCATCTTTCCCGACTCAGGAACAGACCAATATGTGTTTCTAGTTGGAATCCAAGCTCTCGATCCAAACTAACGTTTTCTGGCTGAATTGAGTTCTTTTGCCAATTCTGAGATAGGCTTTGGTCTAACTCCTCAGGGAAAGCTCAGATCAGCGAATGGAGTATTTGTTTAGTTTTCCTGACTCAGGACACCACTGATATGTGTATGTTATTCGAAACTGAGCTCTTTGTCAAAAGTAACGTTTCTGGCTGAATTGGGCTCTTTCGCCAATTCTGAGATAAGCTTTGGTCAAACTCTTCAGGGAAAACTCAGATCAGCGAATGGAGTAGTGTTTTAGCTTTCTCGACTCAGGACACCACTGATATCTGTATGTTTTTCGAAAGTCAGCTCTTTGTCAAAAGTAACGTTTCTGGCTGAATTGGGCTCTTTTGCCAATTCTGAGATAAGCTTTGGTCTAACTCCTCAGGGAAAGCTCAGATCAGCGAATGGAGTATTTGTTTAGTTTTCCTGACTCAGGACACCACTGATATCTGTATGTTATTCGAAACTGAGCTCTGGGTCAAAAGTAACGTTTCTGGATGAATTGGGCTCTTTTGCGAATTATGAGATAAGCTTTGGTCGAACTCCTCAGGGAAAGCTCAGATCAGCGAATCGAGTAGTTTTCCATCTTTCCCGACTCAGGAACACACCAATATGTGTTTCTAGTTGGAATCCAAGCTCTGTATCCAAACTAACGTTTTCTGGCTTAATTGAGTTCTTTTCCCACTTCTGAGATAGGCTTTGGTCTAACTCCTCAGGGAAAGCTCAAATCAGTGAATGGAGTATTTTTTTAGTTTTCCCGACTCAGAACATCACTGATATGTGTATGTTATTCGAAACTGAGCTCTTTGTCAAAAGTAACGTTTCTGGCTGAATTGGGCTCTTTCGCCAATTCTGGGATAAGCTTTGGTCAAACTCTTCAGGGAAAACTCAGATCAGCGAATGGAGTAGTGTTTTAGCTTTCTCGACTCAGGACACCATTGATATCTGTATGTTTTTCGAAACTCAGCTCTTTGTCAAAAGTAACGTTTCTGGCTGAATTGGGCTCTTTTGCCAATTCTGAGATAAGCTTTGGTCTAACTCCTCAGGGAAAGCTCAGATCAGCGAATGGAGTATTTGTTTAGTTTTCCTGACTCAGGACACCACTGATATCTGTATGTTATTCGAAACTGAGCTCTGGGTCAAAAGTAACGTTTCTGGATGAATTGGGCTCTTTTGCGAATTATGAGATAAGCTTTGGTCTAACTCCTCAGGGAAACCAAAGATCACCGAATCGAGTACTTTTTCATCTTTCCCGACTCAGGAACACACCAATATGTGTTTCTAGTTGGAATCCAAGCTCTCGATCCAAACTAACGTTTTCTGGCTTAATTGAGTTCTTTTGCCAATTCTGAGATAGGCTTTGGTCTAACTCCACAGGGAAAGCTCAAATCAGCGAATGGAGTATTTTTTTATTTTTCCCTACTCAGAACATCACTGATATGTGTATGTTATTCGAAACTGAGCTCTTTGTCAAAAGTAACGTTTCTGGCTGAATTGGGCTCTTTTGCCAATTCTGAGATAAGCTTTGGTGTAACTCCTCAAGGAAAACTCAGATCAGCGAATGGAGTGGTTTTCTAGCTTTCCCGACTCAGGACATCACTGATATGTGTATGTTATTCAAAACTGAGCTCTGGGTCAAAAGTAACGTTTCTGGCTGAATTGGGCTCTTTTGCGAATTATGAAATAAGCTTTGGTCTAACTCCTTAGGGAAAGCTCAGATCACCGAATCAAGTAGTTTTCCATCTTTCCCGACTCAGGAACACACCAATATGTGTTTTTAGTTGGAATCCAAGCTCTGTATCCAAACTAACGTTTTCTGGCTGAATTGGGCTCTTTTGCCAATTCTGAGATAAGCTTTGGTCGAACTCCTCAGGGAAAGCTCAGATCAGCGAATCGAGCAGTTTTCCATCTTTCCCGACTCAGGAACACACCAATATGTGTTTCTAGTTGGAATCCAAGCTCTCGATCCAAACTAACGTTTTCTGGCTTAATTGAGTTCTTTTCCCAATTCTGAGATAGGCTTTGGTCTAACTCCTCAGGGAAAGCTCAAATCAGGGAATGGAGTATTTTTTTAGTTTTCCCGACTCAGAACATCACTGATATGTGTATGTTATTCGAAACTGAGCTCTTTGTCAAAAGTAACGTTTCTGGCTGAATTGGGCTCTTTCGCCAATTCTGAGAT
Source organism: Natrix helvetica (assembly GCF_964273705.1). NCBI lineage: Eukaryota > Metazoa > Chordata > Lepidosauria > Squamata > Natricidae > Natrix > Natrix helvetica. Next base: position 50,863,289 of record NC_138555.1, read on the forward strand.
AAGCTTTGGTCAAACTCTTCAGGGAAAACTCAGATCAGCGAATGGAGTAGTGTTTTAGCTTTCTCGACTCAGGACACCACTGATATCTGTATGTTTTTCGAAACTCAGCTCTTTGTCAAAAGTAACGTTTCTGGCTGAATTGGGCTCTTTTGCGAATTATGAGATAAGCTTTGGTCTAACTCCTCAGGGAAAGCTCAGATCAGCGAATCGAGTAGTTTTCCATCTTTCCCGACTCAGGAACACACCAATATGTGTTTCTAGTTGGAATCTAAGCTCTCGATCCAAACTAACGTTTTCTGGCTTAATTGAGTTCTTTTCCCAATTCTGAGATAGGCTTTGGTCTAACTCCTCAGGGAAAGCTCAAATCAGTGAATGGAGTATTTTTTTAGTTTTCCCGACTCAGAACATCACTGATATGTGTATGTTATTCGAAACTGAGCTCTTTGTCAAAAGTAACGTTTCTGGCTGAATTGGGCTCTTTCGCCAATTCTGAGATAAGCTTTGGTCAAACTCTTCAGGGAAAACTCAGATCAGCGAATGGAGTAGTGTTTTAGCTTTCTCGACTCAGGACACCACTGATATCTGTATGTTTTTCGAAACTCAGCTCTTTGTCAAAAGTAACGTTTCTGGCTGAATTGGGCTCTTTTGCCAATTCTGAGATAAGCTTTGGTCTAACTCCTCAGGGAAAGCTCAGATCAGCGAATGGAGTATTTGTTTAGTTTTCCTGACTCAGGACACCACTGATATCTGTATGTTATTCGAAACTGAGCTCTGGGTCAAAAGTAACGTTTCTGGATGAATTGGGCTCTTTTGCGAATTATGAGATAAGCTTTGGTCGAACTCCTCAGGGAAAGCTCAGATCAGCGAATCGAGTAGTTTTCCATCTTTCCCGACTGAGGAACACACCAATATGTGTTTCTAGTTGGAATCCAAGCTCTGGATCCAAACTAACGTTTTCTGGCTTAATTGAGTTCTTTTGCCAATTCTGAGATAGGCTTTGGTCTAACTCCTCAGGGAAAGCTCAAATCAGTGAATGGAGTATTTTTTTAGTTTTCCCGACTCAGAACATCACTGATATGTGTATGTTATTCGAAACTGAGCTCTTTGTCAAAAGTAACGTTTCTGGCTGAATTGGGCTCTTTCGCCAATTCTGGGATAAGCTTTGGTCAAACTCTTCAGGGAAAACTCAGATCAGCGAATGGAGTAGTGTTTTAGCTTTCTCGACTCAGGACACCATTGATATCTGTATGTTTTTCGAAACTCAGCTCTTTGTCAAAAGTAACGTTTCTGGCTGAATTGGGCTCTTTTGCCAATTCTGAGATAAGCTTTGGTCTAACTCCTCAGGGAAAGCTCAGATCAGCGAATGGAGTATTTGTTTAGTTTTCCTGACTCAGGACACCACTGATATCTGTATGTTATTCGAAACTGAGCTCTGGGTCAAAAGTAACGTTTCTGGATGAATTGGGCTCTTTTGCGAATTATGAGATAAGCTTTGGTCTAACTCCTCAGGGAAACCAAAGATCACCGAATCGAGTACTTTTTCATCTTTCCCGACTCAGGAACACACCAATATGTGTTTTTAGTTGGAATCCAAGCTCTGTATCCAAACTAACGTTTTCTGGCTGAATTGGGCTCTTTTGCCAATTCTGAGATAAGCTTTGGTCGAACTCCTCAGGGAAAGCTCAGATCAGCGAATCAAGTAGTTTTCCATCTTTCCCGACTCAGGAACACACCAATATGTGTTTCTAGTTGGAATCCAAGCTCTCGATCCAAACTAACGTTTTCTGGCTGAATTGAGTTCTTTTGCCAATTCTGAGATAGGCTTTGGTCTAACTCCTCAGGGAAAGCTCAGATCAGCGAATGGAGTATTTGTTTAGTTTTCCTGACTCAGGACACCACTGATATGTGTATGTTATTCGAAACTGAGCTCTTTGTCAAAAGTAACGTTTCTGGCTGAATTGGGCTCTTTCGCCAATTCTGAGATAAGCTTTGGTCAAACTCTTCAGGGAAAACTCAGATCAGCGAATGGAGTAGTGTTTTAGCTTTCTCGACTCAGGACACCACTGATATCTGTATGTTTTTCGAAACTCAGCTCTTTGTCAAAAGTAACGTTTCTGGCTGAATTGGGCTCTTTTGCCAATTCTGAGATAAGCTTTGGTCTAACTCCTCAGGGAAAGCTCAGATCAGCGAATGGAGTATTTGTTTAGTTTTCCTGACTCAGGACACCACTGATATCTGTATGTTATTCGAAACTGAGCTCTGGGTCAAAAGTAACGTTTCTGGATGAATTGGGCTCTTTTGCGAATTATGAGATAAGCTTTGGTCGAACTCCTCAGGGAAAGCTCAGATCAGCGAATCGAGTAGTTTTCCATCTTTCCCGACTCAGGAACACACCAATATGTGTTTCTAGTTGGAATCCAAGCTCTGTATCCAAACTAACGTTTTCTGGCTTAATTGAGTTCTTTTCCCACTTCTGAGATAGGCTTTGGTCTAACTCCTCAGGGAAAGCTCAAATCAGGGAATGGAGTATTTTTTTAGTTTTCCCGACTCAGAACATCACTGATATGTGTATGTTATTCGAAACTGAGCTCTTTGTCAAAAGTAACGTTTCTGGCTGAATTGGGCTCTTTCGCCAATTCTGGGATAAGCTTTGGTCAAACTCTTCAGGGAAAACTCAGATCAGCGAATGGAGTAGTGTTTTAGCTTTCTCGACTCAGGACACCATTGATATCTGTATGTTTTTCGAAACTCAGCTCTTTGTCAAAAGTAACGTTTCTGGCTGAATTGGGCTCTTTTGCCAATTCTGAGATAAGCTTTGGTCTAACTCCTCAGGGAAAGCTCAGATCAGCGAATGGAGTATTTGTTTAGTTTTCCTGACTCAGGACACCACTGATATCTGTATGTTATTCGAAACTGAGCTCTGGGTCAAAAGTAACGTTTCTGGATGAATTGGGCTCTTTTGCGAATTATGAGATAAGCTTTGGTCTAACTCCTCAGGGAAACCAAAGATCACCGAATCGAGTACTTTTTCATCTTTCCCGACTCAGGAACACACCAATATGTGTTTCTAGTTGGAATCCAAGCTCTCGATCCAAACTAACGTTTTCTGGCTTAATTGAGTTCTTTTGCCAATTCTGAGATAGGCTTTGGTCTAACTCCACAGGGAAAGCTCAAATCAGCGAATGGAGTATTTTTTTATTTTTCCCTACTCAGAACATCACTGATATGTGTATGTTATTCGAAACTGAGCTCTTTGTCAAAAGTAACGTTTCTGGCTGAATTGGGCTCTTTTGCCAATTCTGAGATAAGCTTTGGTGTAACTCCTCAAGGAAAACTCAGATCAGCGAATGGAGTGGTTTTCTAGCTTTCCCGACTCAGGACATCACTGATATGTGTATGTTATTCAAAACTGAGCTCTGGGTCAAAAGTAACGTTTCTGGCTGAATTGGGCTCTTTTGCGAATTATGAAATAAGCTTTGGTCTAACTCCTTAGGGAAAGCTCAGATCACCGAATCAAGTAGTTTTCCATCTTTCCCGACTCAGGAACACACCAATATGTGTTTTTAGTTGGAATCCAAGCTCTGTATCCAAACTAACGTTTTCTGGCTGAATTGGGCTCTTTTGCCAATTCTGAGATAAGCTTTGGTCGAACTCCTCAGGGAAAGCTCAGATCAGCGAATCGAGCAGTTTTCCATCTTTCCCGACTCAGGAACACACCAATATGTGTTTCTAGTTGGAATCCAAGCTCTCGATCCAAACTAACGTTTTCTGGCTTAATTGAGTTCTTTTCCCAATTCTGAGATAGGCTTTGGTCTAACTCCTCAGGGAAAGCTCAAATCAGGGAATGGAGTATTTTTTTAGTTTTCCCGACTCAGAACATCACTGATATGTGTATGTTATTCGAAACTGAGCTCTTTGTCAAAAGTAACGTTTCTGGCTGAATTGGGCTCTTTCGCCAATTCTGAGATAAGCTTTGGTCAAACTCTTCAGGGAAAACTCAGATCAGCGAATGGAGTAGTGTTTTAGCTTTCTCGACTCAGGACACCACTGATATCTGTATGTTTTTCGAAACTCAGCTCTTTGTCAAAAGTAACGTTTCTGGCTGAATTGGGCTCTTTTGCGAATTATGAGATAAGCTTTGGTCTAACTCCTCAGGGAAAGCTCAGATCAGCGAATCGAGTAGTTTTCCATCTTTCCCGACTCAGGAACACACCAATATGTGTTTCTAGTTGGAATCTAAGCTCTCGATCCAAACTAACGTTTTCTGGCTTAATTGAGTTCTTTTCCCAATTCTGAGATAGGCTTTGGTCTAACTCCTCAGGGAAAGCTCAAATCAGTGAATGGAGTATTTTTTTAGTTTTCCCGACTCAGAACATCACTGATATGTGTATGTTATTCGAAACTGAGCTCTTTGTCAAAAGTAACGTTTCTGGCTGAATTGGGCTCTTTCGCCAATTCTGAGATAAGCTTTGGTCAAACTCTTCAGGGAAAACTCAGATCAGCGAATGGAGTATTTGTTTAGTTTTCCTGACTCAGGACACCACTGATATCTGTATGTTATTCGAAACTGAGCTCTGGGTCAAAAGTAACGTTTCTGGATGAATTGGGCTCTTTTGCGAATTATGAGATAAGCTTTGGTCGAACTCCTCAAGGAAAGCTCAGATCAGCGAATCGAGTAGTTTTCCATCTTTCCCGACTCAGGAACACACCAATATGTGTTTCTAGTTGGAATCCAAGCTCTGGATCCAAACTAACGTTTTCTGGCTTAATTGAGTTCTTTTGCCAATACTGAGATAGGCTTTGGTCTAACTCCTCAGGGAAAGCTCAAATCAGTGAATGGAGTATTTTTTTAGTTTTCCCGACTCAGAACATCACTGATATGTGTATGTTATTCGAAACTGAGCTCTTTGTCAAAAGTAACGTTTCTGGCTGAATTGGGCTCTTTCGCCAATTCTGGGATAAGCTTTGGTCAAACTCTTCAGGGAAAACTCAGATCAGCGAATGGAGTAGTGTTTTAGCTTTCTCGACTCAGGACACCATTGATATCTGTATGTTTTTCGAAACTCAGCTCTTTGTCAAAAGTAACGTTTCTGGCTGAATTGGGCTCTTTTGCCAATTTTGAGATAAGCTTTGGTCTAACTCCTCAGGGAAAGCTCAGATCAGCGAATGGAGTATTTGTTTAGTTTTCCTGACTCAGGACACCACTGATATCTGTATGTTATTCGAAACTGAGCTCTGGGTCAAAAGTAACGTTTCTGGATGAATTGGGCTCTTTTGCGAATTATGAGATAAGCTTTGGTCTAACTCCTCAGGGAAACCAAAGATCACCGAATCGAGTACTTTTTCATCTTTCCCGACTCAGGAACACACCAATATGTGTTTTTAGTTGGAATCCAAGCTCTGTATCCAAACTAACGTTTTCTGGCTGAATTGGGCTCTTTTGCCAATTCTGAGATAAGCTTTGGTCGAACTCCTCAGGGAAAGCTCAGATCAGCGAATCAAGTAGTTTTCCATCTTTCCCGACTCAGGAACACACCAATATGTGTTTCTAGTTGGAATCCAAGCTCTCGATCCAAACTAACGTTTTCTGGCTGAATTGAGTTCTTTTGCCAATTCTGAGATAGGCTTTGGTCTAACTCCTCAGGGAAAGCTCAGATCAGCGAATGGAGTATTTGTTTAGTTTTCCTGACTCAGGACACCACTGATATGTGTATGTTATTCGAAACTGAGCTCTTTGTCAAAAGTAACGTTTCTGGCTGAATTGGGCTCTTTCGCCAATTCTGAGATAAGCTTTGGTCAAACTCTTCAGGGAAAACTCAGATCAGCGAATGGAGTAGTGTTTTAGCTTTCTCGACTCAGGACACCACTGATATCTGTATGTTTTTCGAAACTCAGCTCTTTGTCAAAAGTAACGTTTCTGGCTGAATTGGGCTCTTTTGCCAATTCTGAGATAAGCTTTGGTCTAACTCCTCAGGGAAAGCTCAGATCAGCGAATGGAGTATTTGTTTAGTTTTCCTGACTCAGGACACCACTGATATGTGTATGTTATTCGAAACTGAGCTCTGGGTCAAAAGTAACGTTTCTGGATGAATTGGGCTCTTTTGCGAATTATGAGATAAGCTTTGGTCTAACTCCTCAGGGAAACCTAAGATCACCGAATCGAGTACTTTTTCATCTTTCCCGACTCAGGAACACACCAATATGTTTTTAGTTGGAATCCAAGCTCTGTATCCAAACTAACGTTTTCTGGCTGAATTGGGCTCTTTTGCCAATTCTGAGATAAGCTTTGGTCGAACTCCTCAGGGAAAGCTCAGATCAGCGAATCGAGTAGTTTTCCATCTTTCCCGACTCAGGAACACACCAATATGTGTTTCTACTTGGAATCCAAGCTCTCGATCCAAACTAACGTTTTCTGGCTTAATTGAGTTCTTTTCCCAATTCTGAGATAGGCTTTGGTCTAACTCCTCAGGGAAAGCTCAAATCAGTGAATGGAGTATTTTTTTAGTTTTCCCGACTCAGAACATCACTGATATGTGTATGTTATTCGAAACTGAGCTCTTTGTCAAAAGTAACGTTTCTGGCTGAATTGGGCTCTTTCGCCAATTCTGAGATAAGCTTTGCTCAAACTCTTCAGGGAAAACTCAGATCAGCGAATGGAGTAGTGTTTTAGCTTTCTCGACTCAGGACACCATTGATATCTGTATGTTTTTCGAAACTCAGCTCTTTGTCAAAAGTAACGTTTCTGGCTGAATTGGGCTCTTTTGCCAATTCTGAGATAAGCTTTGGTCTAACTCCTCAGGGAAAGCTCAGATCAGCGAATGGAGTATTTGTTTAGTTTTCCTGACTCAGGACACCACTGATATCTGTATGTTATTCGAAACTGAGCTCTGGGTCAAAAGTAACGTTTCTGGATGAATTGGGCTCTTTTGCGAATTATGAGATAAGCTTTGGTCTAACTCCTCAGGGAAACCAAAGATCACCGAATCGAGTACTTTTTCATCTTTCCCGACTCAGGAACACACCAATATGTGTTTTTAGTTGGAATCCAAGCTCTGTATCCAAACTAACGTTTTCTGGCTGAATTGGGCTCTTTTGCCAATTCTGAGATAAGCTTTGGTCGAACTCCTCAGGGAAAGCTCAGATCAGCGAATCAAGTAGTTTTCCATCTTTCCCGACTCAGGAACACACCAATATGTGTTTCTAGTTGGAATCCAAGCTCTCGATCCAAACTAACGTTTTCTGGCTGAATTGAGTTCTTTTGCCAATTCTGAGATAGGCTTTGGTCTAACTCCTCAGGGAAAGCTCAGATCAGCGAATGGAGTATTTGTTTAGTTTTCCTGACTCAGGACACCACTGATATGTGTATGTTATTCGAAACTGAGCTCTTTGTCAAAAGTAACGTTTCTGGCTGAATTGGGCTCTTTCGCCAATTCTGAGATAAGCTTTGGTCAAACTCTTCAGGGAAAACTCAGATCAGCGAATGGAGTAGTGTTTTAGCTTTCTCGACTCAGGACACCACTGATATCTGTATGTTTTTCGAAACTCAGCTCTTTGTCAAAAGTAACGTTTCTGGCTGAATTGGGCTCTTTTGCCAATTCTGAGATAAGCTTTGGTCTAACTCCTCAGGGAAAGCTCAGATCAGCGAATGGAGTATTTGTTTAGTTTTCCTGACTCAGGACACCACTGATATGTGTATGTTATTCGAAACTGAGCTCTGGGTCAAAAGTAACGTTTCTGGATGAATTGGGCTCTTTTGCGAATTATGAGATAAGCTTTGGTCTAACTCCTCAGGGAAACCTAAGATCACCGAATCGAGTACTTTTTCATCTTTCCCGACTCAGGAACACACCAATATGTTTTTAGTTGGAATCCAAGCTCTGTATCCAAACTAACGTTTTCTGGCTGAATTGGGCTCTTTTGCCAATTCTGAGATAAGCTTTGGTCGAACTCCTCAGGGAAAGCTCAGATCAGCGAATCGAGTAGTTTTCCATCTTTCCCGACTCAGGAACACACCAATATGTGTTTCTACTTGGAATCCAAGCTCTCGATCCAAACTAACGTTTTCTGGCTTAATTGAGTTCTTTTCCCAATTCTGAGATAGGCTTTGGTCTAACTCCTCAGGGAAAGCTCAAATCAGTGAATGGAGTATTTTTTTAGTTTTCCCGACTCAGAACATCACTGATATGTGTATGTTATTCGAAACTGAGCTCTTTGTCAAAAGTAACGTTTCTGGCTGAATTGGGCTCTTTCGCCAATTCTGAGATAAGCTTTGCTCAAACTCTTCAGGGAAAACTCAGATCAGCGAATGGAGTAGTGTTTTAGCTTTCTCGACTCAGGACACCACTGATATCTGTATGTTTTTCGAAACTCAGCTGTTTGTCAAAAGTAACGTTTCTGGCTGAATTGGGCTCTTTTGCCAATTCTGAGATAAGCTTTGGTCTAACTCCTCAGGGAAAGCTCAGATCAGCGAATGGAGTATTTGTTTAGTTTTCCTGACTCAGGACACCACTGATATCTGTATGTTATTCGAAACTGAGCTCTGGGTCAAAAGTAACGTTTCTGGATGAATTGGGCTCTTTTGCGAATTATGAGATAAGCTTTGGTCGAACTCCTCAGGGAAAGCTCAGATCAGCGAATCGAGTAGTTTTCCATCTTTCCCGACTCAGGAACACACCAATATGTGTTTCTAGTTGGAATCCAAGCTCTGTATCCAAACTAACGTTTTCTGGCTTAATTGAGTTCTTTTCCCACTTCTGAGATAGGCTTTGGTCTAACTCCTCAGGGAAAGCTCAAATCAGTGAATGGAGTATTTTTTTAGTTTTCCCGACTCAGAACATCACTGATATGTGTATGTTATTCGAAACTGAGCTCTTTGTCAAAAGTAACGTTTCTGGCTGAATTGGGCTCTTTCGCCAATTCTGGGATAAGCTTTGGTCAAACTCTTCAGGGAAAACTCAGATCAGCGAATGGAGTAGTGTTTTAGCTTTCTCGACTCAGGACACCATTGATATCTGTATGTTTTTCGAAACTCAGCTCTTTGTCAAAAGTAACGTTTCTGGCTGAATTGGGCTCTTTTGCCAATTCTGAGATAAGCTTTGGTCTAACTCCTCAGGGAAAGCTCAGATCAGCGAATGGAGTATTTGTTTAGTTTTCCTGACTCAGGACACCACTGATATCTGTATGTTATTCGAAACTGAGCTCTGGGTCAAAAGTAACGTTTCTGGATGAATTGGGCTCTTTTGCGAATTATGAGATAAGCTTTGGTCTAACTCCTCAGGGAAACCAAAGATCACCGAATCGAGTACTTTTTCATCTTTCCCGACTCAGGAACACACCAATATGTGTTTCTAGTTGGAATCCAAGCTCTCGATCCAAACTAACGTTTTCTGGCTTAATTGAGTTCTTTTGCCAATTCTGAGATAGGCTTTGGTCTAACTCCACAGGGAAAGCTCAAATCAGCGAATGGAGTATTTTTTTATTTTTCCCTACTCAGAACATCACTGATATGTGTATGTTATTCGAAACTGAGCTCTTTGTCAAAAGTAACGTTTCTGGCTGAATTGGGCTCTTTTGCCAATTCTGAGATAAGCTTTGGTGTAACTCCTCAAGGAAAACTCAGATCAGCGAATGGAGTGGTTTTCTAGCTTTCCCGACTCAGGACATCACTGATATGTGTATGTTATTCAAAACTGAGCTCTGGGTCAAAAGTAACGTTTCTGGCTGAATTGGGCTCTTTTGCGAATTATGAAATAAGCTTTGGTCTAACTCCTTAGGGAAAGCTCAGATCACCGAATCAAGTAGTTTTCCATCTTTCCCGACTCAGGAACACACCAATATGTGTTTTTAGTTGGAATCCAAGCTCTGTATCCAAACTAACGTTTTCTGGCTGAATTGGGCTCTTTTGCCAATTCTGAGATAAGCTTTGGTCGAACTCCTCAGGGAAAGCTCAGATCAGCGAATCGAGCAGTTTTCCATCTTTCCCGACTCAGGAACACACCAATATGTGTTTCTAGTTGGAATCCAAGCTCTCGATCCAAACTAACGTTTTCTGGCTTAATTGAGTTCTTTTCCCAATTCTGAGATAGGCTTTGGTCTAACTCCACAGGGAAAGCTCAAATCAGGGAATGGAGTATTTTTTTAGTTTTCCCGACTCAGAACATCACTGATATGTGTATGTTATTCGAAACTGAGCTCTTTGTCAAAAGTAACGTTTCTGGCTGAATTGGGCTCTTTCGCCAATTCTGAGATAAGCTTTGGTCAAACTCTTCAGGGAAAACTCAGATCAGCGAATGGAGTAGTGTTTTAGCTTTCTCGACTCAGGACACCACTGATATCTGTATGTTTTTCGAAACTCAGCTCTTTGTCAAAAGTAACGTTTCTGGCTGAATTGGGCTCTTTTGCGAATTATGAGATAAGCTTTGGTCTAACTCCTCAGGGAAAGCTCAGATCAGCGAATCGAGTAGTTTTCCATCTTTCCAGACTCAGGAACACACCAATATGTGTTTCTAGTTGGAATCCAAGCTCTCGATCCAAACTAACGTTTTCTGGCTTAATTGAGTTCTTTTCCCAATTCTGAGATAGGCTTTGGTCTAACTCCTCAGGGAAAGCTCAAATCAGTGAATGGAGTATTTTTTTAGTTTTCCCGACTCAGAACATCACTGATATGTGTATGTTATTCGAAACTGAGCTCTTTGTCAAAAGTAACGTTTCTGGCTGAATTGGGCTCTTTCGCCAATTCTGAGATAAGCTTTGGTCAAACTCTTCAGGGAAAACTCAGATCAGCGAATGGAGTAGTGTTTTAGCTTTCTCGACTCAGGACACCACTGATATCTGTATGTTTTTCGAAACTCAGCTCTTTGTCAAAAGTAACGTTTCTGGCTGAATTGGGCTCTTTTGCCAATTCTGAGATAAGCTTTGGTCTAACTCCTCAGGGAAAGCTCAGATCAGCGAATGGAGTATTTGTTTAGTTTTCCTGACTCAGGACACCACTGATATCTGTATGTTATTCGAAACTGAGCTCTGGGTCAAAAGTAACGTTTCTGGATGAATTGGGCTCTTTTGCGAATTATGAGATAAGCTTTGGTCGAACTCCTCAGGGAAAGCTCAGATCAGCGAATCGAGTAGTTTTCCATCTTTCCCGACTCAGGAACACACCAATATGTGTTTCTAGTTGGAATCCAAGCTCTGTATCCAAACTAACGTTTTCTGGCTTAATTGAGTTCTTTTCCCACTTCTGAGATAGGCTTTGGTCTAACTCCTCAGGGAAAGCTCAAATCAGTGAATGGAGTATTTTTTTAGTTTTCCCGACTCAGAACATCACTGATATGTGTATGTTATTCGAAACTGAGCTCTTTGTCAAAAGTAACGTTTCTGGCTGAATTGGGCTCTTTCGCCAATTCTGGGATAAGCTTTGGTCAAACTCTTCAGGGAAAACTCAGATCAGCGAATGGAGTAGTGTTTTAGCTTTCTCGACTCAGGACACCATTGATATCTGTATGTTTTTCGAAACTCAGCTCTTTGTCAAAAGTAACGTTTCTGGCTGAATTGGGCTCTTTTGCCAATTCTGAGATAAGCTTTGGTCTAACTCCTCAGGGAAAGCTCAGATCAGCGAATGGAGTATTTGTTTAGTTTTCCTGACTCAGGACACCACTGATATCTGTATGTTATTCGAAACTGAGCTCTGGGTCAAAAGTAACGTTTCTGGATGAATTGGGCTCTTTTGCGAATTATGAGATAAGCTTTGGTCTAACTCCTCAGGGAAACCAAAGATCACCGAATCGAGTACTTTTTCATCTTTCCCGACTCAGGAACACACCAATATGTGTTTCTAGTTGGAATCCAAGCTCTCGATCCAAACTAACGTTTTCTGGCTTAATTGAGTTCTTTTGCCAATTCTGAGATAGGCTTTGGTCTAACTCCACAGGGAAAGCTCAAATCAGCGAATGGAGTATTTTTTTATTTTTCCCTACTCAGAACATCACTGATATGTGTATGTTATTCGAAACTGAGCTCTTTGTCAAAAGTAACGTTTCTGGCTGAATTGGGCTCTTTTGCCAATTCTGAGATAAGCTTTGGTGTAACTCCTCAAGGAAAACTCAGATCAGCGAATGGAGTGGTTTTCTAGCTTTCCCGACTCAGGACATCACTGATATGTGTATGTTATTCAAAACTGAGCTCTGGGTCAAAAGTAACGTTTCTGGCTGAATTGGGCTCTTTTGCGAATTATGAAATAAGCTTTGGTCTAACTCCTTAGGGAAAGCTCAGATCACCGAATCAAGTAGTTTTCCATCTTTCCCGACTCAGGAACACACCAATATGTGTTTCTAGTTGGAATCCAAGCTCTCGATCCAAACTAACGTTTTCTGGCTTAATTGAGTTCTTTTGCCAATTCTGAGATAGGCTTTGGTCTAACTCCTCAGGGAAAGCTCAAATCAGCGAATGGAGTATTTTTTTATTTTTCCCGACTCAGAACATCACTGATATGTGTATGTTATTCGAAACTGAGCTCTTTGTCAAAAGTAACGTTTCTGGATGAATTGGGCTCTTTTGCCAATTCTGAGATAAGCTTTGGTGTAACTCCTCAAGGAAAACTCAGATCAGCGAATGGAGTGGTTTTCTAGCTTTCCCGACTTAGGACATCACTGATATGTGTATGTTATTCAAAACTGAGCTCTGGGTCAAAAGTAACGTTTCTGGATGAATTGGGCTCTTTTGCAAATTATGAAATAAGCTTTGGTCTAACTCCTTAGGGAAACCTAAGATCACCGAATCGAGTACTTTTTCATCTTTCCCGACTCAGGAACACACCAATATGTGTTTTTAGTTGGAATCCAAGCTCTGTATCCAAACTAACGTTTTCTGGCTGAATTGGGCTCTTTTGCCAATTCTGAGATAAGCTTTGGTCGAACTCCTCAGGGAAAGCTCAGATTACCGAACCGAGTAGTTTTCCATCTTCCCCGACTCAGGAACACACCAATATGTGTTTCTAGTTGGAATCCAAGCTCTGGATCCAAACTAACGTTTTCTGGCTTAATTGAGTTCTTTTCCCAATTCTGAGATAGGCTTTGGTCTAACTCCTCAGGGAAAGCTGAAATCAGCGAATGGAGTATTTTTTTAGTTTTCCCGACTCAGAACATCACTGATATGTGTATGTTATTCGAAACTGAGCTCTTTGTCAAAAGTAACGTTTCTGGCTGAATTGGGCTCTTTCGCCAATTCTCAGATAAGCTTTGGTCGAACTCCTTAGGGAAAGCTCAGATCACCGAATCGAGTAGTTTTCCATCTTTCCCGACTCAGGAACACACCAATATGTGTTTCTAGTTGGAATCCAAGCTCTCGACCCAAACTAACATTTTCTGGCTTAATTAAGTTCTTTTGCCAATTCTGAGATAGGCTTTGGTCTAACTCCTCAGGGAAAGCTCAGATCAGCGAATGGAGTGGTTTTTTTACCTTTCCCGACTCAGGACATCACTGCAATGAGTATGTTATTCGAAACTGAGCTCTGGGTCAAAAGTAACGTTTCTGGCTGAATTGGGCTCTTTTGCCAATTCTGAGATAAGCTTTGGTCGAACTCCTCAGGGAAAGCTCAGATCACCAAATCGAGTAGTTTTCCATCTTTCCCGACTCAGGAACACACCAATATGTGTTTCTAGTTGGAATCCAAGCTCTCGATCCAAACTAACGTTTTCTGGCTTAATTGAGTTCTTTTGCCAATTCTGAGATAGGCTTTGGTCTAACTCCTCAGGGAAAGCTCAAATCAGTGAATGGAGTGGTTTTCTAGCTTTCCCGACTCAGGACATCACTGATATGTGTATGTTATTCAAAACTGAGCTCTGGGTCAAAAGTAACGTTTCTGGATGAATTGGGCTCTTTTGCAAATTATAAAATAAGCTTTGGTCTAACTCCTTAGGGAAACCTAAGATCACCGAATCGAGTACTTTTTCATCTTTCCCGACTCAGGAACACACCAATATGTGTTTTTAGTTGGAATCCAAGCTCTGTATCCAAACTAACGTTTTCTGGCTGAATTGGGCTCTTTTGCCAATTCTGAGATAAGCTTTGGTCGAACTCCTCAGGGAAAGCTCAGATTACCGAACCGAGTAGTTTTCCATCTTCCCCGACTCAGGAACACACCAATATGTGTTTCTAGTTGGAATCCAAGCTCTGTATCCAAACTAACGTTTTCTGGCTTAATTGAGTTCTTTTCCCAATTCTGAGATAGGCTTTGGTCTAACTCCTCAGGGAAAGCTCAAATCAGTGAATGGAGTATTTTTTTAGTTTTCCCGACTCAGAACATCACTGATATGTGTATGTTATTCGAAACTGAGCTCTTTGTCAAAAGTAACGTTTCTGGCTGAATTGGGCTCTTTCGCCAATTCTGAGATAAGCTTTGGTCAAACTCTTCAGGGAAAACTCAGATCAGCGAATGGAGTAGTGTTTTAGCTTTCTCGACTCAGGACACCACTGATATCTGTATGTTTTTCGAAACTCAGCTCTTTGTCAAAAGTAACGTTTCTGGCTGAATTGGGCTCTTTTGCCAATTCTGAGATAAGCTTTGGTCTAACTCCTCAGGGAAACCAAAGATCACCCAATCGAGTACTTTTTCATCTTTCCCGACTCAGGAACACACCAATATGTGTTTTTAGTTGGAATCCAAGCTCTGTATCCAAACTAACGTTTTCTGGCTGAATTGGGCTCTTTTGCCAATTCTGAGATAAGCTTTGGTCGAACTCCTCAGGGAAAGCTCAGATCAGCGAACCGAGTACTTTTCCATCTTGCCCGACTCAGGAACACACCAATATGTGTTTCTAGTTGGAATCCAAGCTCTGGATCCAAACTAACGTTTTCTGGTTGAATTTGGCTCTTTTGCCAATTCTGAGATAAGCTTTGGCCAAACTCTTCAGGGAAAACAGATCAGCGAATGGAGTAGTGTTTTAGTTTTCCCGACTCAGGACACCACTGATATCTGTATTTTTTTCGAAACTCAACTCTTTGTCAAAAGTAACGTTTCTGGCTGAATTGGGCTCTTTTGCCAATTCTGAGATAAGCTTTGGTCTAACTCCTCAGGGAAAGCTCAGATCAGCGAATGGAGTATTTGTTTAGTTTTCCTGACTCAGGACACCACTGATATCTGTATGTTATTCGAAACTGAGCTCTTTGTCAAAAGTAACGTTTCTGGATGAATTGGGCTCTTTTGCCAATTCTGAGATAAGCTTTGGTGTAACTCCTCAAGGAAAACTCAGATCAGCGAATAGAGTGGTTTTCTAGCTTTCCCGACTCAGGACATCACTGATATGTGTATGTTATTCGAAACTGAGCTCTTTGTCAAAAGTAACGTTTCTGGCTGAATTGGGCTCTTTCGCCAATTCTGAGATAAGCTTTGGTCAAACTCTTCAGGGAAAACTCAGATCAGCGAATGGAGTAGTGTTTTAGCTTTCTCGACTCAGGACACCACTGATATCTGTATGTTTTTCGAAACTCAGCTCTTTGTCAAAAGTAACGTTTCTGGATGAATTGGGCTCTTTTGCCAATTCTGAGATAAGCTTTGGTCGAACTCCTCAGGGAAAGCTCAGATCAGCGAACCGAGTACTTTTCCATCTTGCCCGACTCAGGAACACACCAATATGTGTTTCTAGTTGGAATCCAAGCTCTGGATCCAAACTAACGTTTTCTGGTTGAATTTGGCTCTTTTGCCAATTCTGAGATAAGCTTTGGCCAAACTCTTCAGGGAAAACAGATCAGCGAATGGAGTAGTGTTTTAGTTTTCCTGACTCAGGACACCACTGATATCTGTATGTTATTCGAAACTGAGCTCTTTGTCAAAAGTAACGTTTCTGGATGAATTGGGCTCTTTTGCCAATTCTGAGATAAGCTTTGGTGTAACTCCTCAAGGAAAACTCAGATCAGCGAATAGAGTGGTTTTCTAGCTTTCCCGACTCAGGACATCACTGATATGTGTATGTTATTCAAAACTGAGCTCTGGGTCAAAAGTAACGTTTCTGGATGAATTGGGCTCTTTTGCGAATTATGAAATAAGCTTTGGTCTAACTCCTTAGGGAAACCTAAGATCACCGAATCGAGTACTTTTTCATCTTTCCCGACTCAGGAACACACCGATATGTGTTTTTAGTTGGAATCCAAGCTCTGTATCCAAACTAACGTTTTCTGGCTGAATTGGGCTCTTTTGCCAATTCTGAGATAAGCTTTGGTCGAACTCCTCAGGGAAAGCTCAGATCACCGAACCGAGTAGTTTTCCATCTTCCCCGACTCAGGAACACATCAATATGTGTTTCTAGTTGGAATCCAAGCTCTCGATCCAAACTAACGTTTTCTGGCTTAATTGAGTTCTTTTCCCAATTCTGAGATAGGCTTTGGTCTAACTCCTCAGGGAAAGCTCAAATCAGTGAATGGAGTATTTTTTTAGTTTTCCCGAATCAGAACATCACTGATATGTGTATGTTATTCGAAACTGAGCTCTTTGTCAAAAGTAACGTTTCTGGCTGAATTGGGCTCTTTCGCCAATTCTGAGATAAGCTTTGGTCAAACTCTTCAGGGAAAACTCAGATCAGCGAATGGAGTAGTGTTTTAGCTTTCTCGACTCAGGACACCACTGATATCTGTATGTTTTTCGAAACTCAGCTCTTTGTCAAAAGTAACGTTTCTGGCTGAATTGGGCTCTTTTGCCAATTCTGAGATAAGCTTTGGTCTAACTCCTCAGGGAAAGCTCAGATCAGCGAATGGAGTATTTGTTTAGTTTTCCTGACTCAGGACACCACTGATATGTGTATGTTATTCAAAACTGAGCTCTGGGTCAAAAGTAACGTTTCTGGATGAATTGGGCTCTTTTGCCAATTCTGAGATAAGCTTTGGTCTAACTCCTCAGGGAAACCTAAGATCACCGAATCGAGTACTTTGTCATCTTTCCCGACTCAGGAACACACCAATATGTGTTTCTAGTTGGAATCCAAGCTCTCGATCCAAACTAACGTTTTCTGGCTTAATTGAGTTCTGTTGCCAATTCTGAATTAGGCTTTGGTCTAACTCCCCAGGGAAAGCTCAAATCAGCAAAAGGAGTATTTTTTTATTTTTCCCGACTCAGAACATCACTGATATGTGATTGTTATTCGAAACTGAGCTCTTTGTCAAAAGTAACGTTTCTGGATGAATTGGGCTCTTTTGCCAATTCTGAGATAAGCTTTGGTGTAACTCCTTAGGGAAACCTAAGATCACAGAATCGAGTACTTTTTCATCTTTCCCGACTCAGGAACACACCAATATGTGTTTTTAGTTGGAATCCAAGCTCTGGATCCAAACTAACGTTTTCTGGCTGAATTGGGCTCTTTTGCCAATTCTGAGATAAGCTTTGGTCAAACTCCTCAGGGAAAGCTCAGATCACCGAACCGAGTACTTTTCCATCTTGCCCGACTCAGGAACACACCAATATGTGTTTCTAGTTGGAATCCAAGCTCTGGATCCAAACTAACGTTTTCTGGCTTAATTGAGTTCTTTTGCCAATTCTGAATTAGGCTTTGGTCTAACTCCTCAGGGAAAGCTCAGATCAGCGAATGGAGTGGTTTTCTAGCTTTCCCGACTCAGGAGATCACTGATATGTGTATGTTATTCGAAACTGAGCTCTTTGTCAAAAGTAACGTTTCTGGCTGAATTGGGCTCTTTCGCCAATTCTGAGATAAGCTTTGGTCAAACTCTTCAGGGAAAACTCAGATCAGCGAATGGAGTATTTTTTTAGTTTTCCCGACTCAGGACACCACTGATATGTGTATGTTATTCGAAACTGAGCTCTGGGTCAAAAGTAACGTTTCTGGCTGAATTGGGCTCTTTTGCGAATTATGAGATAAGCTTTGGTCTAACTCCTCAGGGAAACCTAAGATCACCGAATCGAGTACTTTGTCATCTTTCCCGACTCAGGAACACACCAATATGTGTTTCTAGTTGGAATCCAAGCTCTCGATCCAAACTAACGTTTTCTGGCTTAATTGAGTTCTGTTGCCAATTCTGAATTAGGCTTTGGTCTAACTCCCCAGGGAAAGCTCAAATCAGCGAATGGAGTGGTTTTTTTACCTTTCCCGACTCAGGACATCACTGCAATGCGTATGTTATTCGAAACTGAGCTCTGGGTCAATAGTAACGTTTCTGGCTGAATTGGGCTCTTTTGCCCATTCTGAGATAAGCTTTGGTCGAACTCCTCAGGGAAAGCTCAGATCACCGAATCGAGTAGTTTTCCATCTTTCCCGACTCAGGAACACACCAATATGTCTTTCTAGTTGGAATCCAAGCTCTGGATCCAACCTAACGTTTTCTGGCTGAATTGAGTTCTTTTGCCAATTCTGAGATAGGCTTTGGTCTAACTCCTCAGGGAAAGCTCAGATCAGCGAATGGAGTATTTTTTTATTTTTCCCGACTCAGAACATCACTGATATGTGTATGTTTTTCGAAACTGAGCTCTTTGTCAAAAGTAACGTTTCTGGATGAATTGGGCTCTTTTGCCAATTCTGAGATAAGCTTTGGTGTAACTCCTCAAGGAAAACTCAGATCAGCGAATGGAGTGGTTTTCTAGCTTTCCCGACTCAGGACATCACTGATATGTGTATGTTATTCAAAACTGAGCTCTGGGTCAAAAGTAACGTTTCTGGATGAATTGGGCTCTTTTGCAAATTATGAAATAAGCTTTGGTCTAACTCCTTAGGGAAACCTAAGATCACCGAATCGAGTACTTTTTCATCTTTCCCGACTCAGGAACACACCAATATGTGTTTTTAGTTGGAATCCAAGCTCTGGATCCAAACTAACGTTTTCTGGCTGAATTGCGCTCTTTTGCCAATTCTGAGATAAGCTTTGGTCGAACTCCTCAGGGAAAGCTCAGATTACCGAACCGAGTAGTTTTCCATCTTCCCCGACTCAGGAACACACCAATATGTGTTTCTAGGTGGAATCCAAGCTCTGGATCCAAACTAACGTTTTCTGGCTTAATTAAGTTCTTTTGCCAATTCTGAGATAGGCTTTGGTCTAACTCCTCAGGGAAAGCTCACATCAGCGAATGGAGTGGTTTTTTTACCTTTCCCGACTCAGGACATCACTGCAATGCGTATGTTATTCGAAACTGAGCTCTGGGTCAAAAGTAACGTTTCTGGCTGAATTGGGCTCTTTTGCCCATTCTGAGATAAGCTTTGGTCGAACTCCTCAGGGAAAGCTCAGATCACCGAATCGAGTAGTTTTCCATCTTTCCCGACTCAGGAACACACCAATATGTCTTTCTAGTTGGAATCCAAGCTCTGGATCCAACCTAACGTTTTCTGGCTGAATTGAGTTCTTTTGCCAATTCTGAGATAGGCTTTGGTCTAACTCCTCAGGGAAAGCTCAGATCAGCGAATGGAGTATTTGTTTAGTTTTCCTGACTCAGGACACCACTGATATCTGTATGTTATTCGAAACTGAGCTCTGGGTCAAAAGTAACGTTTCTGGATGAATTGGGCTCTTTTGCGAATTATGAGATAAGCTTTGGTCTAACTCCTCAGGGAAACCTAAGATCACCGAATCGAGTACTTTTTCATCTTTCCCGACTCAGGAACACACCAATATGTGTTTTTAGTTGGAATCCAAGCTCTGTATCCAAACTAACGTTTTCTGGCTGAATTGGGCTCTTTTGCCAATTCTGAGATAAGCTTTGGTCGAACTCCTCAGGGAAAGCTCAGATCAGCGAATCGAGTAGTTTTCCATCTTTCCCGACTCAGGAACACACCAATATGTGTTTCTAGTTGGAATCCAAGCTCTCGATCCAAACTAACGTTTTCTGGCTTAATTGAGTTCTTTTGCCAATTCTGAGATAGGCTTTGGTCTAACTCCTCAGGGAAAGCTCAAATCAGCGAATGGAGTATTTTTTTATTTTTCCCGACTCAGAACATCACTGATATGTGTATGTTTTTCGAAACTGAGCTCTTTGTCAAAAGTAACGTTTCTGGATGAATTGGGCTCTTTTGCCAATTCTGAGATAAGCTTTGGTGTAACTCCTCAAGGAAAACTCAGATCAGCGAATGGAGTGGTTTTCTAGCTTTCCCGACTCAGGACATCACTGATATGTGTATGTTATTCAAAACTGAGCTCTGGGTCAAAAGTAACGTTTCTGGATGAATTGGGCTCTTTTGCAAATTATGAAATAAGCTTTGGTCTAACTCCTTAGGGAAACCTAAGATCACCGAATCGAGTACTTTTTCATCTTTCCCGACTCAGGAACACACCAATATGTGTTTTTAGTTGGAATCCAAGCTCTGGATCCAAACTAACGTTTTCTGGCTGAATTGCGCTCTTTTGCCAATTCTGAGATAAGCTTTGGTCGAACTCCTCAGGGAAAGCTCAGATTACCGAACCGAGTAGTTTTCCATCTTCCCCGACTCAGGAACACACCAATATGTGTTTCTAGGTGGAATCCAAGCTCTGGATCCAAACTAACGTTTTCTGGCTTAATTAAGTTCTTTTGCCAATTCTGAGATAGGCTTTGGTCTAACTCCTCAGGGAAAGCTCACATCAGCGAATGGAGTGGTTTTTTTACCTTTCCCGACTCAGGACATCACTGCAATGCGTATGTTATTCGAAACTGAGCTCTGGGTCAAAAGTAACGTTTCTGGCTGAATTGGGCTCTTTTGCCCATTCTGAGATAAGCTTTGGTCGAACTCCTCAGGGAAAGCTCAGATCACCGAATCGAGTAGTTTTCCATCTTTCCCGACTCAGGAACACACCAATATGTCTTTCTAGTTGGAATCCAAGCTCTGGATCCAACCTAACGTTTTCTGGCTGAATTGAGTTCTTTTGCCAATTCTGAGATAGGCTTTGGTCTAACTCCTCAGGGAAAGCTCAGATCAGCGAATGGAGTATTTGTTTAGTTTTCCTGACTCAGGACACCACTGATATCTGTATGTTATTCAAAACTGAGCTCTGGGTCAAAAGTCACGTTTCTGGATGAATTGGGCTCTTTTGCCAATTCTGAGATAAGCTTTGGTCGAACTCCTTAGGGAAAGCTCAGATCAGCGAATCGAGTAGTTTTCCATCTTTCCCGACTCAGGAACACACCAATATGTGTTTCTAGTTGGAATCCAAGCTCTGTATCCAAACTAACCTTTTCTGGCTTAATTGAGTTCTTTTCCCAATTCTGAGATAGGCTTTGGTCTAACTCCTCAGGGAAAGCTCAAATCAGTGAATGGAGTATTTTTTTAGTTTTCCCGACTCAGAACATCACTGATATGTGTATGTTATTCGAAACTGAGCTCTTTGTCAAAAGTAACGTTTCTGGCTGAATTGGGCTCTTTCGCCAATTCTGAGATAAGCTTTGGTCAAACTCTTCAGGGAAAACTCAGATCAGCGAATGGAGTAGTGTTTTAGCTTTCTCGACTCAGGACACCACTGATATCTGTATGTTTTTCGAAACTCAGCTCTTTGTCAAAAGTAACGTTTCTGGCTGAATTGGGCTCTTTTGCCAATTCTGAGATAAGCTTTGGACTAACTCCTCAGGGAAAGCTCAGATCAGCGAATGGAGTATTTGTTTAGTTTTCCTGACTCAGGACACGACTGATATCTGTATGTTATTCGAAACTGAGCTCTGGGTCAAAAGTAACATTTCTGGATGAATTGGGCTCTTTTGCGAATTATGAGATAAGCTTTGGTCTAACTCCTCAGGGAAACCAAAGATCACCCAATCGAGTACTTTTTCATCTTTCCCGACTCAGGAACACACCAATATGTGTTTTTAGTTGGAATCCAAGCTCTGTATCCAAACTAACGTTTTCTGGCTGAATTGGGCTCTTTTGCCAATTCTGAGATAAGCTTTGGTCGAACTCCTCAGGGAAAGCTCAGATCAGCGAACCGAGTACTTTTCCATCTTGCCCGACTCAGGAACACACCAATATGTGTTTCTAGTTGGAATCCAAGCTCTGGATCCAAACTAACGTTTTCTGGTTGAATTTGGCTCTTTTGCCAATTCTGAGATAAGCTTTGGCCAAACTCTTCAGGGAAAACAGATCAGCGAATGGAGTAGTGTTTTAGTTTTCCCGACTCAGGACACCACTGATATCTGTATTTTTTTCGAAACTCAACTCTTTGTCAAAAGTAACGTTTCTGGCTGAATTGGGCTCTTTTGCCAATTCTGAGATAAGCTTTGGTCTAACTCCTCAGGGAAAGCTCAGATCAGCGAATGGAGTATTTGTTTAGTTTTCCTGACTCAGGACACCACTGATATCTGTATGTTATTCGAAACTGAGCTCTTTGTCAAAAGTAACGTTTCTGGATGAATTGGGCTCTTTTGCCAATTCTGAGATAAGCTTTGGTGTAACTCCTCAAGGAAAACTCAGATCAGCGAATAGAGTGGTTTTCTAGCTTTCCCGACTCAGGACATCACTGATATGTGTATGTTATTCGAAACTGAGCTTTGGGTCAAAAGTAACGTTTCTGGATGAATTGGGCTCTTTTGCGAATTATGAAATAAGCTTTGGTCTAACTCCTTAGGGAAACCTAAGATCACCGAATCGAGTACTTTTTCATCTTTCCCGACTCAGGAACACACCGATATGTGTTTTTAGTTGGAATCCAAGCTCTGTATCCAAACTAACGTTTTCTGGCTGAATTGGGCTCTTTTGCCAATGCTGAGATAAGCTTTGGTCGAACTCCTCAGGGAAAGCTCAGATCACCGAACCGAGTAGTTTTCCATCTTCCCCGACTCAGGAACACACCAATATGTGTTTCTAGTTGGAATCCAAGCTCTCGATCCAAACTAACGTTTTCTGGCTTAATTGAGTTCTTTTCCCAATTCTGAGATAGGCTTTGGTCTAACTCCTCAGGGAAAGCTCAAATCAGTGAATGGAGTATTTTTTTAGTTTTCCCGACTCAGAACATCACTGATATGTGTATGTTATTCGAAACTGAGCTCTTTGTCAAAAGTAACGTTTCTGGCTGAATTGGGCTCTTTCGCCAATTCTGAGATAAGCTTTGGTCAAACTCTTCAGGGAAAACTCAGATCAACGAATGGAGTAGTGTTTTAGCTTTCTCGACTCAGGACACCACTGATATCTGTATGTTTTTCGAAACTCAGCTCTTTGTCAAAAGTAACGTTTCTGGATGAATTGGGCTCTTTTGCCAATTCTGAGATAAGCTTTGGTCGAACTCCTCAGGGAAAGCTCAGATCAGCGAACCGAGTACTTTTCCATCTTGCCCGACTCAGGAACACACCAATATGTGTTTCTAGTTGGAATCCAAGCTCTGGATCCAAACTAACGTTTTCTGGTTGAATTTGGCTCTTTTGCCAATTCTGAGATAAGCTTTGGCCAAACTCTTCAGGGAAAACAGATCAGCGAATGGAGTAGTGTTTTAGTTTTCCCGACTCAGGACACCACTGATATCTGTATTTTTTTCGAAACTCAACTCTTTGTCAAAAGTAACGTTTCTGGCTGAATTGGGCTCTTTTGCCAATTCTGAGATAAGCTTTGGTCTAACTCCTCAGGGAAAGCTCAGATCAGCGAATGGAGTATTTGTTTAGTTTTCCTGACTCAGGACACCACTGATATCTGTATGTTATTCGAAACTGAGCTCTTTGTCAAAAGTAACGTTTCTGGATGAATTGGGCTCTTTTGCCAATTCTGAGATAAGCTTTGGTGTAACTCCTCAAGGAAAACTCAGATCAGCGAATAGAGTGGTTTTCTAGCTTTCCCGACTCAGGACATCACTGATATGTGTATGTTATTCAAAACTGAGCTCTGGGTCAAAAGTAACGTTTCTGGATGAATTGGGCTCTTTTGCGAATTATGAAATAAGCTTTGGTCTAACTCCTTAGGGAAACCTAAGATCACCGAATCGAGTACTTTTTCATCTTTCCCGACTCAGGAACACACCGATATGTGTTTTTAGTTGGAATCCAAGCTCTGTATCCAAACTAACGTTTTCTGGCTGAATTGGGCTCTTTTGCCAATTCTGAGATAAGCTTTGGTCGAACTCCTCAGGGAAAGCTCAGATCACCGAACCGAGTAGTTTTCCATCTTCCCCGACTCAGGAACACACCAATATGTGTTTCTAGTTGGAATCCAAGCTCTCGATCCAAACTAACGTTTTCTGGCTTAATTGAGTTCTTTTGCCAATTCTGAGATAGGCTTTGGTCTAACTCCTCAGGGAAAGCTCAAATCAGCGAATGGAGTATTTTTTTATTTTTCCCGACTCAGAACATCACTGATATGTGTATGTTTTTCGAAACTGAGCTCTTTGTCAAAAGTAACGTTTCTGGATGAATTGGGCTCTTTTGCCAATTCTGAGATAAGCTTTGGTGTAACTCCTCAAGGAAAACTCAGATCAGCGAATGGAGTGGTTTTCTAGCTTTCCCGACTCAGGACATCACTGATATGTGTATGTTATTCAAAACTGAGCTCTGGGTCAAAAGTAACGTTTCTGGATGAATTGGGCTCTTTTGCAAATTATGAAATAAGCTTTGGTCTAACTCCTTAGGGAAACCTAAGATCACCGAATCGAGTACTTTTTCATCTTTCCCGACTCAGGAACACACCAATATGTGTTTTTAGTTGGAATCCAAGCTCTGGATCCAAACTAACGTTTTCTGGCTGAATTGCGCTCTTTTGCCAATTCTGAGATAAGCTTTGGTCGAACTCCTCAGGGAAAGCTCAGATTACCGAACCGAGTAGTTTTCCATCTTCCCCGACTCAGGAACACACCAATATGTGTTTCTAGGTGGAATCCAAGCTCTGGATCCAAACTAACGTTTTCTGGCTTAATTAAGTTCTTTTGCCAATTCTGAGATAGGCTTTGGTCTAACTCCTCAGGGAAAGCTCACATCAGCGAATGGAGTGGTTTTTTTACCTTTCCCGACTCAGGACATCACTGCAATGCGTATGTTATTCGAAACTGAGCTCTGGGTCAAAAGTAACGTTTCTGGCTGAATTGGGCTCTTTTGCCCATTCTGAGATAAGCTTTGGTCGAACTCTTCAGGGAAAGCTCAGATCACCGAATCGAGTAGTTTTCCATCTTTCCCGACTCAGGAACACACCAATATGTCTTTCTAGTTGGAATCCAAGCTCTGGATCCAACCTAACGTTTTCTGGCTGAATTGAGTTCTTTTGCCAATTCTGAGATAGGCTTTGGTCTAACTCCTCAGGGAAAGCTCAGATCAGCGAATGGAGTATTTGTTTAGTTTTCCTGACTCAGGACACCACTGATATCTGTATGTTATTCAAAACTGAGCTCTGGGTCAAAAGTCACGTTTCTGGATGAATTGGGCTCTTTTGCCAATTCTGAGATAAGCTTTGGTCGAACTCCTTAGGGAAAGCTCAGATCAGCGAATCGAGTAGTTTTCCATCTTTCCCGACTCAGGAACACACCAATATGTGTTTCTAGTTGGAATCCAAGCTCTGTATCCAAACTAACCTTTTCTGGCTTAATTGAGTTCTTTTCCCAATTCTGAGATAGGCTTTGGTCTAACTCCTCAGGGAAAGCTCAAATCAGTGAATGGAGTATTTTTTTAGTTTTCCCGACTCAGAACATCACTGATATGTGTATGTTATTCGAAACTGAGCTCTTTGTCAAAAGTAACGTTTCTGGCTGAATTGGGCTCTTTCGCCAATTCTGAGATAAGCTTTGGTCAAACTCTTCAGGGAAAACTCAGATCAGCGAATGGAGTAGTGTTTTAGCTTTCTCGACTCAGGACACCACTGATATCTGTATGTTTTTCGAAACTCAGCTCTTTGTCAAAAGTAACGTTTCTGGCTGAATTGGGCTCTTTTGCCAATTCTGAGATAAGCTTTGGACTAACTCCTCAGGGAAAGCTCAGATCAGCGAATGGAGTATTTGTTTAGTTTTCCTGACTCAGGACACGACTGATATCTGTATGTTATTCGAAACTGAGCTCTGGGTCAAAAGTAACATTTCTGGATGAATTGGGCTCTTTTGCGAATTATGAGATAAGCTTTGGTCTAACTCCTCAGGGAAACCAAAGATCACCCAATCGAGTACTTTTTCATCTTTCCCGACTCAGGAACACACCAATATGTGTTTTTAGTTGGAATCCAAGCTCTGTATCCAAACTAACGTTTTCTGGCTGAATTGGGCTCTTTTGCCAATTCTGAGATAAGCTTTGGTCGAACTCCTCAGGGAAAGCTCAGATCAGCGAACCGAGTACTTTTCCATCTTGCCCGACTCAGGAACACACCAATATGTGTTTCTAGTTGGAATCCAAGCTCTGGATCCAAACTAACGTTTTCTGGTTGAATTTGGCTCTTTTGCCAATTCTGAGATAAGCTTTGGCCAAACTCTTCAGGGAAAACAGATCAGCGAATGGAGTAGTGTTTTAGTTTTCCCGACTCAGGACACCACTGATATCTGTATTTTTTTCGAAACTCAACTCTTTGTCAAAAGTAACGTTTCTGGCTGAATTGGGCTCTTTTGCCAATTCTGAGATAAGCTTTGGTCTAACTCCTCAGGGAAAGCTCAGATCAGCGAATGGAGTATTTGTTTAGTTTTCCTGACTCAGGACACCACTGATATCTGTATGTTATTCGAAACTGAGCTCTTTGTCAAAAGTAACGTTTCTGGATGAATTGGGCTCTTTTGCCAATTCTGAGATAAGCTTTGGTGTAACTCCTCAAGGAAAACTCAGATCAGCGAATAGAGTGGTTTTCTAGCTTTCCCGACTCAGGACATCACTGATATGTGTATGTTATTCAAAACTGAGCTTTGGGTCAAAAGTAACGTTTCTGGATGAATTGGGCTCTTTTGCGAATTATGAAATAAGCTTTGGTCTAACTCCTTAGGGAAACCTAAGATCACCGAATCGAGTACTTTTTCATCTTTCCCGACTCAGGAACACACCGATATGTGTTTTTAGTTGGAATCCAAGCTCTGTATCCAAACTAACGTTTTCTGGCTGAATTGGGCTCTTTTGCCAATGCTGAGATAAGCTTTGGTCGAACTCCTCAGGGAAAGCTCAGATCACCGAACCGAGTAGTTTTCCATCTTCCCCGACTCAGGAACACACCAATATGTGTTTCTAGTTGGAATCCAAGCTCTCGATCCAAACTAACGTTTTCTGGCTTAATTGAGTTCTTTTCCCAATTCTGAGATAGGCTTTGGTCTAACTCCTCAGGGAAAGCTCAAATCAGTGAATGGAGTATTTTTTTAGTTTTCCCGACTCAGAACATCACTGATATGTGTATGTTATTCGAAACTGAGCTCTTTGTCAAAAGTAACGTTTCTGGCTGAATTGGGCTCTTTCGCCAATTCTGAGATAAGCTTTGGTCAAACTCTTCAGGGAAAACTCAGATCAACGAATGGAGTAGTGTTTTAGCTTTCTCGACTCAGGACACCACTGATATCTGTATGTTTTTCGAAACTCAGCTCTTTGTCAAAAGTAACGTTTCTGGATGAATTGGGCTCTTTTGCCAATTCTGAGATAAGCTTTGGTCGAACTCCTCAGGGAAAGCTCAGATCAGCGAACCGAGTACTTTTCCATCTTGCCCGACTCAGGAACACACCAATATGTGTTTCTAGTTGGAATCCAAGCTCTGGATCCAAACTAACGTTTTCTGGTTGAATTTGGCTCTTTTGCCAATTCTGAGATAAGCTTTGGCCAAACTCTTCAGGGAAAACAGATCAGCGAATGGAGTAGTGTTTTAGTTTTCCCGACTCAGGACACCACTGATATCTGTATTTTTTTCGAAACTCAACTCTTTGTCAAAAGTAACGTTTCTGGCTGAATTGGGCTCTTTTGCCAATTCTGAGATAAGCTTTGGTCTAACTCCTCAGGGAAAGCTCAGATCAGCGAATGGAGTATTTGTTTAGTTTTCCTGACTCAGGACACCACTGATATCTGTATGTTATTCGAAACTGAGCTCTTTGTCAAAAGTAACGTTTCTGGATGAATTGGGCTCTTTTGCCAATTCTGAGATAAGCTTTGGTGTAACTCCTCAAGGAAAACTCAGATCAGCGAATAGAGTGGTTTTCTAGCTTTCCCGACTCAGGACATCACTGATATGTGTATGTTATTCAAAACTGAGCTCTGGGTCAAAAGTAACGTTTCTGGATGAATTGGGCTCTTTTGCGAATTATGAAATAAGCTTTGGTCTAACTCCTTAGGGAAACCTAAGATCACCGAATCGAGTACTTTTTCATCTTTCCCGACTCAGGAACACACCGATATGTGTTTTTAGTTGGAATCCAAGCTCTGTATCCAAACTAACGTTTTCTGGCTGAATTGGGCTCTTTTGCCAATTCTGAGATAAGCTTTGGTCGAACTCCTCAGGGAAAGCTCAGATCACCGAACCGAGTAGTTTTCCATCTTCCCCGACTCAGGAACACACCAATATGTGTTTCTAGTTGGAATCCAAGCTCTCGATCCAAACTAACATTTTCTGGCTTAATTGAGTTCTTTTGCCAATTCTGAGATAGGCTTTGGTCTAACTCCTCAGGGAAAGCTCAAATCAGCGAATGGAGTATTTTTTTATTTTTCCCGACTCAGAACATCACTGATATGTGTATGTTTTTCGAAACTGAGCTCTTTGTCAAAAGTAACGTTTCTGGATGAATTGGGCTCTTTTGCCAATTCTGAGATAAGCTTTGGTGTAACTCCTCAAGGAAAACTCAGATCAGCGAATGGAGTGGTTTTCTAGCTTTCCCGACTCAGGACATCACTGATATGTGTATGTTATTCAAAACTGAGCTCTGGG
Source organism: Natrix helvetica (assembly GCF_964273705.1). Taxonomy (NCBI): domain Eukaryota; kingdom Metazoa; phylum Chordata; class Lepidosauria; order Squamata; family Natricidae; genus Natrix; species Natrix helvetica. Next base: position 50,892,007 of record NC_138555.1, read on the forward strand.
TCAAAAGTAACGTTTCTGGATGAATTGGGCTCTTTTGCAAATTATGAAATAAGCTTTGGTCTAACTCCTTAGGGAAACCTAAGATCACCGAATCGAGTACTTTTTCATCTTTCCCGACTCAGGAACACACCAATATGTGTTTTTAGTTGGAATCCAAGCTCTGGATCCAAACTAACGTTTTCTGGCTGAATTGCGCTCTTTTGCCAATTCTGAGATAAGCTTTGGTCGAACTCCTCAGGGAAAGCTCAGATTACCGAACCGAGTAGTTTTCCATCTTCCCCGACTCAGGAACACACCAATATGTGTTTCTAGGTGGAATCCAAGCTCTGGATCCAAACTAACGTTTTCTGGCTTAATTAAGTTCTTTTGCCAATTCTGAGATAGGCTTTGGTCTAACTCCTCAGGGAAAGCTCACATCAGCGAATGGAGTGGTTTTTTTACCTTTCCCGACTCAGGACATCACTGCAATGCGTATGTTATTCGAAACTGAGCTCTGGGTCAAAAGTAACGTTTCTGGCTGAATTGGGCTCTTTTGCCCATTCTGAGATAAGCTTTGGTCGAACTCTTCAGGGAAAGCTCAGATCACCGAATCGAGTAGTTTTCCATCTTTCCCGACTCAGGAACACACCAATATGTCTTTCTAGTTGGAATCCAAGCTCTGGATCCAACCTAACGTTTTCTGGCTGAATTGAGTTCTTTTGCCAATTCTGAGATAGGCTTTGGTCTAACTCCTCAGGGAAAGCTCAGATCAGCGAATGGAGTATTTGTTTAGTTTTCCTGACTCAGGACACCACTGATATCTGTATGTTATTCAAAACTGAGCTCTGGGTCAAAAGTCACGTTTCTGGATGAATTGGGCTCTTTTGCCAATTCTGAGATAAGCTTTGGTCGAACTCCTTAGGGAAAGCTCAGATCAGCGAATCGAGTAGTTTTCCATCTTTCCCGACTCAGGAACACACCAATATGTGTTTCTAGTTGGAATCCAAGCTCTGTATCCAAACTAACCTTTTCTGGCTTAATTGAGTTCTTTTCCCAATTCTGAGATAGGCTTTGGTCTAACTCCTCAGGGAAAGCTCAAATCAGTGAATGGAGTATTTTTTTAGTTTTCCCGACTCAGAACATCACTGATATGTGTATGTTATTCGAAACTGAGCTCTTTGTCAAAAGTAACGTTTCTGGCTGAATTGGGCTCTTTCGCCAATTCTGAGATAAGCTTTGGTCAAACTCTTCAGGGAAAACTCAGATCAGCGAATGGAGTAGTGTTTTAGCTTTCTCGACTCAGGACACCACTGATATCTGTATGTTTTTCGAAACTCAGCTCTTTGTCAAAAGTAACGTTTCTGGCTGAATTGGGCTCTTTTGCCAATTCTGAGATAAGCTTTGGTCTAACTCCTCAGGGAAAGCTCAGATCAGCGAATGGAGTATTTGTTTAGTTTTCCTGACTCAGGACACCACTGATATCTGTATGTTATTCGAAACTGAGCTCTGGGTCAAAAGTAACATTTCTGGATGAATTGGGCTCTTTTGCGAATTATGAGATAAGCTTTGGTCTAACTCCTCAGGGAAACCAAAGATCACCCAATCGAGTACTTTTTCATCTTTCCCGACTCAGGAACACACCAATATGTGTTTTTAGTTGGAATCCAAGCTCTGTATCCAAACTAACGTTTTCTGGCTGAATTGGGCTCTTTTGCCAATTCTGAGATAAGCTTTGGTCGAACTCCTCAGGGAAAGCTCAGATCAGCGAACCGAGTACTTTTCCATCTTGCCCGACTCAGGAACACACCAATATGTGTTTCTAGTTGGAATCCAAGCTCTGGATCCAAACTAACGTTTTCTGGTTGAATTTGGCTCTTTTGCCAATTCTGAGATAAGCTTTGGCCAAACTCTTCAGGGAAAACAGATCAGCGAATGGAGTAGTGTTTTAGTTTTCCCGACTCAGGACACCACTGATATCTGTATTTTTTTCGAAACTCAACTCTTTGTCAAAAGTAACGTTTCTGGCTGAATTGGGCTCTTTTGCCAATTCTGAGATAAGCTTTGGTCTAACTCCTCAGGGAAAGCTCAGATCAGCGAATGGAGTATTTGTTTAGTTTTCCTGACTCAGGACACCACTGATATCTGTATGTTATTCGAAACTGAGCTCTTTGTCAAAAGTAACGTTTCTGGATGAATTGGGCTCTTTTGCCAATTCTGAGATAAGCTTTGGTGTAACTCCTCAAGGAAAACTCAGATCAGCGAATAGAGTGGTTTTCTAGCTTTCCCGACTCAGGACATCACTGATATGTGTATGTTATTCAAAACTGAGCTTTGGGTCAAAAGTAACGTTTCTGGATGAATTGGGCTCTTTTGCGAATTATGAAATAAGCTTTGGTCTAACTCCTTAGGGAAACCTAAGATCACCGAATCGAGTACTTTTTCATCTTTCCCGACTCAGGAACACACCGATATGTGTTTTTAGTTGGAATCCAAGCTCTGTATCCAAACTAACGTTTTCTGGCTGAATTGGGCTCTTTTGCCAATGCTGAGATAAGCTTTGGTCGAACTCCTCAGGGAAAGCTCAGATCACCGAACCGAGTAGTTTTCCATCTTCCCCGACTCAGGAACACACCAATATGTGTTTCTAGTTGGAATCCAAGCTCTCGATCCAAACTAACGTTTTCTGGCTTAATTGAGTTCTTTTCCCAATTCTGAGATAGGCTTTGGTCTAACTCCTCAGGGAAAGCTCAAATCAGTGAATGGAGTATTTTTTTAGTTTTCCCGACTCAGAACATCACTGATATGTGTATGTTATTCGAAACTGAGCTCTTTGTCAAAAGTAACGTTTCTGGCTGAATTGGGCTCTTTCGCCAATTCTGAGATAAGCTTTGGTCAAACTCTTCAGGGAAAACTCAGATCAGCGAATGGAGTAGTGTTTTAGCTTTCTCGACTCAGGACACCACTGATATCTGTATGTTTTTCGAAACTCAGCTCTTTGTCAAAAGTAACGTTTCTGGCTGAATTGGGCTCTTTTGCCAATTCTGAGATAAGCTTTGGTCTAACTCCTCAGGGAAAGCTCAGATCAGCGAATGGAGTATTTGTTTAGTTTTCCTGACTCAGGACACCACTGATATCTGTATGTTATTCGAAACTGAGCTCTTTGTCAAAAGTAACGTTTCTGGATGAATTGGGCTCTTTTGCCAATTCTGAGATAAGCTTTGGTGTAACTCCTCAAGGAAAACTCAGATCAGCGAATAGTGTGATTTTCTAGCTTTCCCGACTCAGGACATCACTGATATGTGTATGTTATTCAAAACTGAGCTCTGGGTCAAAAGTAACGTTTCTGGATGAATTGGGCTCTTTTGCGAATTATGAAATAAGCTTTGGTCTAACTCCTTAGGGAAACCTAAGATCACCGAATCGAGTACTTTTTCATCTTTCCCGACTCAGGAACACACCGATATGTGTTTTTAGTTGGAATCCAAGCTCTGTATCCAAACTAACGTTTTCTGGCTGAATTGGGCTCTTTTGCCAATTCTGAGATAAGCTTTGGTCGAACTCCTCAGGGAAAGCTCAGATCACCGAACCGAGTAGTTTTCCATCTTCCCCGACTCAGGAACACACCAATATGTGTTTCTAGTTGGAATCCAAGCTCTCGATCCAAACTAACGTTTTCTGGCTTAATTGAGTTCTTTTCCCAATTCTGAGATAGGCTTTGGTCTAACTCCTCAGGGAAATCTCAAATCAGTGAATGGAGTATTTTTTTAGTTTTCCCGACTCAGAACATCACTGATATGTGTATGTTATTCGAAACTGAGCTCTTTGTCAAAAGTAACGTTTCTGGCTGAATTGGGCTCTTTCGCCAATTCTGAGATAAGCTTTGGTCAAACTCTTCAGGGAAAACTCAGATCAGCGAATGGAGTAGTGTTTTAGCTTTCTCGACTCAGGACACCACTGATATCTGTATGTTTTTCGAAACTCAGCTCTTTGTCAAAAGTAACGTTTCTGGCTGAATTGGGCTCTTTTGCCAATTCTGAGATAAGCTTTGGTCTAACTCCTCAGGGAAAGCTCAGATCAGCGAATGGAGTATTTGTTTAGTTTTCCTGACTCAGGACACCACTGATATGTGTATGTTATTCGAAACTGAGCTCTGGGTCAAAAGTAACGTTTCTGGCTGAATTGTGCTCTTTTGCGAATTATGAGATAAGCTTTGGTCTAACTCCTCAGGGAAACCTAAGATCACCGAATCGAGTACTTTGTCATCTTTCCCGACTCAGGAACACACCAATATGTGTTTCTAGTTGGAATCCAAGCTCTCGATCCAAACTAACGTTTTCTGGCTTAATTGAGTTCTGTTGCCAATTCTGAATTAGGCTTTGGTCTAACTCCCCAGGGAAAGCTCAAATCAGCGAATGGAGTATTTTTTTATTTTTCCCGACTCAGAACATCACTGATATGTCTTTGTTATTCGAAACTGAGCTCTTTGTCAAAAGTTACGTTTCTGGATGAATTGGGCTCTTTTGCCAATTCTGAGATAAGCTTTGGTGTAACTCCTCAAGGAAAACTCAGATCAGCGAATGGAGTGGTTTTCTAGCTTTCCCGACTCAGGACATCACTGATATGTGTATGTTATTCAAAACTGAGCTCTGGGTCAAAAGTAACGTTTCTGGATGAATTGGGCTCTTTTGCGAATTATGAAATAAGCTTTGGTCTAACTCCTTAGGGAAACCTAAGATCACCGAATCGAGTACTTTTTCATCTTTCCCGACTCAGGAACACACCAATATGTGTTTTTAGTTGGAATCCAAGCTCTGTATCCAAACTAACGTTTTCTAGCTGAATTGGGCTCTTTTGCCAATTCTGAGATAAGCTTTGGTCGAAATCCTCAGGGAAAGCTCAGATCACCGAACCGAGTAGTTTTCCATCTTCCCCGACTCAGGAACACACCAATATGTGTTTCTAGTTGGAATCCAAGCTCTCGATCCAAACTAACGTTTTCTGGCTTAATTGAGTTCTTTTCCCAATTCTGAGATAGGCTTTGGTCTAACTCCTCAGGGAAAGCTGAAATCAGCGAATGGAGTATTTTTTTATTTTTCCCGACTCAGAACATCACTGATATGTGTATGTTATTCGAAACTGAGCTCTTTGTCGAAAGTAACGTTTCTGGCTGAATTGGGCTCTTTCGCCAATTCTGAGATAAGCTTTGGTCAAACTCCTCAGGGAAACCTAAGATCACCGAATCGAGTACTTTTTCATCTTTCCCGACTCAGGAACACACCAATATGTGTTTTTAGTTGGAATCCAAGCTCTGGATCCAAACTAACGTTTTCTGGCTGAATTGGGCTCTTTTGCCAATTCTGAGATAAGCTTTGGTCGAACTCCTCAGGGAAAGCTCAGATCACCGAATCGAGTACTTTTCCATCTTGCCCGACTCAGGAACACACCAATATGTGTTTCTAGTTGGAATCCAAGCTCTGGATCCAAACTAACGTTTTCTGGCTTAATTGAGTCCTTTTGCCAATTCTGAATTAGGCTTTGGTCTAACTCCTCAGGGAAAGCTCAGATCAGCGAATGGAGTATTTTTTTAGTTTTCCCGACTCAGAGGATCACTGATATGTGGATGTTATTCGAAACTGAGCTCTTTGTCAAAAGTAACGTTTCTGGCTGAATTGGGCTCTTTCGCCAATTCTGAGATAAGCTTTGGTCAAACTCTTCAGGGAAAACTCAGATCAGCGAATGGAGTATTTTTTTATTTTTCCCGACTCAGGACACCACTGATATGTGTATGTTATTCGAAACTGAGCTCTGGGTCAAAAGTAACGTTTCTGGCTGAATTGGGCTCTTTTGCCAATTGTGAGATAAGCTTTGGTCGAACTCCTCAGGGAAAGCTCAGATCAGCGAATGGAGTGGTTTTTTAGCTTTCCCGACTCAGGACATCACTGATATGTGTATGTTATTCGAAACTGAGCTCTGGGTCGAAAGTAACCTTTCTGGATGAACTGGGCTCTTTTGCAAATTATGAGATAATGTTTGGTCGAACTCCTCAAGGAAAACTCAGATCAGCGAATGGAGTGGTTTTCTCGCTTTCCCGACTCAGGACATAACTGATATGTGTATGTTATTGAAAACTGAGCTCTGGGTCAAAAGTAACGTTTCTGGATGAATTGGGCTCTTTTGCGAATTATGAGATAAGCTTTGGTCTAACTCCTCAGGGAAAGCTAAGATCACCGAATCAAGCAGTTTTTCATCTTTCCCGACTCAAGAACACACCAATATGTGTTTCTAGTTGGAATCCAAGCTCTGGATCCAAACTAACGTTTTCTGGCTGAATTGAGTTCTTTTGCCAATTGTGAGATAGGCTTTGGTCTAACTCCTCAGGGAAAGCTCAGATCAGCGAATGGAGTATTTGTTTAGTTTTCCTGACTCAGGACACCACTGATATCTGTATATTTTTCGAAACTCAGCTCTTTGTCAAAAGTAACGTTTCTGGTTGAATTTTGCTCTTTCGCCAATTCTGAGTTAAGCTTTGGTCTAACTCCTCAGGGAAAGCTCAGATCAGCGAATGGAGTGGTTTTTTAGCTTTCCCGACTCAGGACATCACTGCAATGCGTATGTTATTCGAAACTGAGCTCTGGGTCAAAAGTAACGTTTCTGGCTGAATTGGGCTCTTAAGCTTTGGTCGAACTCCTCAGGGAAAGCTCAGATCACCGAATCGAGTAGTTTTCCATCTTTCCCCACTCAGGAACACACCAATATGTCTTTCTAGTTGGAATCCAAGCTCTCGATCCAAACTAACGTTTTCTGGCTGAATTGAGTTTTTTTGCCAATTCTGAGATATGCTTTCGTCTAACTCCTCAGGGAAAGCTCAGATCACCGAATCGAGTAGTTTTCCATCTTTCCCGACTCAGGAACACACCAATATGTGTTTCTAGTTGGAATCCAAGCGCTCGATCCAAACTAACGTTTTCTGGCTTAATTGAGTTCTTTTTCGAAACTCAGCTCTTTGTCAAAAGTAACGTTTCTGGCTGAATTGGGCTCTTTCGCCAATTCTGAGATAAGCTTTGGTCAAACTCCTCAGGGAAAACTCAGATCAGCGAATGGAGTATTTGTTTAGTTTTCCTGACTCAGGACACCACTGATATCTGTATGTTATTCGAAACTGAGCTCTGGGTCAAAAATAACGTTTCTGGATGAATTGGGCTCTTTTGCGAATTATGAGATAAGCTTTGGTCTAACTCCTCAGGGAAAGCTCAGATCAGCGAATGGAGTATTTGTTTAGTTTTCCTGACTCAGGACACCACTGATATCTGTATGTTTTTCGAAACGCAGCTCTTTCTCAAAAGTAACGTTTCTGGCTGAATTGGGCTCTTTTGCCAATTCTGAGATAAGCTTTGGTCGAACTCCTTAGGGAAAGCTCAGATCACCGAATCGAGTAGTTTTCCATCTTTCCCGACTCAGGAACACACCAATATGTGTTTCTAGTTGGAATCCAAGCTCTCGATCCAAACTAACGTTTTCTGGCTTAATTGAGTTCTTTTGCCAATTCTGAGATAGGCTTTCGTCTAACTCCTCAGGGAAAGCTCAAATCAGCGAATGGAGTATTTTTTTATTTTTCCCGACTCAGAACATCACTGATATGTGTATGTTATTCGAAACTGAGCTCTTTGTCAAAAGTAGCGTTTCTGGCTGAATTGGGCTCTTTCGCCAATTCTGAGATAAGCTTTGGTCAAACTCTTCAGGGAAAACTCAGATCAGCGAATGGAGTAGTGTTTTAGCTTTCTCAACTCAGGACACCACTGATATCTGTATGTTATTCGAAACTGAGCTCTGGGTCAAAAGTAACGTTTCTGGATGAATTGGGCTCTTTTTCGAATTTTGAGATAAGCTTTGGTCTAACTCCTCAGGGAAACCTAAGATCAGCGAATCGAGTACTTTTTCATCTTTCCCGACTCAGGAACACACCAATATGTGTTTTTAGTTGGAATCCAAGCTCTGTATCCAAACTAACGTTTTCTGGCTGAATTGGGCTCTTTTGCCAATTCTGAGATAAGCTTTGGTCGAACTCCTTAGGGAAAGCTCAGATCACCAAATCGATTAGTTTTCCATCTTTCCCGACTCAGGAACACAACAATATGTGTTTCTAGTTGGAATCCAACCTCTCGATCCAAACTAACGTTTTCTGGCTTAATTGAGTTCTTTTGCCAATTCTGAGATAGGCTTTGGTCTAACTCCTCAGGGAAAGCTCAAATCAGCGAATGGAGTATTTTTTTAGTTTTCCCGACTCAGAACATCACTGATATGTGTATGTTATTCGAAACTGAGCTCTTTGTCAAAAGTAACGTTTCTGGCTGAATTGGGCTCTTTCGCCAATTCTGAGATAAGCTTTGGTCTAACTCCTCAGGGAAAACTCAGATCAGCGAATGGAGTACTGTTTTAGATTTCTCGACTCAGGACACCACTGATATCTGTATGTTTTTCGAAACTCAGCTCTTTGTCAAAAGTAACGTTTCTGGCTGAATTGGGCTCTTTCGCCAATTCTGAGATAAGCTTTGGTCAAACTCTTCAGGGAAAACTCAGATCAGCGAATGGAGTACTGTTTTAGCTTTCCCGACTCAGGACTGTCACGATGTTAAAAAGTTTGCTAGGCCTGAACTGCCTAAACTGACACTCAAGAGTTAAACTAAGAAAGCTTTATTGCTCAGGTCATAAAACAAAAAAGGTTCTTATCTGAAAGTGATTTATTGCGCACGCGTTACACATTCCAAAATTCCTCTCTTCTTTGTTCGGCAGCCAACTTTGGCAAACGTAGCTTTCATTATCAAAATGTAACCAATTAGTTATTTTCTGTTTCATTTACTTTTATTATTTTATTATTAAAGTTTGTTTATTAATTAGAATACTTTAAAGACTTATTTTTCTCAATATCTCAAAAGATATGCGGAAGGGAATCAGCCACGGTCCATTGATCTCCAACAGGGTGTTTTTCCCCTGACAACTTGGTAGCAGAGTTTTGGTTTTGATGATACCAGCTGAGATGGTTACAATTTATGGCTGTATTTTCCCTTCATGCTATCTAAAGATAACCGACTAAGCCTAATTAGCAATGTCGGAGAAAAAGAAAAAAGAAGAAAAATGGAAAGAGCTTTTTCTGACAAGGAGACTCCCTCAGACACAGAGGAGCAAGATTCTTCAGGTGCCGAGCCAGATGTGGGGGAAGGAGTTACAGAAGGCAAGATCTACGGACTGAGGTCAGTAAATCTTCCTCATTATCAAGATACAATTAATGAACGGCAAAAGTCTAAACGGCAACTGCCGGCAGAGGAAAAATCCTCCCACGCAGAAAGCAAAGTTTATGAAATCTCCCCAGATGATGAGCAAGAAATGCAAAGCTATCTTGATCAAATAAATCTGTTTGAAAAATATGCTAGGGAGGCGAGAGCGTTTTTTGAAGAGATAAGGCGAAGTAGGAGAAGCTCCCCCACTCCCAAAATGTCTGAGGACGCCATCTTGTCTTCAAAACAACAGCCTAAGACACACCCCACAGAGTTCATTGGTCAATTAGAACAAAGAGACATGCACACGTCACCGAGGTCACGTGGTCCCTTTGAGCCCATTGAACTTCCGCATACGTATAGAAAGGAGAGGCAGCCAAAAAGTGAAGCTGCACTGCCATCTGCTGGCGGAGAAAAATTATTACAACAAAAGATAAAGCAATTGGACCAGATTTTTAGAGATCTATCTATGAGTTTTACAGAAGCCCAAACTTTGCCATCAAAGGTTAAGTCTTCAACACCCCCTGGCGGTGCGGAATTCTCCCTAGATGGAAAAAGGCAAAGCCAAAGGCGAATTCGAGGAAGCCAATTTGATGTTGCCACGCAAAGGCCAATGATGCAACCCCAGCATCCCCTGGTTCAACAACCAGCTTTGCAACCAGAGCAACAAATTGTTCCTCAGCAGGTATTCACAGTCACCCCCTTGACTGGTGAGTCCAAATTAAAGGAGTCAGGAGAGAATTATAAAGCCTGGGTCAGTGAAATTGCGCTCTTGCTTCGAAGAGAAGGCACATATTCCATGGTTTTTAATCCTCCTCCTCCACCGTGGACGCCTGCAATAAGAAACCTCGAAAACAGAGCAATCACGACTTTACTCATGTCAATGGAAATTGAGATCCAAGGTATCTTTCCACCTGATGCAACTGCCCAAGAAATTTGGGCTATTTTGGAAGATTGCTACAGGCCCGTTTCAATTGAATCCTCATGTTTGCTCATGTCTGAGTTCCATGGTTCGAAGTTGAAACCTGGTGAACGAATTGGTGGACATTTGACCAAACTGAAAAGAATGAGAAGTGAATTGAGACAAAATGGCCATGTAATCGATGATATCCAAATGATTAGCATCATCATTAACTCATTGAATTATGAATGGAAAGATGCTGTTGCAAAGATTAACTACGTGCCTATTGCTCAACGCACAGTTAACCACGTTTGCAGACTTTTAGTGGAAGACGAAGCTATCAGGTTAGCTACCCCACATCTGCAACGGCCTCCAGCACCAAAGGCTCCAGCCAGACGTCCCTTCCGAGGAAGAGGCTACGCTCCAAGGATGCCAAAATGCTACACCTGCAACCGTGTGGGACATGACACCCGGGATTGTCCCCAACGAGTTCCAGCTCCCGCCACGTACCAGCCCAGAGGAACAGATTCCAGAGGCAGAGGTAGAGGCGGAAGACAAGGTCGTCGTGGTCCAAGGCGTGATCCACAAGCTCCGCTTGCAACACTGGCCATAACCAACGTTCCACAACCTGATCCAAAGTTCGACAGACGTCTTTTGTGGACTTTAGACAGTGGAGCAGCTGTGCACGTTACCCACAGAAGGGAACTTTTCACAGAGATGGGCGAACCAGAGCCCGAGTATCGAGAACTGTATTCCTTCACCAATCACACTTGCAAGGTTATGGGAAAAGGAACTGTTTACATTGAAGAGCTCGATACACACATCCCTGATGTTTATTACATACCTTCAGCAACCAGTAATTTGCTTAGTCAAAGTCACTTGTCTAGAGAGTTAAAGTTCCAGGTTCACCACCTCGAAAAAGCAAGTTACTTAGTTAAAGATGGTGATATTGTTGCTGAAACTATGCTGATTGGTGGTGTTTATTACTTAAAGCCAAAGCCTAAAGGGCAAGCACAGGCAAGTATGCAAACTCCAAAAAGGCACAACGCAAACCCAGAGAGAGTTGTCCCAGAGAGAGAAAGTGTTACTGTGCCAAAGGCTCCTAAAGCCAACAAACAAAGAAAACAGAAACAGATTGCTCAGAGCAAGCCTGAGGGTCCTCATGAAACTGTTAATGTTGAGAATTCACTAACTGGTAAACCTTTGCATTCCAGGTGTATTCACAAGTGGCACAGAAGATTGGGGCATGCCAGTTTCCGTGTTCTTAGAAAGATGCCGGAGTTCGCAAAAGGTTTGGATCTAAAGGGGTGTAAGGTGTTTTTGGATTGTGCGGTTTGCAAAAAGGCTAAATCCAAGGCGGCTGCAATTCCCAAACACGCTACACGCCGGTCAACACGCATTTTTGATTTGGTACACACTGACATAGTGGGTCCTTTCCCACCAACACTTGGTGGCAGAAAGTATTTTTTAACAATTGTAGATAATCATTCTAGATATGGATTTGTATATCCTATGAGAGAGAAATCTGAGACCTTTCAGATCTTTAAAGACTTTGCAGCATTTGTTTCTACACAATACCAAGTTCGCATCGCCAGAATCCAGAGTGACCGTGGTGCAGAATTCATGTCTCAGCGTTTCCAGGACTGGATGCGTAAGAATGGAATTCTTCATCAGACATCTGCTCCATATACACCGGCTCATAACGGAGTCGTAGAAAGAAGACAAGGGGTTCTACAAACCATGATGCGTTGTCTTCTAGAAGATGCCAATCTCAGTAACGCATACTGGGGTGAAGCAATCAAATATGCAAATTACATTGTCAACCGTACTTGGAGCAGTGTAATCAATCAAACTCCTTTCTACATGCTGTATGGCTACAAGCCTAATCTCAAGAACCTCCATATTTTTGGTTCATATGCTATGGTGAACACTCCCTTAAGTCAAAGAAGAAAGGGAGGTACAGTAGCAAAGAGACTGAGATTTATGGGTATTGATGATAATTCAAAATGGTTCAAATTCATTGATACTAAACATGTGATTGTCATTTCACAATCTGCTAATTTTGAGGAAGACATTGACTGGTCCAGGATTCATTCCAATGATCCTGAAGTTTATTTTCCTAGAGATGGTGTTCCAGATGCCACGCAGCCTGATGACAATTTGCAGGCAGATGTTCCTTCTACCAGCTCTTCACAACCTGATGTTCCGTCTTCGCAAGCCGCGGATGCTGATGCTAGCGACGAACGTGAGGACGAGGATGATGATGAAGAAGAAGAAGAAGACTGGTCTGTTGTTCCTAGACGCTCCAAGAGGGCCACAAAAGGAATCCCTCCACAACGTTATTCATGGCAACTGACAAAAACACCAGTACCTTTGATTTGCAACGTTACTCTTCCTCCAGAGACATTCACACAAATCAAACAGCTCCCTGATTCAGAGCAAGACAAATGGTATGATGCAATGCAGGATGAAATGGACAGTTTAAAGAAACTTAATGTATTCACACCTGCAAAACCTCCAGCAAACAAGAAAGTCATTGGCACCCGATGGGTCTACAGAATCAAGAAGAAACCAAATGGTGAGTCTTTATACAAAGCCAGACTGGTAGCTCAGGGTTTCGCTCAACGTTATCCTGAGGACTACACAAACACTTACTCACCAACAGTCAGAACTGAAAGTGTAAAAATTGCTTTAACCACTGCAACTATTCTTGGTTTAGAAGTTTTTCAATTTGATGTAGACACAGCTTATCTACATGCAGACCTAGATGAAGAGATCTACGTGAGAAGCCCTCCAGGATTCCGAAAGCAAGAAGGGGATACCTGGTTCCTGAACAAAAGTCTTTATGGTCTGAAACAGTCAGGTTTAATGTGGTATTTATGTCTTACTGACAAACTAAATTCAATGGGCTTTATTAAGTCCGAAACTGATGAATGCGTGTTCACAAAAAGATCTAACAATGCATATGAGATAATTCTTGTTTATGTTGATGATATTGTTTATATTGGTCCAAATAAGAAAATGAGTGAGATTTTTGCTAAAAGTTTGCAGAGATACTTCACACTAAAATCTTTAGGACACATTAGCACTTACTTAGGTGTTCAAATTGAAAAGACACAGAAGGGGTTTAGTCTTTCACAAGAGGAGAAAATTGACCACATTCTACATCATTGCAACATGAAAGATGCTAGCACAACAAAGACACCCATGCAAACAGATTTTCACAACTTAACACATGAACCAAGTCCTGAGTTCGAGGATCAAACACCTTATCGTTCAGTCATTGGTTCACTATTATACATTAGTAGTTGGACCAGACCTGACATCGCACTTAGTGTTAATCTTTTATCACGACACGTAGGTAAGGCAACACAATTTCATTGGTCATGCATTAAGAAGTTGTTGAAATACCTGAAACACACTAAGCACATGAAGTTATTGCTAGAACCAACACACACTGATCAACCAAAGCTGATTTGTTTTGCTGATTCCGACTGGGCGAGCGACAAGAAGTCACGCAAAAGCACTTCTGGTTACATGATGTTCCTAAATGGTTGTCCTGTTTACTGGCAAGTGAGAAAACAGAGTTTTGTTTCATGTTCATCTACTGAAGCTGAATATGCTTGTGTTTCAGATGCTTGTAATTCTCTAACGTGGTTTGATGCTTTGATCACAGATATCTGGACACGTCCGATTCGACCAATCACCGTGATGGAAGATAATGTATCTGTTGTTTATATTTCTGAGTCACATTTTACAGGTTCTAGGTCCAGACACATTGACATTCGTTATCAAAACACAAAGCAATTAGTTAAGCAAGGTTTTGTTAAATTGCAATATGTTTCTACACATGATCAGATCGCAGACATGCTTAACAAACCACTCGCCGCAAATCAACACGAATATCTGCGAAAGAACATGTGCCTTAATTGATGATTTGATGATGTCAGCCCAGACTAGCAAAAGAAGGGGTGTCACGATGTTAAAAAGTTTGCTAGGCCTGAACTGCCTAAACTGACACTCAAGAGTTAAACTAAGAAAGCTTTATTGCGCAGGTCATAAAACAAAAAAGGTTCTTATCAGAAAGTGATTTATTGCGCACGCGTTACACATTCCAAAATTCCTCTCTTCTTTGTTCGGCAGCCAACTTTGGCAAACGTAGCTTTCATTATCAAAATGTAACCAATTAGTTATTTTCTGTTTCATTTACTTTTATTATTTTATTATTAAAGTTTGTTTATTAATTAGAATACTTTAAAGACTTATTTTTCTCAATATCTCAAAAGATATGCGGAAGGGAATCAGCCACGGTCCATTGATCTCCAACAGGGTGTTTTTCCCCTGACAACTACATCACTGATATGTGTATGTTATTCGAAACTGAGCTCTAGGTCGAAAGTAACCTTTCTGGATGAACTGGGCTCATTTGCAAATTATGAGATAATGTTTGGTCGAACTCCTCAAGGAAAACTCAGATCAGCGAATGGAGTGGTTTTCTAGCTTTCCCGACTCAGGACATAACTGATATGTGTATGTTATTGAAAACTGAGCTCTGGGTCAAAAGTAACGTTTCTGGATGAATTGGGCTCTTTTGCGAATTATGAGATAAGCTTTGGTCTAACTCCTCAGGGAAAGCTCAGATCACAGAATCAAGCAGTTTTTCATCTTTCCCGACTCAAGAACACACCAATATGTGTTTCTAGTTGGAATCCAAGCTCTGGATGCAAACTAACGTTTTCTGGCTGAATTGAGTTCTTTTGCCAATTCTGAGATAGGCTTTGGTCTAACTCCTCAGGGAAAGCTCAGATCAGCGAATGGAGTATTTGTTTAGTTTTCCTGACTCAGGACACCACTGATATCTGTATATTTTTCGAAACTCAGCTCTTTGTCAAAAGTAACGTTTCTGGTTGAATTTGGCTCTTTTGCCAATTCTGAGATAAGCTTTGGTCTAACTCCTCAGGGAAAGCTCAGATCAGCGAATGGAGTGGTTTTTTAGCTTTCCCGACTCAGGACATCACTGCAATGCGTATGTTATTCGAAACTGAGCTCTGGGTCAAAAGTAACGTTTCTGGCTGAATTGGGCTCTTAAGCTTTGGTCGAACTCCTCAGGGAAAGCTCAGATCACCGAATCGAGTAGTTTTCCATCTTTCCCACTCAGGAACACACCAATATGTCTTTCTAGTTGGAATCCAAGCTCTCGATCCAAACTAACGTTTTCTGGCTGAATTGAGTTCTTTTGCCAATTCTGAGATATGCTTTCGTCTAACTCCTCAGGGAAAGCTCAGATCACCGAATCGAGTAGTTTTCCATCTTTCCCGACTCAGGAACACACCAATATGTGTTTCTAGTTGGAATCCAAGCGCTCGATCCAAACTAACGTTTTCTGGCTTAATTGAGTTCTTTTTCGAAACTCAGCTCTTTGTCAAAAGTAACGTTTCTGGCTGAATTGGGCTCTTTCGCCAATTCTGAGATAAGCTTTGGTCAAACTCCTCAGGGAAAACTCAGATCAGCGAATGGAGTATTTGTTTAGTTTTCCTGACTCAGGACACCACTGATATCTGTATGTTATTCGAAACTGAGCTCTGGGTCAAAAGTAACGTTTCTGGATGAATTGGGCTCTTTTGCGAATTATGAGATAAGCTTTGGTCTAACTCCTCAGGGAAACCTAAGATCACCGAATCGAGTACTTTTTCATCTTTCCCGACTCAGGAACACACCAATATGTGTTTTTAGTTGGAATCCAAGCTCTGTATCCAAACTAACGTTTTCTGGCTGAATTGAGTTCTTTTCCCAATTCTGAGATAGGCTTTGGTCTAACTCCTCAGGGAAAGCTGAAATCAGCGAATGGAGTATTTTTTTAGTTTTCCCGACTCAGAACATCACTGATATGTGTATGTTATTCGAAACTGAGCTCTTTGTCAAAAGTAACGTTTCTGGCTGAATTGGGCTCTTTCGCCAATTCTGAGATAAGCTTTGGTCAAACTCTTCAGGGAAAACTCAGATCAGCGAATGGAGTAGTGTTTTAGCTTTCTCAACTCAGGACACCACTGATATCTGTATGTTATTCGAAACTGAGCTCTGGGTCAAAAGTAACGTTTCTGGATGAATTGGGCTCTTTTTCGAATTTTGAGATAAGCTTTGGTCTAACTCCTCAGGGAAACCTAAGATCAGCGAATCGAGTACTTTTTCATCTTTCCCGACTCAGGAACACACCAATATGTGTTTTTAGTTGGAATCCAAGCTCTGTATCCAAACTAACGTTTTCTGGCTGAATTGGGCTCTTTTGCCAATTCTGAGATAAGCTTTGGTCGAACTCCTTAGGGAAAGCTCAGATCACCAAATCGATTAGTTTTCCATCTTTCCCGACTCAGGAACACAACAATATGTGTTTCTAGTTGGAATCCAACCTCTCGATCCAAACTAACGTTTTCTGGCTTAATTGAGTTCTTTTGCCAATTCTGAGATAGGCTTTGGTCTAACTCCTCAGGGAAAGCTCAAATCAGCGAATGGAGTATTTTTTTAGTTTTCCCGACTCAGAACATCACTGATATGTGTATGTTATTCGAAACTGAGCTCTTTGTCAAAAGTAACGTTTCTGGCTGAATTGGGCTCTTTCGCCAATTCTGAGATAAGCTTTGGTCTAACTCCTCAGGGAAAACTCAGATCAGCGAATGGAGTACTGTTTTAGATTTCTCGACTCAGGACACCACTGATATCTGTATGTTTTTCGAAACTCAGCTCTTTGTCAAAAGTAACGTTTCTGGCTGAATTGGGCTCTTTCGCCAATTCTGAGATAAGCTTTGGTCAAACTCTTCAGGGAAAACTCAGATCAGCGAATGGAGTACTGTTTTAGCTTTCCCGACTCAGGACTGTCACGATGTTAAAAAGTTTGCTAGGCCTGAACTGCCTAAACTGACACTCAAGAGTTAAACTAAGAAAGCTTTATTGCGCAGGTCATAAAACAAAAAAGGTTCTTATCTGAAAGTGATTTATTGCGCACGCGTTACACATTCCAAAATTCCTCTCTTCTTTGTTCGGCAGCCAACTTTGGCAAACGTAGCTTTCATTATCAAAATGTAACCAATTAGTTATTTTCTGTTTCATTTACTTTTATTATTTTATTATTAAAGTTTGTTTATTAATTAGAATACTTTAAAGACTTATTTTTCTCAATATCTCAAAAGATATGCGGAAGGGAATCAGCCACGGTCCATTGATCTCCAACAGGGTGTTTTTCCCCTGACAACTTGGTAGCAGAGTTTTGGTTTTGATGATACCAGCTGAGATGGTTACAATTTATGGCTGTATTTTCCCTTCATGCTATCTAAAGATAACCGACTAAGCCTAATTAGCAATGTCGGAGAAAAAGAAAAAAGAAGAAAAATGGAAAGAGCTTTTTCTGACAAGGAGACTCCCTCAGACACAGAGGAGCAAGATTCTTCAGGTGCCGAGCCAGATGTGGGGGAAGGAGTTACAGAAGGCAAGATCTACGGACTGAGGTCAGTAAATCTTCCTCATTATCAAGATACAATTAATGAACGGCAAAAGTCTAAACGGCAACTGCCGGCAGAGGAAAAATCCTCCCACGCAGAAAGCAAAGTTTATGAAATCTCCCCAGATGATGAGCAAGAAATGCAAAGCTATCTTGATCAAATAAATCTGTTTGAAAAATATGCTAGGGAGGCGAGAGCGTTTTTTGAAGAGATAAGGCGAAGTAGGAGAAGCTCCCCCACTCCCAAAATGTCTGAGGACGCCATCTTGTCTTCAAAACAACAGCCTAAGACACACCCCACAGAGTTCATTGGTCAATTAGAACAAAGAGACATGCACACGTCACCGAGGTCACGTGGTCCCTTTGAGCCCATTGAACTTCCGCATACGTATAGAAAGGAGAGGCAGCCAAAAAGTGAAGCTGCACTGCCATCTGCTGGCGGAGAAAAATTATTACAACAAAAGATAAAGCAATTGGACCAGATTTTTAGAGATCTATCTATGAGTTTTACAGAAGCCCAAACTTTGCCATCAAAGGTTAAGTCTTCAACACCCCCTGGCGGTGCGGAATTCTCCCTAGATGGAAAAAGGCAAAGCCAAAGGCGAATTCGAGGAAGCCAATTTGATGTTGCCACGCAAAGGCCAATGATGCAACCCCAGCATCCCCTGGTTCAACAACCAGCTTTGCAACCAGAGCAACAAATTGTTCCTCAGCAGGTATTCACAGTCACCCCCTTGACTGGTGAGTCCAAATTAAAGGAGTCAGGAGAGAATTATAAAGCCTGGGTCAGTGAAATTGCGCTCTTGCTTCGAAGAGAAGGCACATATTCCATGGTTTTTAATCCTCCTCCTCCACCGTGGACGCCTGCAATAAGAAACCTCGAAAACAGAGCAATCACGACTTTACTCATGTCAATGGAAATTGAGATCCAAGGTATCTTTCCACCTGATGCAACTGCCCAAGAAATTTGGGCTATTTTGGAAGATTGCTACAGGCCCGTTTCAATTGAATCCTCATGTTTGCTCATGTCTGAGTTCCATGGTTCGAAGTTGAAACCTGGTGAACGAATTGGTGGACATTTGACCAAACTGAAAAGAATGAGAAGTGAATTGAGACAAAATGGCCATGTAATCGATGATATCCAAATGATTAGCATCATCATTAACTCATTGAATTATGAATGGAAAGATGCTGTTGCAAAGATTAACTACGTGCCTATTGCTCAACGCACAGTTAACCACGTTTGCAGACTTTTAGTGGAAGACGAAGCTATCAGGTTAGCTACCCCACATCTGCAACGGCCTCCAGCACCAAAGGCTCCAGCCAGACGTCCCTTCCGAGGAAGAGGCTACGCTCCAAGGATGCCAAAATGCTACACCTGCAACCGTGTGGGACATGACACCCGGGATTGTCCCCAACGAGTTCCAGCTCCCGCCACGTACCAGCCCAGAGGAACAGATTCCAGAGGCAGAGGTAGAGGCGGAAGACAAGGTCGTCGTGGTCCAAGGCGTGATCCACAAGCTCCGCTTGCAACACTGGCCATAACCAACGTTCCACAACCTGATCCAAAGTTCGACAGACGTCTTTTGTGGACTTTAGACAGTGGAGCAGCTGTGCACGTTACCCACAGAAGGGAACTTTTCACAGAGATGGGCGAACCAGAGCCCGAGTATCGAGAACTGTATTCCTTCACCAATCACACTTGCAAGGTTATGGGAAAAGGAACTGTTTACATTGAAGAGCTCGATACACACATCCCTGATGTTTATTACATACCTTCAGCAACCAGTAATTTGCTTAGTCAAAGTCACTTGTCTAGAGAGTTAAAGTTCCAGGTTCACCACCTCGAAAAAGCAAGTTACTTAGTTAAAGATGGTGATATTGTTGCTGAAACTATGCTGATTGGTGGTGTTTATTACTTAAAGCCAAAGCCTAAAGGGCAAGCACAGGCAAGTATGCAAACTCCAAAAAGGCACAACGCAAACCCAGAGAGAGTTGTCCCAGAGAGAGAAAGCGTTACTGTGCCAAAGGCTCCTAAAGCCAACAAACAAAGAAAACAGAAACAGATTGCTCAGAGCAAGCCTGAGGGTCCTCATGAAACTGTTAATGTTGAGAATTCACTAACTGGTAAACCTTTGCATTCCAGGTGTATTCACAAGTGGCACAGAAGATTGGGGCATGCCAGTTTCCGTGTTCTTAGAAAGATGCCGGAGTTCGCAAAAGGTTTGGATCTAAAGGGGTGTAAGGTGTTTTTGGATTGTGCGGTTTGCAAAAAGGCTAAATCCAAGGCGGCTGCAATTCCCAAACACGCTACACGCCGGTCAACACGCATTTTTGATTTGGTACACACTGACATAGTGGGTCCTTTCCCACCAACACTTGGTGGCAGAAAGTATTTTTTAACAATTGTAGATAATCATTCTAGATATGGATTTGTATATCCTATGAGAGAGAAATCTGAGACCTTTCAGATCTTTAAAGACTTTGCAGCATTTGTTTCTACACAATACCAAGTTCGCATCGCCAGAATCCAGAGTGACCGTGGTGCAGAATTCATGTCTCAGCGTTTCCAGGACTGGATGCGTAAGAATGGAATTCTTCATCAGACATCTGCTCCATATACACCGGCTCATAACGGAGTCGTAGAAAGAAGACAAGGGGTTCTACAAACCATGATGCGTTGTCTTCTAGAAGATGCCAATCTCAGTAACGCATACTGGGGTGAAGCAATCAAATATGCAAATTACATTGTCAACCGTACTTGGAGCAGTGTAATCAATCAAACTCCTTTCTACATGCTGTATGGCTACAAGCCTAATCTCAAGAACCTCCATATTTTTGGTTCATATGCTATGGTGAACACTCCCTTAAGTCAAAGAAGAAAGGGAGGTACAGTAGCAAAGAGACTGAGATTTATGGGTATTGATGATAATTCAAAATGGTTCAAATTCATTGATACTAAACATGTGATTGTCATTTCACAATCTGCTAATTTTGAGGAAGACATTGACTGGTCCAGGATTCATTCCAATGATCCTGAAGTTTATTTTCCTAGAGATGGTGTTCCAGATGCCACGCAGCCTGATGACAATTTGCAGGCAGATGTTCCTTCTACCAGCTCTTCACAACCTGATGTTCCGTCTTCGCAAGCCGCGGATGCTGATGCTAGCGACGAACGTGAGGACGAGGATGATGATGAAGAAGAAGAAGAAGACTGGTCTGTTGTTCCTAGACGCTCCAAGAGGGCCACAAAAGGAATCCCTCCACAACGTTATTCATGGCAACTGACAAAAACACCAGTACCTTTGATTTGCAACGTTACTCTTCCTCCAGAGACATTCACACAAATCAAACAGCTCCCTGATTCAGAGCAAGACAAATGGTATGATGCAATGCAGGATGAAATGGACAGTTTAAAGAAACTTAATGTATTCACACCTGCAAAACCTCCAGCAAACAAGAAAGTCATTGGCACCCGATGGGTCTACAGAATCAAGAAGAAACCAAATGGTGAGTCTTTATACAAAGCCAGACTGGTAGCTCAGGGTTTCGCTCAACGTTATCCTGAGGACTACACAAACACTTACTCACCAACAGTCAGAACTGAAAGTGTAAAAATTGCTTTAACCACTGCAACTATTCTTGGTTTAGAAGTTTTTCAATTTGATGTAGACACAGCTTATCTACATGCAGACCTAGATGAAGAGATCTACGTGAGAAGCCCTCCAGGATTCCGAAAGCAAGAAGGGGATACCTGGTTCCTGAACAAAAGTCTTTATGGTCTGAAACAGTCAGGTTTAATGTGGTATTTATGTCTTACTGACAAACTAAATTCAATGGGCTTTATTAAGTCCGAAACTGATGAATGCGTGTTCACAAAAAGATCTAACAATGCATATGAGATAATTCTTGTTTATGTTGATGATATTGTTTATATTGGTCCAAATAAGAAAATGAGTGAGATTTTTGCTAAAAGTTTGCAGAGATACTTCACACTAAAATCTTTAGGACACATTAGCACTTACTTAGGTGTTCAAATTGAAAAGACACAGAAGGGGTTTAGTCTTTCACAAGAGGAGAAAATTGACCACATTCTACATCATTGCAACATGAAAGATGCTAGCACAACAAAGACACCCATGCAAACAGATTTTCACAACTTAACACATGAACCAAGTCCTGAGTTCGAGGATCAAACACCTTATCGTTCAGTCATTGGTTCACTATTATACATTAGTAGTTGGACCAGACCTGACATCGCACTTAGTGTTAATCTTTTATCACGACACGTAGGTAAGGCAACACAATTTCATTGGTCATGCATTAAGAAGTTGTTGAAATACCTGAAACACACTAAGCACATGAAGTTATTGCTAGAACCAACACACACTGATCAACCAAAGCTGATTTGTTTTGCTGATTCCGACTGGGCGAGCGACAAGAAGTCACGCAAAAGCACTTCTGGTTACATGATGTTCCTAAATGGTTGTCCTGTTTACTGGCAAGTGAGAAAACAGAGTTTTGTTTCATGTTCATCTACTGAAGCTGAATATGCTTGTGTTTCAGATGCTTGTAATTCTCTAACGTGGTTTGATGCTTTGATCACAGATATCTGGACACGTCCGATTCGACCAATCACCGTGATGGAAGATAATGTATCTGTTGTTTATATTTCTGAGTCACATTTTACAGGTTCTAGGTCCAGACACATTGACATTCGTTATCAAAACACAAAGCAATTAGTTAAGCAAGGTTTTGTTAAATTGCAATATGTTTCTACACATGATCAGATCGCAGACATGCTTAACAAACCACTCGCCGCAAATCAACACGAATATCTGCGAAAGAACATGTGCCTTAATTGATGATTTGATGATGTCAGCCCAGACTAGCAAAAGAAGGGGTGTCACGATGTTAAAAAGTTTGCTAGGCCTGAACTGCCTAAACTGACACTCAAGAGTTAAACTAAGAAAGCTTTATTGCGCAGGTCATAAAACAAAAAAGGTTCTTATCAGAAAGTGATTTATTGCGCACGCGTTACACATTCCAAAATTCCTCTCTTCTTTGTTCGGCAGCCAACTTTGGCAAACGTAGCTTTCATTATCAAAATGTAACCAATTAGTTATTTTCTGTTTCATTTACTTTTATTATTTTATTATTAAAGTTTGTTTATTAATTAGAATACTTTAAAGACTTATTTTTCTCAATATCTCAAAAGATATGCGGAAGGGAATCAGCCACGGTCCATTGATCTCCAACAGGGTGTTTTTCCCCTGACAACTACATCACTGATATGTGTATGTTATTCGAAACTGAGCTCTAGGTCGAAAGTAACCTTTCTGGATGAACTGGGCTCATTTGCAAATTATGAGATAATGTTTGGTCGAACTCCTCAAGGAAAACTCAGATCAGCGAATGGAGTGGTTTTCTAGCTTTCCCGACTCAGGACATAACTGATATGTGTATGTTATTGAAAACTGAGCTCTGGGTCAAAAGTAACGTTTCTGGATGAATTGGGCTCTTTTGCGAATTATGAGATAAGCTTTGGTCTAACTCCTCAGGGAAAGCTCAGATCACAGAATCAAGCAGTTTTTCATCTTTCCCGACTCAAGAACACACCAATATGTGTTTCTAGTTGGAATCCAAGCTCTGGATGCAAACTAACGTTTTCTGGCTGAATTGAGTTCTTTTGCCAATTCTGAGATAGGCTTTGGTCTAACTCCTCAGGGAAAGCTCAGATCAGCGAATGGAGTATTTGTTTAGTTTTCCTGACTCAGGACACCACTGATATCTGTATATTTTTCGAAACTCAGCTCTTTGTCAAAAGTAACGTTTCTGGTTGAATTTGGCTCTTTTGCCAATTCTGAGATAAGCTTTGGTCTAACTCCTCAGGGAAAGCTCAGATCAGCGAATGGAGTGGTTTTTTAGCTTTCCCGACTCAGGACATCACTGCAATGCGTATGTTATTCGAAACTGAGCTCTGGGTCAAAAGTAACGTTTCTGGCTGAATTGGGCTCTTAAGCTTTGGTCGAACTCCTCAGGGAAAGCTCAGATCACCGAATCGAGTAGTTTTCCATCTTTCCCACTCAGGAACACACCAATATGTCTTTCTAGTTGGAATCCAAGCTCTCGATCCAAACTAACGTTTTCTGGCTGAATTGAGTTCTTTTGCCAATTCTGAGATATGCTTTCGTCTAACTCCTCAGGGAAAGCTCAGATCACCGAATCGAGTAGTTTTCCATCTTTCCCGACTCAGGAACACACCAATATGTGTTTCTAGTTGGAATCCAAGCGCTCGATCCAAACTAACGTTTTCTGGCTTAATTGAGTTCTTTTTCGAAACTCAGCTCTTTGTCAAAAGTAACGTTTCTGGCTGAATTGGGCTCTTTCGCCAATTCTGAGATAAGCTTTGGTCAAACTCCTCAGGGAAAACTCAGATCAGCGAATGGAGTATTTGTTTAGTTTTCCTGACTCAGGACACCACTGATATCTGTATGTTATTCGAAACTGAGCTCTTTGTCAAAAGTAACGTTTCTGGCTGAATTGGGCTCTGTCGCCAATTCTGAGATAAGCTTTGGTCAAACTCCTCAGGGAAAGCTCAGATCACCGAATCGAGTAGTTTTCCATCTTTCCCCACTCAGGAACACACCAATATGTCTTTCTAGTTGGAATCCAAGCTCTCGATCCAAACTAACGTTTTCTGGCTGAATTGGGCTCTTTTGCCAATTCTGAGATAAGCTTTGGTCGAACTCCTTAGGGAAAGCTCAGATCACCAAATCGATTAGTTTTCCACCTTTCCCGACTCAGGAACACAACAATATGTGTTTCTAGTTGGAATCCAACCTCTCGATCCAAACTAACGTTTTCTGGCTTAATTGAGTTCTTTTGCCAATTCTGAGATAGGCTTTGGTCTAACTCCTCAGGGAAAGCTGAAATCAGCGAATGGAGTATTTTTTTAGTTTTCCCGACTCAGAACATCACTGATATGTGTATGTTATTCGAAACTGAGCTCTTTGTCAAAAGTAACGTTTCTGGCTGAATTGGGCTCTTTCGCCAATTCTGAGATAAGCTTTGGTCAAACTCCTTAGGGAAAACTCAGATCAGCGAATGGAGTAGTGTTTTAGCTTTATCGACTCAGGACACCACTGATATCTGTATGTTATTCGAAACTGAGCTCTTTGTCAAAAGTAACGTTTCTGGCTGAATTGGGCTCTTTTGCCAATTCTGAGATAAGCTTTGGTCGAACTCCTTAGGGAAAGCTCAGATCACCAAATCGATTAGTTTTCCATCTTTCCCGACTCAGGAACACAACAATATGTGTTTCTAGTTGGAATCCAACCTCTCGATCCAAACTAACGTTTTCTGGCTTAATTGAGTTCTTTTGCCAATTCTGAGATAGGCTTTGGTCTAACTCCTCAGGGAAAGCTCAAATCAGCGAATGGAGTATTTTTTTAGTTTTCCCGACTCAGAACATCACTGATATGTGTATGTTATTCGAAACTGAGCTCTTTGTCAAAAGTAACGTTTCTGGCTGAATTGGGCTCTTTCGCCAATTCTGAGATAAGCTTTGGTCTAACTCCTCACGGAAAACTCAGATCAGCGAATGGAGTACTGTTTTAGATTTCTCGACTCAGGACACCACTGATATCTGTATGTTTTTCGAAACTCAGCTCTTTCTCAAAAGTAACGTTTCTGGCTGAATTGGGCTCTTTCGCCAATTCTGAGATAAGCTTTGGTCAAACTCTTCAGGGAAAACTCAGATCAGCGAATGGAGTACTGTTTTAGATTTCTCGACTCAGGACACCACTGATATCTGTATGTTTTTCGAAACTCAGCTCTTTGTCAAAAGTAACGTTTCTGGCTGAATTGGGCTCTTTTGCCAATTCTGAGATAAGCTTTGGTCTAACTCCTCAGGGAAAGCTCAGATCAGCGAATGGAGTATTTGTTTAGTTTTCCTGACTCAGGACAACACTGATATCTGTATGTTATTCGAAAGTGAGCTCTGGGTCAAAAGTAACGTTTCTGGCTGAATTGGGCTCTTTCGCCAATTCTGAGATAAGCTTTGGTCAAACTCCTCAGGGAAAACTCAGATCAGCGAATGGAGTAGTGTTTTAGCTTTCTCGACTCAGGACACCACTGATATCTGTATGTTATTCGAAATTGAGCTCTTTGTCAAAAGTAACGTTTCTGGATGAATTGGCCTCTTTTGCCAATTCTGAGATAAGCTTTGGTCTAACTCCTCAGGGAAACCTAAGATAACCGAATCGAGTACTTTTTCATCTTTCCCGACTCAGGAACACACCAATATGTGTTTTTAGTTGGAATCCAAGCTCTGGATCCAAACTAACGTTTTCTGGCTGAATTGGGCTCTTTTGCCAATTCTGAGATAAGCTTTGGTCGAACTCCTCAGGGAAAGCTCAGATCACCGAACTGAGTACTTTTCCATCTTGCCCGACTCAGGAACACACCAATATGTGTTTCTAGTTGGAATCCAAGCTCTGGATCCAAACTAACGTTTTCTGGCTTAATTGGGTTCTTTTGCCAATTTTGAATTAGGCTTTGGTCTAACTCCTCAGGGAAAGCTCAGATCAGCGAATGGAGTGGTTTTCTAGCTTTCCCGACTCAGGAGATCACTGATATGTGTATGTTATTCGAAACTGAGCTCTGGGTCAAAAGTAACGTTTCTGGCTGAATTGGGCTCTTTTGCCAATTGTGAGATAAGCTTTGGTCGAACTCCTCAGGGAAAGCTCAGATCAGCGAATGGAGTGGTTTTTTAGCTTTCCCGACTCAGGACATCACTGATATGTGTATGTTATTCGAAACTGAGCTCTGGGTCGAAATTAACCTTTCTGGATGAACTGGGCTCTTTTGCAAATTATGAGATAATGTTTGGTCGAACTCCTCAAGGAAAACTCAGATCAGCGAATGGAGTGGTTTTCTAGCTTTCCCGACTCAGGACATCACTGATATGTGTATGTTATTCGAAACTGAGCTCTGGGTCAAAAGTAACGTTTCTGGATGAATTGGGCTCTTTTGCGAATTATGAGATAAGCTTTGGTCTAACTCCTCAGGGAAACCTAAGATCACCGAATCGAGTACTTTTTCATCTTTCCCGACTCAGGAACACACCAATATGTGTTTAGTTGGAATCCAAGCTCTGTATCCAAACTAACGTTTTCTGGCTGAATTGAGTTCTTTTCCCAATTCTGAGATAGGCTTTGGTCTAACTCCTCAGGGAAAGCTGAAATCAGCGAATGGAGTATTTTTTTAGTTTTCCCGACTCAGAACATCACTGATATGTGTATGTTATTCGAAACTGAGCTCTTTGTCAAAAGTAACGTTTCTGGCTGAATTGGGCTCTGTCGCCAATTCTGAGATAAGCTTTGGTCAAACTCCTTAGGGAAAACTCAGATCAGCGAATGGAGTAGTGTTTTAGCTTTATCGACTCAGGACACCACTGATATCTGTATGTTATTCGAAACTGAGCTCTTTGTCAAAAGTAACGTTTCTGGCTGAATTGGGCTCTTTTGCCAATTCTGAGATAAGCTTTGGTCGAACTCCTTAGGGAAAGCTCAGATCACCAAATCGATTAGTTTTCCACCTTTCCCGACTCAGGAACACAACAATATGTGTTTCTAGTTGGAATCCAACCTCTCGATCCAAACTAACGTTTTCTGGCTTAATTGAGTTCTTTTGCCAATTCTGAGATAGGCTTTGGTCTAACTCCTCAGGGAAAGCTGAAATCAGCGAATGGAGTATTTTTTTAGTTTTCCCGACTCAGAACATCACTGATATGTGTATGTTATTCGAAACTGAGCTCTTTGTCAAAAGTAACGTTTCTGGCTGAATTGGGCTCTTTCGCCAATTCTGAGATAAGCTTTGGTCAAACTCCTTAGGGAAAACTCAGATCAGCGAATGGAGTAGTGTTTTAGCTTTATCGACTCAGGACACCACTGATATCTGTATGTTATTCGAAACTGAGCTCTTTGTCAAAAGTAACGTTTCTGGCTGAATTGGGCTCTTTTGCCAATTCTGAGATAAGCTTTGGTCGAACTCCTTAGGGAAAGCTCAGATCACCAAATCGATTAGTTTTCCATCTTTCCCGACTCAGGAACACAACAATATGTGTTTCTAGTTGGAATCCAACCTCTCGATCCAAACTAACGTTTTCTGGCTTAATTGAGTTCTTTTGCCAATTCTGAGATAGGCTTTGGTCTAACTCCTCAGGGAAAGCTCAAATCAGCGAATGGAGTATTTTTTTAGTTTTCCCGACTCAGAACATCACTGATATGTGTATGTTATTCGAAACTGAGCTCTTTGTCAAAAGTAACGTTTCTGGCTGAATTGGGCTCTTTCGCCAATTCTGAGATAAGCTTTGGTCTAACTCCTCACGGAAAACTCAGATCAGCGAATGGAGTACTGTTTTAGATTTCTCGACTCAGGACACCACTGATATCTGTATGTTTTTCGAAACTCAGCTCTTTCTCAAAAGTAACGTTTCTGGCTGAATTGGGCTCTTTCGCCAATTCTGAGATAAGCTTTGGTCAAACTCTTCAGGGAAAACTCAGATCAGCGAATGGAGTACTGTTTTAGATTTCTCGACTCAGGACACCACTGATATCTGTATGTTTTTCGAAACTCAGCTCTTTGTCAAAAGTAACGTTTCTGGCTGAATTGGGCTCTTTTGCCAATTCTGAGATAAGCTTTGGTCTAACTCCTCAGGGAAAGCTCAGATCAGCGAATGGAGTATTTGTTTAGTTTTCCTGACTCAGGACAACACTGATATCTGTATGTTATTCGAAAGTGAGCTCTGGGTCAAAAGTAACGTTTCTGGCTGAATTGGGCTCTTTCGCCAATTCTGAGATAAGCTTTGGTCAAACTCCTCAGGGAAAACTCAGATCAGCGAATGGAGTAGTGTTTTAGCTTTCTCGACTCAGGACACCACTGATATCTGTATGTTATTCGAAATTGAGCTCTTTGTCAAAAGTAACGTTTCTGGATGAATTGGCCTCTTTTGCCAATTCTGAGATAAGCTTTGGTCTAACTCCTCAGGGAAACCTAAGATAACCGAATCGAGTACTTTTTCATCTTTCCCGACTCAGGAACACACCAATATGTGTTTTTAGTTGGAATCCAAGCTCTGGATCCAAACTAACGTTTTCTGGCTGAATTGGGCTCTTTTGCCAATTCTGAGATAAGCTTTGGTCGAACTCCTCAGGGAAAGCTCAGATCACCGAACCGAGTACTTTTCCATCTTGCCCGACTCAGGAACACACCAATATGTGTTTCTAGTTGGAATCCAAGCTCTGGATCCAAACTAACGTTTTCTGGCTTAATTGGGTTCTTTTGCCAATTTTGAATTAGGCTTTGGTCTAACTCCTCAGGGAAAGCTCAGATCAGCGAATGGAGTGGTTTTCTAGCTTTCCCGACTCAGGAGATCACTGATATGTGTATGTTATTCGAAACTGAGCTCTGGGTCAAAAGTAACGTTTCTGGCTGAATTGGGCTCTTTTGCCAATTGTGAGATAAGCTTTGGTCGAACTCCTCAGGGAAAGCTCAGATCAGCGAATGGAGTGGTTTTTTAGCTTTCCCGACTCAGGACATCACTGATATGTGTATGTTATTCGAAACTGAGCTCTGGGTCGAAATTAACCTTTCTGGATGAACTGGGCTCTTTTGCAAATTATGAGATAATGTTTGGTCGAACTCCTCAAGGAAAACTCAGATCAGCGAATGGAGTGGTTTTCTAGCTTTCCCGACTCAGGACATCACTGATATGTGTATGTTATTGAAAACTGAGCTCTGGGTCAAAAGTAACGTTTCTGGATGAATTGGGCTCTTTTGCGAATTATGAGATAAGCTTTGGTCTAACTCCTCAGGGAAAGCTAAGATCACCGAATCAAGCAGTTTTTCATCTTTCCCGACTCAAGAACACACCAATATGTGTTTCTAGTTGGAATCCAAGCTCTGGATCCAAACTAACGTTTTCTGGCTGAATTGAGTTCTTTTGCCAATTCTGAGATAGGCTTTGGTCTAACTCCTCAGGGAAAGCTCAGATCAGCGAATGGAGTATTTGTTTAGTTTTCCTGACTCAGGACACCACTGATATCTGTATATTTTTCGAAACTCAGCTCTTTGTCAAAAGTAACGTTTCTGGTTGAATTTGGCTCTTTTGCCAATTCTGAGATAAGCTTTGATCTAACTCCTCAGGGAAAGCTCAGATCAGCGAATGGAGTGGTTTTTTAGCTTTCCCGACTCAGGACATCACTGAAATGCGTATTTTATTCGAAACTGAGCTCTGGGTGAAAAGTAACGTTTCTGGCTGAATTGGGCTCTTTTGCGAATTATGAAATAAGCTTTGGTCGAACTCCTCAGGGAAAGCTCAGATCACCGAATCGAGTAGTTTTCCATCTTTCCCGACTCAGGAACACACCAATATGTCTTTCTAGTTGGAATCCAAGCTCTCGATCCAAACTAACGTTTTCTGGCTGAATTGAGTTCTTTTGCCAATTCTGAGATATGCTTTCGTCTAACTCCTCAGGGAAAGCTCAGATCACCGAATCGAGTAGTTTTCCATCTTTCCCGACTCAGGAACACACAAATATGTGTTTCTAGTTGGAATCCAAGCGCTCGATCCAAACTAACGTTTTCTGGCTTAATTGAGTTCTTTTTCGAAACTCAGCTCTTTGTCAAAAGTAACGTTTCTGGCTGAATTGGGCTCTTTCGCCAATTCTGAGATAAGCTTTGGTCGAACTCCTTAGGGAAAGCTCAGATCACCAAATCGATTAGTTTTCCATCTTTCCCGACTCAGGAACACAACAATATGTGTTTCTAGTTGGAATCCAACCTCTCGATCCAAACTAACGTTTTCTGGCTTAATTGAGTTCTTTTGCCAATTCTGAGATAGGCTTTGGTCTAACTCCTCAGGGAAAGCTCAAATCAGCGAATGGAGTATTTTTTTAGTTTTCCCGACTCAGAACATCACTGATATGTGTATGTTATTCGAAACTGAGCTCTTTGTCAAAAGTAACGTTTCTGGCTGAATTGGGCTCTTTCGCCAATTCTGAGATAAGCTTTGGTCAAACTCTTCAGGGAAAACTCAGATCAGCGAATGGAGTACTGTTTTAGATTTCTCGACTCAGGACACCACTGATATCTGTATGTTTTTCGAAACTGAGCTCTTTGTCAAAAGTAACGTTTCTGGCTGAATTGGGCTCTTTTGCCAATTCTGAGATAAGCTTTGGTCAAACTCCTCAGGGAAAGCTCAGATCACCGAACCGAGTAGTTTTCCATCTTCCCCGACTCAGGAACACACCAATATGTGTTTCTAGTTGGAATCCAAGCTCTCGATCCAAACTAACGTTTTCTGGCTTGAGTTCTTTTGCCAATTCTGAGATAGGCTTTGGTCTAACTCCTCAGGGAAAGCTGAAATCAGCGAATGGAGTATTTTTTTACTTTTCCCGACTCAGAACATCACTGATATGTGTATTTTATTCGAAACTGAGCTCTTTGTCAAAAGTAACGTTTCTGGATGAATTGGGCTCTTTTGCCAATTCTGAGATAAGCTTTGGTGTAACTCCTCAAGGAAAACTCAGATCAGCGAATAGAGTGGTTTTCTAGCTTTCCCGACTCAGGACATCACTGATATGTGTATGTTATTCGAAACTGAGCTCTTTGTCAAAAGTAACGTTTCTGGCTGAATTGGGCTCTTTCGCCAATTCTGAGATAAGCTTTGGTCAAACTCTTCAGGGAAAACTCAGATCAGCGAATGGAGTATTTTTTTAGTTTTCCCGACTCAGAACATCACTGATATGTGTATGTTATTCGAAACTGAGCTCTTTGTCAAAAGTAACGTTTCTGGCTGAATTGGGCTCTTTCGCCAATTCTGAGATAAGCTTTTGTCAAACTCCTCAGGGAAAACTCAGATCAGCGAATGGAGTAGTGTTTTAGCTTTATCGACTCAGGACACCACTGATATCTGTATGTTATTCGAAACTGAGCTCTTTGTCAAAAGTAACGTTTCTGGCTGAATTGGGCTCTTTTGCCAATTCTGAGATAAGCTTTGGTCGAACTCCTTAGGGAAAGCTCAGATCACCAAATCGATTAGTTTTCCATCTTTCCCGACTCAGGAACACAACAATATGTGTTTCGAGTTGGAATCCAACCTCTCGATCCAAACTAACGTTTTCTGGCTTAATTGAGTTCTTTTGCCAATTCTGAGATAGGCTTTGGTCTAACTCCTCAGGGAAAGCTCAAATCAGCGAATGGAGTATTTTTTTAGTTTTCCCGACTCAGAACATCACTGATATGTGTATGTTATTCGAAACTGAGCTCTTTGTCAAAAGTAACGTTTCTGGCTGAATTGGGCTCTTTCGCCAATTCTGAGATAAGCTTTGGTCTAACTCCTCACGGAAAACTCAGACCAGCGAATGGAGTACTGTTTTAGATTTCTCGACTCAGGACACCACTGATATCTGTATGTTTTTCGAAACTCAGCTCTTTCTCAAAAGTAACGTTTCTGGCTGAATTGGGCTCTTTCGCCAATTCTGAGATAAGCTTTGGTCAAACTCTTCAGGGAAAACTCAGATCAGCGAATGGAGTACTGTTTTAGATTTCTCGACTCAGGACACCACTGATATCTGTATGTTTTTCGAAACTCAGCTCTTTGTCAAAAGTAACGTTTCTGGCTGAATTGGGCTCTTTTGCCAATTCTGAGATAAGCTTTGGTCTAACTCCTCAGGGAAAGCTCAGATCAGCGAATGGAGTATTTGTTTAGTTTTCCTGACTCAGGACAACACTGATATCTGTTTGTTATTCGAAAGTGAGCTCTGGGTCAAAAGTAACGTTTCTGGCTGAATTGGGCTCTTTCGCCAATTCTGAGATAAGCTTTGGTCAAACTCCTCAGGGAAAACTCAGATGAGCGAATGGAGTAGTGTTTTAGCTTTCTCGACTCAGGACACCACTGATATCTGTATGTTATTCGAAATTGAGCTCTTTGTCAAAAGTAACATTTCTGGATGAATTGGCCTCTTTTGCCAATTCTGAGATAAGCTTTGGTCTAACTCCTCAGGGAAACCTAAGATCACCGAATCGAGTACTTTTTCATCTTTCCCGACTCAGGAACACACCAATATGTGTTTTTAGTTGGAATCCAAGCTCTGGATCCAAACTAACGTTTTCTGGCTGAATTGGGCTCTTTTGCCAATTCTGAGATAAGCTTTGGTCGAACTCCTCAGGGAAAGCTCAGATCACCGAACCGAGTACTTTTCCATCTTGCCCGACTCAGGAACACACCAATATGTGTTTCTAGTTGGAATCCAAGCTCTGGATCCAAACTAACGTTTTCTGGCTTAATTGGGTTCTTTTGCCAATTCTGAATTAGGCTTTGGTCTAACTCCTCAGGGAAAGCTCAGATCAGCGAATGGAGTGGTTTTCTAGCTTTCCCGACTCAGGAGATCACTGATATGTGTATGTTATTCGAAACTGAGCTCTGGGTCAAAAGTAACGTTTCTGGCTGAATTGGGCTCTTTTGCCAATTGTGAGAGAAGCTTTGGTCGAACTCCTCAGGGAAAGCTCAGATCAGCGAATGGAGTGGTTTTTTAGCTTTCCCGACTCAGGACATCACTGATATGTATATGTTATTCGAAACTGAGCTCTGGGTCGAAATTAACCTTTCTGGATGAACTGGGCTCTTTTGCAAATTATGAGATAATGTTTGGTCGAACTCCTCAAGGAAAACTCAGATCAGCGAATGGAGTGGTTTTCTAGCTTTCCCGACTCAGGACATCACTGATATGTGTATGTTATTGAAAACTGAGCTCTGGGTCAAAAGTAACGTTTCTGGATGAATTGGGCTCTTTTGCGAATTATGAGATAAGCTTTGGTCTAACTCCTCAGGGAAAGCTAAGATCACCGAATCAAGCAGTTTTTCATCTTTCCCGACTCAAGAACACACCAATATGTGTTTCTAGTTGGAATCCAAGCTCTGGATCCAAACTAACGTTTTCTGGCTGAATTGAGTTCTTTTGCCAATTCTGAGATAGGCTTTGGTCTAACTCCTCAGGGAAAGCTCAGATCAGCGAATGGAGTATTTGTTTAGTTTTCCTGACTCAGGACACCACTGATATCTGTATATTTTTCGAAACTCAGCTCTTTGTCAAAAGTAACGTTTCTGGTTTAATTTGGCTCTTTTGCCAATTCTGAGATAAGCTTTGATCTAACTCCTCAGGGAAAACTCAGATCAGCGAATAGAGAAGTGTTTTAGCTTTCTCTACTCAGGACACCACTGATATCTGTATGTTTTTCGAAACTCAGCTCTTTGTCAAAAGTAACGTTTCTGGCTGAATTGGGCTCTTTCGCCAATTCTGAGATAAGCTTTGGTCAAACTCTTCAGGGAAAACTCAGATCAGCGAATGGAGAAGTGTTTTAGCTTTCTCTACTCAGGACACCACTGATATCTGTATGTTTTTCGAAACTCAGCTCTTTGTCAAAAGTAACGTTTCTGGCTGAATTGGGCTCTTTTGCCAATTCTGAGATAAGCTTTGGTCTAACTCCTCAGGGAAAGCTCAGATCAGCGAATGGAGTATTTGTTTAGTTTTCCTGACTCAGGACACCACTGATATCTGTATGTTTTTCGAAACGCAGCTCTTTGTCAAAAGTAACGTTTCTGGATGAATTGGGCTCTTTTGCCAATTCTGAGATAAGCTTTGGTGTAACTCCTCAAGGAAAACTCAGATCAGCGAATGGAGTGGTTTTCTAGCTTTCCCGACTCAGGACATCACTGATATGTGTATGTTATTCAAAACTGAGCTCTGGGTCAAAAGTAACGTTTCTGGATGAATTGGGCTCTTTTGCGAATTATGAAATAAGCTTTGGTCTAACTCCTTAGGGAAACCTAAGATCACCGAATCGAGTACTTTTTCATCTTTCCCGACTCAGGAACACACCAATATGTGTTTTTAGTTGGAATCCAAGCTCTGTATCCAAACTAACGTTTTCTGGCTGAATTTGGCTCTTTTGCCAATTGTGAGATAAGCTTTGGTCGAACTTCTCAGGGAAAGCTCAGATCACCGAATCGAGTAGTTTTCCATCTTTCCCGACTCAGGAACACACCAATATGTGTTTCTAGTTGGAATCCAAGCTCTCGATCCAAACTAACATTTTCTGGCTTAATTAAGTTCTTTTGCCAATTCTGAGATAGGCTTTGGTCTAACTCCTCAGGGAAAGCTCAAATCAGCGAATGGAGTATTTTTTTATTTTTCCCGACTTAGAACATCACTGATATGTGTATGTTATTCGAAACTGAGCTCTTTGTCAAAAGTAACGTTTCTGGCTGAATTGGGCTCTTTCGCCAATTCTGAGATAAGCTTTGGTCTAACTCCTCAGGGAAACCTAAGATCACCGAATCGAGTAGTTTTCCATCTTTCCATCTTTCCTGACTCAATATGTGTTTCTAGTTGGAATCCAAGCTCTCGATCCAAACTAACGTTTTCTGGCTTAATTGAGTTCTTTTGCCAATTCTGAGATAGGCTTTGGTCTAACTCCTCAGGGAAAGCTCAAATCAGCGAATGGAGTATTTTTTTATTTTTCCCGACTCAGAACATCACTGATATGTGTATGTTATTCGAAACTGAGCTCTTTGTCAAAAGTAGCGTTTCTGGCTGAATTGGGCTCTTTCGCCAATTCTGAGATAAGCTTTGGTCAAACTCTTCAGGGAAAACTCAGATCAGCAAATGGAGTAGTGTTTTAGCTTACTCGACTCAGGACACCACTGATATCTGTATGTTATTCGAAACTGAGCTCTTTGTCAAAAGTAACATTTCTGGATGAATTGGGCTCTTTTGCCAATTCTGAGATAAGCTTTGGTCTAACTCCTCAAGGAAAACTCAGATCAGCGAATGGAGTAGTGTTTTAGCTTTCTCGACTCAGGACACCACTGATATCTGTATGTTATTCGAAACTGAGCTCTGGGTCAAAAGTAACGTTTCTGGATGAATTGGGCTCTATTGCGAATTATGAGATAAGCTTTGGTCTAACTCCTCAGGGAAACCTAAGATCACCGAATCGAGTACTTTTTCATCTTTCCCGACTCAGGAACACACCAATATGTGTTTTTAGTTGGAATCCAAGCTCTGTATCCAAACTAACGTTTTCTGGCTGAATTTGGCTCTTTTGCCAAT
The DNA here is from genome assembly GCF_964273705.1 of Natrix helvetica. Taxonomy (NCBI): domain Eukaryota; kingdom Metazoa; phylum Chordata; class Lepidosauria; order Squamata; family Natricidae; genus Natrix; species Natrix helvetica. Next base: position 50,927,830 of record NC_138555.1, read on the forward strand.
TCTGAGATAAGCTTTGGTCGAACTCCTCAGGGAAAGCTCAGATCACCGAATCGAGTAGTTTTCCATCTTTCCCGGCTCAGGAATGCACCAATATCTGTTTCTAGTTGGAATCCAAGCTCTGTATCCAAACTAACGTTTTCTGGCTTAATTGAGTTCTTTTGCCAATTCTGAGATAGGCTTTGGTCTAACTCCTCAGGGAAAGCTCAAATCAGCGAATGGAGTATTTTTTTAGTTTTTCCGACTCAGAACATCACTGATATGTGTATGTTATTCGAAACTCAGCTCTTTGTCAAAAGTAACGTTTCTGGCTGAATTGGGCTCTTTCGCCAATTCTGAGATAAGCTTTTGTCAAACTCCTCAGGGAAAACTCAGATCAGCGAATGGAGTAGTGTTTTAGCTTTCTCGACTCAGGACACCACTGATATCTGTATGTTATTCGAAACTGAGCTCTGGGTCAAAAGTAACGTTTCTGGATGAATTTGGCTCTTTTGCCAATTCTGAGATAAGCTTTGGCCAAACTCTTCAGGGAAAACAGATCAGCGAATGGAGTAGTGTTTTAGCTTTCTCGACACAGGACACCACTGATATCTGTATTTTTTTCGAAACTCAACTCTTTGTCAAAAGTAACGTTTCTGGCTGAATTGGGCTCTTTCGCCAATTCTGAGATAAGCTTTGGTCAAACTCTTCAGGGAAAACTCAGATCAGCGAATGGAGTAGTGTTTTAGCTTTCTCGACTCAGGACACCACTGATATCTGTATGTTATTCGAAACTGAGATCTTTGTCAAAAGTAACGTTTCTGGATGAATTGGGCTCTTTTGCCAATTCTGAGATAAGCTTTGGTGTAACTCCTCAAGGAAAACTCAGATCAGCGAATGGAGTGGTTTTCTAGCTTTCCCGACTCAGGACATCACTGATATGTGTATGTTATTCAAAACTGAGCTCTGGGTCAAAAGTAACGTTTCTGGATGAATTGGGCTCTTTTGCGAATTATGAAATAAGCTTTGGTCTAACTCCTTAGGGAAACCTAAGATCACCGAATCGAGTACTTTTTCATCTTTCCCGACTCAGGAACACACCAATATGTGTTTTTAGTTGGAATCCAAGCTCTGTATCCAAACTAACGTTTTCTGGCTGAATTTGGCTCTTTTGCCAATTCTGAGATAAGCTTTGGTCGAACTTCTCAGGGAAAGCTCAGATCACCGAATCGAGTAGTTTTCCATCTTTCCCGACTCAGGAACACACCAATATGTGTTTCTAGTTGGAATCCAAGCTCTCGATCCAAACTAACATTTTCTGGCTTAATTAAGTTCTTTTGCCAATTCTGAGATAGGCTTTGGTCTAACTCCTCAGGGAAAGCTCAAATCAGCGAATGGAGTATTTTTTTATTTTTCCCGACTTAGAACATCACTGATATGTGTATGTTATTCGAAACTGAGCTCTTTGTCAAAAGTAACGTTTCTGGCTGAATTGGGCTCTTTCGCCAATTCTGAGATAAGCTTTGGTCTAACTCCTCAGGGAAACCTAAGATCACCGAATCGAGTAGTTTTCCATCTTTCCATCTTTCCCGACTCAATATGTGTTTCTAGTTGGAATCCAAGCTCTCGATCCAAACTAACGTTTTCTGGCTTAATTGAGTTCTTTTGCCAATTCTGAGATAGGCTTTGGTCTAACTCCTCAGGGAAAGCTCAAATCAGCGAATGGAGTATTTTTTTATTTTTCCCAACTCAGAACATCACTGATATGTGTATGTTATTCGAAACTGAGCTCTTTGTCAAAAGTAGCGTTTCTGGCTGAATTGGGCTCTTTCGCCAATTCTGAGATAAGCTTTGGTCAAACTCTTCAGGGAAAACTCAGATCAGCAAATGGAGTAGTGTTTTAGCTTACTCGACTCAGGACACCACTGATATCTGTATGTTATTCGAAACTGAGCTCTTTGTCAAAAGTAACGTTTCTGGATGAATTGGGCTCTTTTGCCAATTCTGAGATAAGCTTTGGTCTAACTCCTCAAGGAAAACTCAGATCAGCGAATGGAGTAGTGTTTTAGCTTTCTCGACTCAGGACACCACTGATATCTGTATGTTATTCGAAACTGAGCTCTGGGTCAAAAGTAACGTTTCTGGATGAATTGGGCTCTTTTGCCAATTCTGAGATAAGCTTTGGTCGAACTCCTCAGGGAAAGCTCAGATCACCGAATCGAGTAGTTTTCCATCTTTCCCGGCTCAGGAATACACCAATATCTGTTTCTAGTTGGAATCCAACCTCTCGATCCAAACTAACGTTTTCTGGCTTAATTGAGTTCTTTTGCCAATTCTGAGATAGGCTTTGGTCTAACTCCTCAGGGAAAGCTCAAATCAGCGAATGGAGTATTTTTTTAGTTTTTCCGACTCAGAACATCACTGATATGTGTATGTTATTCGAAACTCAGCTCTTTGTCAAAAGTAACGTTTCTGGCTGAATTGGGCTCTTTCGCCAATTCTGAGATAAGCTTTTGTCAAACTCCTCAGGGAAAACTCAGATCAGCGAATGGAGTAGTGTTTTAGCTTTCTCGACTCAGGACACCACTGATATCTGTATGTTATTCGAAACTGAGCTCTGGGTCAAAAGTAACGTTTCTGGATGAATTTGGCTCTTTTGCCAATTCTGAGATAAGCTTTGGCCAAACTCTTCAGGGAAAACAGATCAGCGAATGGAGTAGTGTTTTAGCTTTCTCGACACAGGACACCACTGATATCTGTATTTTTTTCGAAACTCAACTCTTTGTCAAAAGTAACGTTTCTGGCTGAATTGGGCTCTTTCGCCAATTCTGAGATAAGCTTTGGTCAAACTCTTCAGGGAAAACTCAGATCAGCGAATGGAGTAGTGTTTTAGCTTTCTCGACTCAGGACACCACTGATATCTGTATGTTATTCGAAACTGAGATCTTTGTCAAAAGTAACGTTTCTGGATGAATTGGGCTCTTTTGCCAATTCTGAGATAAGCTTTGGTGTAACTCCTCAAGGAAAACTCAGATCAGCGAATGGAGTGGTTTTCTAGCTTTCCCGACTCAGGACATCACTGATATGTGTATGTTATTCAAAACTGAGCTCTGGGTCAAAAGTAACGTTTCTGGATGAATTGGGCTCTTTTGCGAATTATGAAATAAGCTTTGGTCTAACTCCTTAGGGAAACCTAAGATCACCGAATCGAGTACTTTTTCATCTTTCCCGACTCAGGAACACACCAATATGTGTTTTTAGTTGGAATCCAAGCTCTGTATCCAAACTAACGTTTTCTGGCTGAATTTGGCTCTTTTGCCAATTCTGAGATAAGCTTTGGTCGAACTTCTCAGGGAAAGCTCAGATCACCGAATCGAGTAGTTTTCCATCTTTCCCGACTCAGGAACACACCAATATGTGTTTCTAGTTGGAATCCAAGCTCTCGATCCAAACTAACATTTTCTGGCTTAATTAAGTTCTTTTGCCAATTCTGAGATAGGCTTTGGTCTAACTCCTCAGGGAAAGCTCAAATCAGCGAATGGAGTATTTTTTTATTTTTCCCGACTTAGAACATCACTGATATGTGTATGTTATTCGAAACTGAGCTCTTTGTCAAAAGTAACGTTTCTGGCTGAATTGGGCTCTTTCGCCAATTCTGAGATAAGCTTTGGTCTAACTCCTCAGGGAAACCTAAGATCACCGAATCGAGTAGTTTTCCATCTTTCCATCTTTCCCGACTCAATATGTGTTTCTAGTTGGAATCCAAGCTCTCGATCCAAACTAACGTTTTCTGGCTTAATTGAGTTCTTTTGCCAATTCTGAGATAGGCTTTGGTCTAACTCCTCAGGGAAAGCTCAAATCAGCGAATGGAGTATTTTTTTATTTTTCCCAACTCAGAACATCACTGATATGTGTATGTTATTCGAAACTGAGCTCTTTGTCAAAAGTAGCGTTTCTGGCTGAATTGGGCTCTTTCGCCAATTCTGAGATAAGCTTTGGTCAAACTCTTCAGGGAAAACTCAGATCAGCAAATGGAGTAGTGTTTTAGCTTACTCGACTCAGGACACCACTGATATCTGTATGTTATTCGAAACTGAGCTCTTTGTCAAAAGTAACGTTTCTGGATGAATTGGGCTCTTTTGCCAATTCTGAGATAAGCTTTGGTCTAACTCCTCAAGGAAAACTCAGATCAGCGAATGGAGTAGTGTTTTAGCTTTCTCGACTCAGGACACCACTGATATCTGTATGTTATTCGAAACTGAGCTCTGGGTCAAAAGTAACGTTTCTGGATGAATTGGGCTCTTTTGCGAATTATGAGATAAGCTTTGGTCTAACTCCTCAGGGAAACCTAAGATCACCGAATCGAGTACTTTTTCATCTTTCCCGACTCAGGAACACACCAATATGTGTTTTTAGTTGGAATCCAAGCTCTGTATCCAAACTAACGTTTTCTGGCTGAATTTGGCTCTTTTGCCAATTCTGAGATAAGCTTTGGTCGAACTCCTCAGGGAAAGCTCAGATCACCGAATCGAGTAGTTTTCCACCTTTCCCGGCTCAGGAATACACCAATATCTGTTTCTAGTTGGAATCCAACCTCTCGATCCAAACTAACGTTTTCTGGCTTAATTGAGTTCTTTTGCCAATTCTGAGATAGGCTTTGGTCTAACTCCTCAGGGAAAGCTCAAATCAGCGAATGGAGTATTTTTTTAGTTTTTCCGACTCAGAACATCACTGATATGTGTATGTTATTCGAAACTCAGCTCTTTGTCAAAAGTAACGTTTCTGGCTGAATTGGGCTCTTTCGCCAATTCTGAGATAAGCTTTTGTCAAACTCCTTAGGGAAAACTCAGATCAGCGAATGGAGTAGTGTTTTAGCTTTATCGACTCAGGACACCACTGATATCTGTATGTTATTCGAACCTGAGCTCTTTGTCAAAAGTAACGTTTCTGGCTGAATTGGGCTCTTTTGCCAATTCTGAGATAAGCTTTGGTCGAACTCCTTAGGGAAAGCTCAGATCACCAAATCGATTAGTTTTCCATCTTTCCCGACTCAGGAACACAACAATATGTGTTTCTAGTTGGAATCCAACCTCTCGATCCAAACTAACGTTTTCTGGCTTAATTGAGTTCTTTTGCCAATTCTGAGATAGGCTTTGGTCTAACTCCTCAGGGAAAGCTCAAATCAGCGAATGGAGTATTTTTTTAGTTTTCCCGACTCAGAACATCACTGATATGTGTATGTTATTCGAAACTGAGCTCTTTGTCAAAAGTAACGTTTCTGGCTGAATTGGGCTCTTTCGCCAATTCTGAGATAAGCTTTGGTCAAACTCTTCAGGGAAAACTCAGATCAGCGAATGGAGTATTGTTTTAGATTTCTCGACTCAGGACACCACTGATATCTGTATGTTTTTCGAAACTCAGCTCTTTGTCAAAAGTAACGTTTCTGGCTGAATTGGGCTCTTTTGCCAATTCTGAGATAAGCTTTGGTCTAACTCCTCAGGGAAAGCTCAGATCAGCGAATGCAGTATTTGTTTAGTTTTCCTGACTCAGGACAACACTGATATCTGTATGTTATTCGAAAGTGAGCTCTGGGTCAAAAGTAACGTTTCTGGATGAATTGGGCTCTTTTGCGAATTATGAGATAAGCTTTGGTCTAACTCCTCAGGGAAACCTAAGATCACCGAATCGAGTACTTTTTCATCTTTCCCGACTCAGGAACACACCAATATGTGTTTTTAGTTGGAATCCAAGCTCTGTATCCAAACTAACGTTTTCTGGCTGAATTGGGCTCTTTTGCCAATTCTGAGATAAGCTTTGGTCGAACTCCTCAGGGAAAGCTCAGATCAGCGAATCGAGTAGTTTTCCATCTTTCCCGACTCAGGAACACACCAATATGTGTTTCTAGTTGGAATCCAAGCTCTCGATCCAAACTAACGTTTTCTGGCTTAATTGAGTTCTTTTCCCAATTCTGAGATAGGCTTTCGTCTAACTCCTCAGGGAAAGCTCAAATCAGTGAATGGAGTATTTTTTTAGTTTTCCCGACTCAGAACATCACTGATATGTGTATGTTATTCGAAACTGAGCTCTTTGTCAAAAGTAACGTTTCTGGCTGAATTGGGCTCTTTCGCCAATTCTGAGATAAGCTTTGGTGTAACTCCTCAAGGAAAACTCAGATCAGCGAATGGAGTAGTGTTTTAGCTTTCTCGACTCAGGACACCACTGATATCTGTATTTTTTTCGAAACTCAGCTCTTTGTCAAAAGTAACGTTTCTGGCTGAATTGGGCTCTTTTGCCAATTCTGAGATAAGCTTTGGTCTAACTCCTCAGGGAAAGCTCAGATCAGCGAATGGAGTATTTGTTTAGTTTTCCTGACTCAGGACACCACTGATATCTGTATGTTTTTCGAAACTCAGCTCTTTGTCAAAAGTAACGTTTCTGGCTGAATTGGGCTCTTTTGCCAATTCTGAGATAAGCTTTGGTCGAACTCCTCAGTGAAAGCTCAGATCACCGAACCGAGTAGTTTTCCATCTTCCCCGACTCAGGAACACACCAATATGTGTTTCTAGTTGGAATCCAAGCTCTCGATCCAAACTAACGTTTTCTGGCTTGAGTTCTTTTGCCAATTCTGAGATAGGCTTTGGTCTAACTCCTCAGGGAAAGCTGAAATCAGCGAATGGAGTATTTTTTTAGTTTTCCCGACTCAGAACATCACTGATATGTGTATTTTATTCGAAACTGAGCTCTTTGTCAAAAGTAACGTTTCTGGCTGAATTGGGCTCTTTCGCCAATTCTGAGATAAGCTTTGGTCAAACTCTTCAGGGAAAACTCAGATCAGCGAATGGAGTATTGTTTTAGATTTCTCGACTCAGGACACCACTGATATCTGTATGTTTTTCGAAACTCAGCTCTTTGTCAAAAGTAACGTTTCTGGCTGAATTGGGCTCTTTTGCCAATTCTGAGATAAGCTTTGGTCTAACTCCTCAGGGAAAGCTCAGATCAGCGAATGCAGTATTTGTTTAGTTTTCCTGACTCAGGACAACACTGATATCTGTATGTTATTCGAAAGTGAGCTCTGGGTCAAAAGTAACGTTTCTGGATGAATTGGGCTCTTTTGCGAATTATGAGATAAGCTTTGGTCTAACTCCTCAGGGAAACCTAAGATCACCGAATCGAGTACTTTTTCATCTTTCCCGACTCAGGAACACACCAATATGTGTTTTTAGTTGGAATCCAAGCTCTGTATCCAAACTAACGTTTTCTGGCTGAATTGGGCTCTTTTGCCAATTCTGAGATAAGCTTTGGTCGAACTCCTCAGGGAAAGCTCAGATCAGCGAATCGAGTAGTTTTCCATCTTTCCCGACTCAGGAACACACCAATATGTGTTTCTAGTTGGAATCCAAGCTCTCGATCCAAACTAACGTTTTCTGGCTTAATTGAGTTCTTTTCCCAATTCTGAGATAGGCTTTCGTCTAACTCCTCAGGGAAAGCTCAAATCAGTGAATGGAGTATTTTTTTAGTTTTCCCGACTCAGAACATCACTGATATGTGTATGTTATTCGAAACTGAGCTCTTTGTCAAAAGTAACGTTTCTGGCTGAATTGGGCTCTTTCGCCAATTCTGAGATAAGCTTTGGTCAAACTCTTCAGGGAAAACTCAGATCAGCGAATGGAGTAGTGTTTTAGCTTTCTCGACTCAGGACACCACTGATATCTGTATTTTTTACGAAACTCAACTCTTTGTCAAAAGTAACGTTTCTGGCTGAATTGGGCTCTTTTGCCAATTCTGAGATAAGCTTTGGTCTAACTCCTCAGGGAAAGCTCAGATCAGCGAATGGAGTATTTGTTTAGTTTTCCTGACTCAGGACACCACTGATATCTGTATGTTATTCGAAACTGAGCTCTTTGTCAAATGTAACGTTTCTGGATGAATTGGGCTCTTTTGCCAATTCTGAGATATTCTTTGGTGTAACTCCTCAAGGAAAACTCAGATCAGCGAATAGAGTGGTTTTCTAGCTTTCCCGACTCAGGACATCACTGATATGTGTATGTTATTCAAAACTGAGCTCTGGGTCAAAAGTAACGTTTCTGGATGAATTGGGCTCTTTTGCGAATTATGAGATAAGCTTTGGTCTAACTCCTCAGGGAAACCTAAGATCACCGAATCGAGTACTTTTTCATCTTTCCCGACTCAGGAACACACCAATATGTGTTTTTAGTTGGAATCCAAGCTCTGTATCCAAACTAACGTTTTCTGGCTGAATTTGGCTCTTTTGCCAATTCTGAGATAAGCTTTGGTCGAACTCCTCAGGGAAAGCTCAGATCACCGAATCGAGTAGTTTTCCATCTTTCCCGGCTCAGGAATACACCAATATCTGTTTCTAGTTGGAATCCAACCTCTCGATCCAAACTAACGTTTTCTGGCTTAATTGAGTTCTTTTGCCAATTCTGAGATAGGCTTTGGTCTAACTCCTCAGGGAAAGCTCAAATCAGCGAATGGAGTATTTTTTTAGTTTTTCCGACTCAGAACATCACTGATATGTGTATGTTATTCGAAACTCAGCTCTTTGTCAAAAGTAACGTTTCTGGCTGAATTGGGCTCTTTCGCCACTTCTGAGATAAGCTTTTGTCAAACTCCTCAGGGAAAACTCAGATCAGCGAATGGAGTAGTGTTTTAGCTTTATCGACTCAGGACACCACTGATATCTGTATGTTATTCGAACCTGAGCTCTTTGTCAAAAGTAACGTTTCTGGCTGAATTGGGCTCTTTTGCCAATTCTGAGATAAGCTTTGGTCGAACTCCTTAGGGAAAGCTCAGATCACCAAATCGATTAGTTTTCCATCTTTCCCGACTCAGGAACACAACAATATGTGTTTCTAGTTGGAATCCAACCTCTCGATCCAAACTAACGTTTTCTGGCTTAATTGAGTTCTTTTGCCAATTCTGAGATAGGCTTTGGTCTAACTCCTCAGGGAAAGCTCAAATCAGCGAATGGAGTATTTTTTTAGTTTTCCCGACTCAGAACATCACTGATATGTGTATGTTATTCGAAACTGAGCTCTTTGTCAAAAGTAACGTTTCTGGCTGAATTGGGCTCTTTCGCCAATTCTGAGATAAGCTTTGGTCAAACTCTTCAGGGAAAACTCAGATCAGCGAATGGAGTATTGTTTTAGATTTCTCGACTCAGGACACCACTGATATCTGTATGTTTTTCGAAACTCAGCTCTTTGTCAAAAGTAACGTTTCTGGCTGAATTGGGCTCTTTTGCCAATTCTGAGATAAGCTTTGGTCTAACTCCTCAGGGAAAGCTCAGATCAGCGAATGCAGTATTTGTTTAGTTTTCCTGACTCAGGACAACACTGATATCTGTATGTTATTCGAAAGTGAGCTCTGGGTCAAAAGTAACGTTTCTGGATGAATTGGGCTCTTTTGCGAATTATGAGATAAGCTTTGGTCTAACTCCTCAGGGAAACCTAAGATCACCGAATCGAGTACTTTTTCATCTTTCCCGACTCAGGAACACACCAATATGTGTTTTTAGTTGGAATCCAAGCTCTGTATCCAAACTAACGTTTTCTGGCTGAATTGGGCTCTTTTGCCAATTCTGAGATAAGCTTTGGTCGAACTCCTCAGGGAAAGCTCAGATCAGCGAATCGAGTAGTTTTCCATCTTTCCCGACTCAGGAACACACCAATATGTGTTTCTAGTTGGAATCCAAGCTCTCGATCCAAACTAACGTTTTCTGGCTTAATTGAGTTCTTTTCCCAATTCTGAGATAGGCTTTCGTCTAACTCCTCAGGGAAAGCTCAAATCAGTGAATGGAGTATTTTTTTAGTTTTCCCGACTCAGAACATCACTGATATGTGTATGTTATTCGAAACTGAGCTCTTTGTCAAAAGTAACGTTTCTGGCTGAATTGGGCTCTTTCGCCAATTCTGAGATAAGCTTTGGTCAAACTCTTCAGGGAAAACTCAGATCAGCGAATGGAGTAGTGTTTTAGCTTTCTCGACTCAGGACACCACTGATATCTGTATTTTTTTTGAAACTCAGCTCTTTGTCAAAAGTAACGTTTCTGGCTGAATTGGGCACTTTTGCCAATTCTGAGATAAGCTTTGGTCTAACTCCTCAGGGAAAGCTCAGATCAGCGAATGGAGTATTTGTTTAGTTTTCCTGACTCAGGACACCACTGATATCTGTATGTTTTTCGAAACTCAGCTCTTTGTCAAAAGTAACGTTTCTGGCTGAATTGGGCTCTTTTGCCAATTCTGAGATAAGCTTTGGTCGAACTCCTTAGGGAAAGCTCAGATCACCAAATCGATTAGTTTTCCATCTTTCCCGACTCAGGAACACAACAATATGTGTTTCTAGTTGGAATCCAACCTCTCGATCCAAACTAACGTTTTCTGGCTTAATTGAGTTCTTTTGCCAATTCTGAGATAGGCTTTGGTCTAACTCCTCAGGGAAAGCTCAAATCAGCGAATGGAGTATTTTTTTAGTTTTCCCGACTCAGAACATCACTGATATGTGTATGTTATTCGAAACTGAGCTCTTTGTCAAAAGTAACGTTTCTGGCTGAATTGGGCTCTTTCGCCAATTCTGAGATAAGCTTTGGTCAAACTCTTCAGGGAAAACTCAGATCAGCGAATGGAGTATTGTTTTAGATTTCTCGACTCAGGACACCACTGATATCTGTATGTTTTTCGAAACTCAGCTCTTTGTCAAAAGTAACGTTTCTGGCTGAATTGGGCTCTTTTGCCAATTCTGAGATAAGCTTTGGTCTAACTCCTCAGGGAAAGCTCAGATCAGCGAATGCAGTATTTGTTTAGTGTTCCTGACTCAGGACAACACTGATATCTGTATGTTATTCGAAAGTGAGCTCTGGGTCAAAAGTAACGTTTCTGGATGAATTGGGCTCTTTTGCGAATTATGAGATAAGCTTTGGTCTAACTCCTCAGGGAAACCTAAGATCACCGAATCGAGTACTTTTTCATCTTTCCCGACTCAGGAACACACCAATATGTGTTTTTAGTTGGAATCCAAGCTCTGTATCCAAACTAACGTTTTCTGGCTGAATTGGGCTCTTTTGCCAATTCTGAGATAAGCTTTGGTCGAACTCCTCAGGGAAAGCTCAGATCACCGAATCGAGTAGTTTTCCATCTTTCCCGGCTCAGGAATACACCAATATCTGTTTCTAGTTGGAATCCAACCTCTCGATCCAAACTAACGTTTTCTGGCTTAATTGAGTTCTTTTGCCAATTCTGAGATAGGCTTTGGTCTAACTCCTCAGGGAAAGCTCAAATCAGCGAATGGAGTATTTTTTTAGTTTTTCCGACTCAGAACATCACTGATATGTGTATGTTATTCGAAACTCAGCTCTTTGTCAAAAGTAACGTTTCTGGCTGAATTGGGCTCTTTCGCCAATTCTGAGATAAGCTTTTGTCAAACTCCTCAGGGAAAACTCAGATCAGCGAATGGAGTAGTGTTTTAGCTTTATCGACTCAGGACACCACTGATATCTGTATGTTATTCGAACCTGAGCTCTTTGTCAAAAGTAACGTTTCTGGCTGAATTGGGCTCTTTTGCCAATTCTGAGATAAGCTTTGGTCGAACTCCTTAGGGAAAGCTCAGATCACCAAATCGATTAGTTTTCCATCTTTCCCGACTCAGGAACACAACAATATGTGTTTCTAGTTGGAATCCAACCTCTCGATCCAAACTAACGTTTTCTGGCTTAATTGAGTTCTTTTGCCAATTCTGAGATAGGCTTTGGTCTAACTCCTCAGGGAAAGCTAAGATCACCGAATCGAGTACTTTTTCATCTTTCCCGACTCAGGAACACACCAATATGTGTTTTTAGTTGGAATCCAAGCTCTGTATCCAAACTAACGTTTTCTGGCTGAATTGGGCTCTTTTGCCAATTCTGAGATAAGCTTTGGTCGAACTCCTTAGGGAAAGCTCAGATCACCGAATCGATTAGTTTTCCATCTTTCCCGACTCAGGAACACACCAATATGTGTTTTTAGTTGGAATCCAAGCTCTGTATCCAAACTAACGTTTTCTGTCTTAATTGAGTTCTTTTGCCAATTCTGAGATAGGCTTTGGTCTAACTCGTCAGGGAAAGCTCAGATCAGCGAATGGAGTATTTGTTTAGTTTTCCTGACTCAGGACACCACTGATATCTGTATGTTATTCGAAACTGAGCTCTTTGTCAAAAGTAACGTTTCTGGATGAATTGGGCTCTTTTGCCAATTCTGAGATAAGCTTTGGTGTAACTCCTCAAGGAAAACTCAGATCAGCGAATAGAGTGGTTTTCTAGCTTTCCCGACTCAGGACATCACTGATATGTGTATGTTATTCAAAACTGAGCTCTGGGTCAAAAGTAACGTTTCTGGATGAATTGGGCTCTTTTGCCAATTCTGAGATAAGCTTTGGTCTAACTCCTCAGGGAAAGCTCAGATCAGCGAATGGAGTATTTGTTTAGTTTTCCTGACTCAGGACACCACTGATATCTGTATGTTTTTCGAAACTCAGCTCTTTGTGAAAAGTAACGTTTCTGGCTGAATTGGGCTCTTTTGCCAATTCTGAGATAAGCTTTGGTCGAACTCCTTAGGGAAAGCTCAGATCACCGAATCGAGTAGTTTTCCATCTTTCCCGACTCAGGAACACACCAATATGTGTTTCTAGTTGGAATCCAAGCTCTCGATCCAAACTAACGTTTTCTGGCTTAATTGAGTTCTTTTGCCAATTCTGAGATAGGCTTTGGTCTAACTCCTCAGGGAAAGCTCAAATCAGCGAATGGAGTATTTTTTTATTTTTCCCGACTCAGAACATCACTGATATGTGTTTGTTATTCGAAACTGAGCTCTTTGTCAAAAGTAACGTTTCTGGATGAATTGGGCTCTTTTGCCAATTCTGAGATAAGCTTTGGTGTAACTCCTCAAGGAAAACTCAGATCAGCGAATGGAGTGGTTTTCTAGCTTTCTCGACTCAGGACACCACTGATATCTGTATGTTATTCGAAACTGAGCTCTTTGTCAAAAGTAACGTTTCTGGATGAATTGGGCTCTTTTGCCAATTCTGAGATAAGCTTTGTTCTAACTCCTCAGGGAAAGCTCAGATCAGCGAATGGAGTATTTGTTTAGTTTTCCTGACTCAGGACACCACTGATATCTGTATGTTTTTCGAAACTCAGCTCTTTGTCAAAAGTAACGTTTCTGGCTGAATTGGGCTCTTTTGCCAATTCTGAGATAAGCTTTGGTCGAACTCCTCAGGGAAAGCTTAGATCACCGAACCGAGTAGTTTTCCATCTTCCCCGACTCAGGAACACACCAATATGTGTTTCTAGTTGGAATCCAAGCTCTCGATCCAAACTAACGTTTTCTGGCTTGAGTTCTTTTGCCAATTCTGAGATAGGCTTTGGTCTAACTCCTCAGGGAAAGCTGAAATCAGCGAATGGAGTATTTTTTTACTTTTCCCGACTCAGAACATCACTGATATGTGTATTTTATTCGAAACTGAGCTCTTTGTCAAAAGTAACGTTTCTGGATGAATTGGGCTCTTTTGCCAATTCTGAGATAAGCTTTGGTCAAACTCTTCAGGGAAAACTCAGATCAGCGAATGGAGTAGTGTTTTAGCTTTCTCGACTCAGGACACCACTGATATCTGTATGTTATTCGAAACTGAGCTCTGGGTCAAAAGTAACGTTTCTGGATGAATTTGGCTCTTTTGCCAATTCTGAGATAAGCTTTGGCCAAACTCTTCAGGGAAAACAGATCAGCGAATGGAGTAGTGTTTTAGCTTTCTCGACTCAGGACACCACTGATATCTGTATTTTTTTCGAAACTCAACTCTTTGTCAAAAGTAACGTTTCTGGCTGAATTGGGCTCTTTTGCCAATTCTCAGATAAGCTTTGGTCTAACTCCTCAGGGAAAGCTCAGATCAGCGAATGGAGTATTTGTTTAGTTTTCCTGACTCAGGACACCACTGATATCTGTATGTTATTCGAAACTGAGCTCTTTGTCAAAAGTAACGTTTCTGGATGAATTGGGCTCTTTTGCGAATTATGAGATAAGCTTTGGTCTAACTCCTCAGGGAAACCTAAGATCACCGAATCGAGTACTTTTTCATCTTTCCCGACTCAGGAACACACCAATATGTGTTTTTAGTTGGAATCCAAGCTCTGTATCCAAACTAACGTTTTCTGGTTGAATTTGGATCTTTTGCCAATTCTGAGATAAGCTTTGGTCGAACTCCTCAGGGAAAGCTCAGATCACCGAATCGAGTAGTTTTCCATCTTTCCCGACTCAGGAATACACCAATATGTGTTTCTAGTTGGAATCCAAGCTCTGTATCCAAACTAACGTTTTTCTGGTTGAATTTGGCTCTTTTGCCAATTCTGAGATAAGCTTTGGTGTAACTCCTCAAGGAAAACTCAGATCAGCGAATAGAGTGGTTTTCTAGCTTTCCCGACTCAGGACATCACTGATATGTGTATGTTATTCAAAACTGAGCTCTGGGTCAAAAGTAACGTTTCTGGATGAATTGGGCTCTTTTGCCAATTCTGAGATAAGCTTTGGTCTAACTCCTCAGGGAAAGCTCAGATCAGCGAATGGAGTATTTGTTTAGTTTTCCTGACTCAGGACACCACTGATATCTGTATGTTTTTCGAAACTCAGCTCTTTGTGAAAAGTAACGTTTCTGGCTGAATTGGGCTCTTTTGCCAATTCTGAGATAAGCTTTGGTCGAACTCCTTAGGGAAAGCTCAGATCACCGAATCGAGTAGTTTTCCATCTTTCCCGACTCAGGAACACACCAATATGTGTTTCTAGTTGGAATCCAAGCTCTCGATCCAAACTAACATTTTCCGGCTGAATTTGGCTCTTTTGCCAATTCTGAGATAAGCTTTGGTCGAACTCCTCAGGGAAAGCTCAGATCACCGAATCGAGTAGTTTTCCATCTTTCCCGACTCAGGAATACACCAATATGTGTTTCTAGTTGTAATCCAAGCTCTCGATCCAAACTAACGTTTTCTGGCTTAATTGAGTTCTTTTGCCAATTCTGAGATAGGCTTTGGTCTAACTCCTCAGGGAAAGCTCAAATCAGCGAATGGAGTATTTTTTTAGTTTTCCCGACTCAGAACATCACTGATATGTGTATGTTATTCGAAACTCAGCTCTTTGTCAAAAGTAACGTTTCTGGCTGAATTGGGCTCTTCCGCCAATTCTGAGATAAGCTTTGGCCAAACTCTTCAGGGAAAACTCAGATCAGCGAATGGAGTAGTGTTTTAGCTTTCTCGACTCAGGACACCACTGATATCTGTATTTTTTTCGAAACTCAGCTCTTTGTCAAAAGTAACGTTTCTGGCTGAATTGGGCTCCTTTGCCAATTCTGAGATAAGCTTTGGTGTAACTCCTCAGGGAAAGCTCAGATCAGCGAATGGAGTATTTGTTTAGTTTTCCTGACTCAGGACACCACTGATATCTGTATGTTTTTCGAAACTCAGCTCTTTGTCAAAAGTAACGTTTCTGGCTGAATTGGGCTCTTTTGCCAATTCTGAGATAAGCTTTGGTCGAACTCCTTAGGGAAAGCTCAGATCACCGAATCGAGTAGTTTTCCATCTTTCCCGACTCAGGAACACACCAATATGTGTTTCTAGTTGGAATCCAAGCTCTCGATCCAAACTAACATTTTCTGGCTTAAATAAGTTCTTTTGCCAATTCTGAGATAGGCTTTGGTCTAACTCCTCAGGGAAAGCTCAAATCAGCGAATGGAGTATTTTTTTAGTTTTCCCGACTCAGAACATCACTGATATGCGTATGTTATTCGAAACTGAGCTCTTTGTCAAAAGTAACGTTTCTGGCTGAATTGGGCTCTTTCGCCAATTCTGAGATAAGCTTTGGTCAAACTCTTCAGGGAAAACTCAGATCAGCGAATGGAGTAGTGTTTTAGCTTTCTCGACTCAGGACACCACTGATATCTGTATTTTTTTCGAAACTCAGCTCTTTGTCAAAAGTAACGTTTCTGGCTGAATTGGGCTCTTTTGCCAATTCTGAGATAAGCTTTGGTCTAACTCTTCAGGGAAAGCTCAGATCAGCGAATGGAGTATTTGTTTAGTTTTCCTGACTCAGGACATCACTGATATCTGTATGTTTTTCGAAACTCAGCTCTTTGTCAAAAGTAACGTTTCTGGCTGAATTGGGCTCTTTTGCCAATTCTGAGATAAGCTTTGGTCGAACTCCTTAGGGAAAGCTCAGATCACCGAATCGAGTAGTTTTCCATCTTTCCCGACTCAGGAACACACCAATATGTGTTTCTAGTTGGAATCCAAGCTCTCGATCCAAACTAACATTTTCTGGCTTAATTAAGTTCTTTTGCCAATTCTGAGATAGGCTTTGGTCTAACTCCTCAGGGAAAGCTCAAATCAGCGAATGGAGTATTTTTTTATTTTTCCCGACTCAGAACATCACTGATATGTGTATGTTATTCGAAACTGAGCTCTTTGTCAAAAGTAACGTTTCTGGCTGAATTGGGCTCTTTTGCCAATTCTGAGATAAGCTTTGGTCTAACTCCTCAGGGAAAGCTCAGATCAGCGAATGGAGTATTTGTTTAGTTTTCCTGACTCAGGACACCACTGATATCTGTATGTTATTCGAAACTGAGCTCTTTGTCAAAAGTAACGTTTCTGGATGAATTGGGCTCTTTTGCCAATTCTGAGATAAGCTTTGGTGTAACTCCTCAAGGAAAACTCAGATCAGCGAATAGAGTGGTTTTCTAGCTTTCCCGACTCAGGACATCACTGATATGTGTATGTTATTCAAAACTGAGCTCTCGGTCAAAAGTAACGTTTCTGGATGAATTGGGCTCTTTTGCCAATTCTGAGATAGGCTTTGGTCTAACTCCTCAGGGAAAGCTCAGATCAGCGAATGGAGTATTTGTTTAGTTTTCCTGACTCAGGACACCACTGATATCTGTATGTTTTTCGAAACTCAGCTCTTTGTGAAAAGTAACGTTTCTGGCTGAATTGGGCTCTTTTGCCAATTCTGAGATAAGCTTTGGTCGAACTCCTTAGGGAAAGCTCAGATCACCGAATCGAGTAGTTTTCCATCTTTCCCGACTCAGGAACACACCAATATGTGTTTCTAGTTGGAATCCAAGCTCTCGATCCAAACTAACGTTTTCTGGCTTAATTGAGTTCTTTTGCCAATTCTGAGATAGGCTTTGGTCTAACTCCTCAGGGAAAGCTCAAATCAGCGAATGGAGTATTTTTTTATTTTTCCCGACTCAGAACATCACTGATATGTGTTTGTTATTCGAAACTGAGCTCTTTGTCAAAAGTAACGTTTCTGGATGAATTGGGCTCTTTTGCCAATTCTGAGATAAGCTTTGGTCTAACTCCTCAAGGAAAACTCAGATCAGCGAATGGAGTAGTGTTTTAGCTTTCTCGACTCAGGACACCACTGATATCTGTATGTTATTCGAAACTGAGCTCTGTGTCAAAAGTAAAGTTTCTGGATGAATTGGGCTCTTTTGCGAATTATGAGATAAGCTTTGGTCTAACTCCTCAGGGAAACCTAAGATCACCGAATCGAGTACTTTTTCATCTTTCCCGATTCAGGAACACACCAATATGTGTTTTTAGTTGGAATCCAAGCTCTGTATCCAAACTAACGTTTTCTGGCTGAATTTGGCTCTTTTGCCAATTCTGAGATAAGCTTTGGTCGAACTCCTCAGGGAAAGCTCAGATCACCGAATCGAGTAGTTTTCCATCTTTCCCGACTCAGGAATACACCAATATGTGTTTCTAGTTGTAATCCAAGCTCTCGATCCAAACTAACGTTTTCTGGCTTAATTGAGTTCTTTTGCCAATTCTGAGATAGGCTTTGGTCTAACTCCTCAGGGAAAGCTCAAATCAGCGAATGGAGTATTTTTTTAGTTTTCCCGACTCAGAACATCACTGATATGTGTATGTTATTCGAAACTCAGCTCTTTGTCAAAAGTAACGTTTCTGGCTGAAATGGGCTCTTCCGCCAATTCTGAGATAAGCTTTGGCCAAACTCTTCAGGGAAAACTCAGATCAGCGAATGGAGTAGTGTTTTAGCTTTCTCGACTCAGGACACCACTGATATCTGTATTTTTTTCGAAACTCAGCTCTTTGTCAAAAGTAACGTTTCTGGCTGAATTGGGCTCTTTTGCCAATTCTGAGATAAGCTTTGGTGTAACTCCTCAGGGAAAGCTCAGATCAGCGAATGGAGTATTTGTTTAGTTTTCCTGACTCAGGACACCACTGATATCTGTATGTTTTTCGAAACTCAGCTCTTTGTCAAAAGTAACGTTTCTGGCTGAATTGGGCTCTTTTGCCAATTCTGAGATAAGCTTTGGTCGAACTCCTTAGGGAAAGCTCAGATCACCGAATCGAGTAGTTTTCCATCTTTCCCGACTCAGGAACACACCAATATGTGTTTTTAGTTGGAATCCAAGCTCTGTATCCAAACTAACGTTTTCTGGTTGAATTTGGATCTTTTGCCAATTCTGAGATAAGCTTTGGTCGAACTCCTCAGGGAAAGCTCAGATCACCGAATCGAGTAGTTTTCCATCTTTCCCGACTCAGGAATACACCAATATGTGTTTCTAGTTGGAATCCAAGCTCTGTATCCAAACTAACGTTTTCTGGTTGAATTTGGCTCTTTTGCCAATTCTGAGATAAGCTTTGGCCAAACTCTTCAGGGAAAACAGATCAGCGAATGGAGTAGTGTTTTAGCTTTCTCGACTCAGGACACCACTGATATCTGTATTTTTTACGAAACTCAACTCTTTGTCAAAAGTAACGTTTCTGGCTGAATTGGGCTCTTTTGCCAATTCTGAGATAAGCTTTGGTGTAACTCCTCAGGGAAAGCTCAGATCAGCGAATGGAGTATTTGTTTAGTTTTCCTGACTCAGGACACCACTGATATCTGTATGTTATTCGAAACTGAGCTCTTTGTCAAAAGTAACGTTTCTGGATGAATTGGGCTCTTTTGCCAATTCTGAGATAAGCTTTGGTGTAACTCCTCAAGGAAAACTCAGATCAGCGAATAGAGTGGTTTTCTAGCTTTCCCGACTCAGGACATCACTGATATGTGTATGTTATTCAAAACTGAGCTCTGGGTCAAAAGTAACGTTTCTGGATGAATTGGGCTCTTTTGCCAATTCTGAGATAGGCTTTGGTCTAACTCCTCAGGGAAAGCTCAGATCAGCGAATGGAGTATTTGTTTAGTTTTCCTGACTCAGGACACCACTGATATCTGTATGTTTTTCGAAACTCAGCTCTTTGTGAAAAGTAACGTTTCTGGCTGAATTGGGCTCTTTCGCCAATTCTGAGATAAGCTTTGGTCAAACTCTTCAGGGAAAACTCAGATCAGCGAATGGAGTAGTGTTTTAGCTTTCTCGACTCAGGACACCACTGATATCTGTATTTTTTTCGAAACTCAGCTCTTTGTCAAAAGTAACGTTTCTGGCTGAATTGGGCTCTTTTGCCAATTCTGAGATAAGCTTTGGTCTAACTCTTCAGGGAAAGCTCAGATCAGCGAATGGAGTATTTGTTTAGTTTTCCTGACTCAGGACATCACTGATATCTGTATGTTTTTCGAAACTCAGCTCTTTGTCAAAAGTAACGTTTCTGGCTGAATTGGGCTCTTTTGCCAATTCTGAGATAAGCTTTGGTCGAACTCCTTAGGGAAAGCTCAGATCACCGAATCGAGTAGTTTTCCATCTTTCCCGACTCAGGAACACACCAATATGTGTTTCTAGTTGGAATCCAAGCTCTCGATCCAAACTAACATTTTCTGGCTTAATTAAGTTCTTTTGCCAATTCTGAGATAGGCTTTGGTCTAACTCCTCAGGGAAAGCTCAAATCAGCGAATGGAGTATTTTTTTATTTTTCCCGACTCAGAACATCACTGATATGTGTATGTTATTCGAAACTGAGCTCTTTGTCAAAAGTAACGTTTCTGGCTGAATTGGGCTCTTTTGCCAATTCTGAGATAAGCTTTGGTCTAACTCCTCAGGGAAAGCTCAGATCAGCGAATGGAGTATTTGTTTAGTTTTCCTGACTCAGGACACCACTGATATCTGTATGTTATTCGAAACTGAGCTCTTTGTCAAAAGTAACGTTTCTGGATGAATTGGGCTCTTTTGCCAATTCTGAGATAAGCTTTGGTGTAACTCCTCAAGGAAAACTCAGATCAGCGAATAGAGTGGTTTTCTAGCTTTCCCGACTCAGGACATCACTGATATGTGTATGTTATTCAAAACTGAGCTCTCGGTCAAAAGTAACGTTTCTGGATGAATTGGGCTCTTTTGCCAATTCTGAGATAGGCTTTGGTCTAACTCCTCAGGGAAAGCTCAGATCAGCGAATGGAGTATTTGTTTAGTTTTCCTGACTCAGGACACCACTGATATCTGTATGTTTTTCGAAACTCAGCTCTTTGTGAAAAGTAACGTTTCTGGCTGAATTGGGCTCTTTTGCCAATTCTGAGATAAGCTTTGGTCGAACTCCTTAGGGAAAGCTCAGATCACCGAATCGAGTAGTTTTCCATCTTTCCCGACTCAGGAACACACCAATATGTGTTTCTAGTTGGAATCCAAGCTCTCGATCCAAACTAACGTTTTCTGGCTTAATTGAGTTCTTTTGCCAATTCTGAGATAGGCTTTGGTCTAACTCCTCAGGGAAAGCTCAAATCAGCGAATGGAGTATTTTTTTATTTTTCCCGACTCAGAACATCACTGATATGTGTTTGTTATTCGAAACTGAGCTCTTTGTCAAAAGTAACGTTTCTGGATGAATTGGGCTCTTTTGCCAATTCTGAGATAAGCTTTGGTCTAACTCCTCAAGGAAAACTCAGATCAGCGAATGGAGTAGTGTTTTAGCTTTCTCGACTCAGGACACCACTGATATCTGTATGTTATTCGAAACTGAGCTCTGTGTCAAAAGTAAAGTTTCTGGATGAATTGGGCTCTTTTGCGAATTATGAGATAAGCTTTGGTCTAACTCCTCAGGGAAACCTAAGATCACCGAATCGAGTACTTTTTCATCTTTCCCGATTCAGGAACACACCAATATGTGTTTTTAGTTGGAATCCAAGCTCTGTATCCAAACTAACGTTTTCTGGCTGAATTTGGCTCTTTTGCCAATTCTGAGATAAGCTTTGGTCGAACTCCTCAGGGAAAGCTCAGATCACCGAATCGAGTAGTTTTCCATCTTTCCCGACTCAGGAATACACCAATATGTGTTTCTAGTTGTAATCCAAGCTCTCGATCCAAACTAACGTTTTCTGGCTTAATTGAGTTCTTTTGCCAATTCTGAGATAGGCTTTGGTCTAACTCCTCAGGGAAAGCTCAAATCAGCGAATGGAGTATTTTTTTAGTTTTCCCGACTCAGAACATCACTGATATGTGTATGTTATTCGAAACTCAGCTCTTTGTCAAAAGTAACGTTTCTGGCTGAAATGGGCTCTTCCGCCAATTCTGAGATAAGCTTTGGCCAAACTCTTCAGGGAAAACTCAGATCAGCGAATGGAGTAGTGTTTTAGCTTTCTCGACTCAGGACACCACTGATATCTGTATTTTTTTCGAAACTCAGCTCTTTGTCAAAAGTAACGTTTCTGGCTGAATTGGGCTCTTTTGCCAATTCTGAGATAAGCTTTGGTGTAACTCCTCAGGGAAAGCTCAGATCAGCGAATGGAGTATTTGTTTAGTTTTCCTGACTCAGGACACCACTGATATCTGTATGTTTTTCGAAACTCAGCTCTTTGTCAAAAGTAACGTTTCTGGCTGAATTGGGCTCTTTTGCCAATTCTGAGATAAGCTTTGGTCGAACTCCTTAGGGAAAGCTCAGATCACCGAATCGAGTAGTTTTCCATCTTTCCCGACTCAGGAACACACCAATATGTGTTTTTAGTTGGAATCCAAGCTCTGTATCCAAACTAACGTTTTCTGGTTGAATTTGGATCTTTTGCCAATTCTGAGATAAGCTTTGGTCGAACTCCTCAGGGAAAGCTCAGATCACCGAATCGAGTAGTTTTCCATCTTTCCCGACTCAGGAATACACCAATATGTGTTTCTAGTTGGAATCCAAGCTCTGTATCCAAACTAACGTTTTCTGGTTGAATTTGGCTCTTTTGCCAATTCTGAGATAAGCTTTGGCCAAACTCTTCAGGGAAAACAGATCAGCGAATGGAGTAGTGTTTTAGCTTTCTCGACTCAGGACACCACTGATATCTGTATTTTTTACGAAACTCAACTCTTTGTCAAAAGTAACGTTTCTGGCTGAATTGGGCTCTTTTGCCAATTCTGAGATAAGCTTTGGTGTAACTCCTCAGGGAAAGCTCAGATCAGCGAATGGAGTATTTGTTTAGTTTTCCTGACTCAGGACACCACTGATATCTGTATGTTATTCGAAACTGAGCTCTTTGTCAAAAGTAACGTTTCTGGATGAATTGGGCTCTTTTGCCAATTCTGAGATAAGCTTTGGTGTAACTCCTCAAGGAAAACTCAGATCAGCGAATAGAGTGGTTTTCTAGCTTTCCCGACTCAGGACATCACTGATATGTGTATGTTATTCAAAACTGAGCTCTGGGTCAAAAGTAACGTTTCTGGATGAATTGGGCTCTTTTGCCAATTCTGAGATAGGCTTTGGTCTAACTCCTCAGGGAAAGCTCAGATCAGCGAATGGAGTATTTGTTTAGTTTTCCTGACTCAGGACACCACTGATATCTGTATGTTTTTCGAAACTCAGCTCTTTGTGAAAAGTAACGTTTCTGGCTGAATTGGGCTCTTTTGCCAATTCTGAGATAAGCTTTGGTCGAACTCCTTAGGGAAAGCTCAGATCACCGAATCGAGTAGTTTTCCATCTTTCCCGACTCAGGAACACACCAATATGTGTTTCTAGTTGGAATCCAAGCTCTCGATCCAAACTAACGTTTTCTGGCTTAATTGAGTTCTTTTGCCAATTCTGAGATAGGCTTTGGTCTAACTCCTCAGGGAAAGCTCAAATCAGCGAATGGAGTATTTTTTTATTTTTCCCGACTCAGAACATCACTGATATGTGTTTGTTATTCGAAACTGAGCTCTTTGTCAAAAGTAACGTTTCTGGATGAATTGGGCTCTTTTGCCAATTCTGAGATAAGCTTTGGTCTAACTCCTCAAGGAAAACTCAGATCAGCGAATGGAGTGGTTTTCTAGCTTTCTCGACTCAGGACACCACTGATATCTGTATGTTATTCGAAACTGAGCTCTGGGTCAAAAGTAACGTTTCTGGATGAATTGGGCTCTTTTGCGAATTATGAGATAAGCTTTGGTCTAACTCCTCAGGGAAACCTAAGATCACCGAATCGAGTACTTTTTCATCTTTCCCGATTCAGGAACACACCAATATGTGTTTTTAGTTGGAATCCAAGCTCTGTATCCAAACTAACGTTTTCTGGCTGAATTTGGCTCTTTTGCCAATTCTGAGATAAGCTTTGGTCGAACTCCTCAGGGAAAGCTCAGATCAGCGAATGGAGTATTTGTTTAGTTTTCCTGACTCAGGACACCACTGATATCTGTATGTTTTTCGAAACTCAGCTCTTTGTCAAAAGTAACGTTTCTGGCTGAATTGGGCTCTTTTGCCAATTCTGAGATAAGCTTTGGTCGAACTCCTTAGGGAAAGCTCAGATCACCGAATCGAGTAGTTTTCCATCTTTCCCGACTCAGGAACACACCAATATGTGTTTCTAGTTGGAATCCAAGCTCTCGATCCAAACTAACATTTTCTGGCTTAAATAAGTTCTTTTGCCAATTCTGAGATAGGCTTTGGTCTAACTCCTCAGGGAAAGCTCAAATCAGCGAATGGAGTATTTTTTTTAGTTTTCCCGACTCAGAACATCACTGATATGCGTATGTTATTCGAAACTGAGCTCTTTGTCAAAAGTAACGTTTCTGGCTGAATTGGGCTCTTTCGCGAATTCTGAGATAAGCTTTGGTCAAACTCTTCAGGGAAAACTCAGATCAGCGAATGGAGTAGTGTTTTAGCTTTCTCGACTCAGGACACCACTGATATCTGTATGTTTTTCGAAACTGAGCTCTTTGTCAAAAGTAACGTTTCTGGCTGAATTGGGCTCTTTCGCGAATTCTGAGATAAGCTTTGGTCAAACTCTTCAGGGAAAACTCAGATCAGCGAATGGAGAAGTGTTTTAGCTTTCTCGACTCAGGACACCACTGATATCTGTATTTTTTTCGAAACTCAGCTCTTTGTCAAAAGTTACGTTTCTGGCTGAATTGGGCTCTTTTGCCAATTCTGAGATAAGCTTTGGTCTAACTCCTCAGGGAAAGCTCAAATCAGCGAATGGAGTATTTTTTTAGTTTTCCCGACTCAGAACATCACTGATATGCGTATGTTATTCGAAACTGAGCTCTTTGTCAAAAGTAACGTTTCTGGCTGAATTGGGCTCTTTCGCCAATTCTGAGATAAGCTTTGGTCAAACTCTTCAGGGAAAACTCAGATCAGCGAATGGAGTAGTGTTTTAGCTTTCTCGACTCAGGACACCACTGATATCTGTATTTTTTTCGAAACTCAGCTCTTTGTCAAAAGTAACGTTTCTGGCTGAATTGGGCTCTTTTGCCAATTCTGAGATAAGCTTTGGTCTAACTCCTCAGGGAAACCTAAGATCAACTAATCGAGTACTTTTTCATCTTTCCCGACTCAGGAACACACCAATATGTGTTTCTAGTTGGAATCCAAGCTCTCGATCCAAACTAACGTTTTCTGGCTGAATTGGGCTCTTTTGCCAATTCTGAGATAAGCTTTGGTCGAACTCCTTAGGGAAAGCTCAGATCACCGAATCGAGTAGTTTTCCATCTTTCCCGACTCAGGAACACACCAATATGTATTTCTAGTTGGAATCCAAGCTCTCGATCCAAACTAACATTTTCTGGCTTAATTAAGTTCTTTTGCCAATTCTGAGATAGGCTTTGGTCTAACTCCTCAGGGAAAGCTCAAATCAGCGAATGGAGTATTTGTTTAGTTTTCCTGACTCAGGACACCACTGATATCTGTATGTTATTCGAAAGTGAGCTCTTTGTCAAAAGTAACGTTTCTGGCTGAATTGGGCTCTTTCGCCAATTCTGATATAAGCTTTGGTCTAACTCCGAAGGGAAAACTCAGATCAGCGAATGGAGTAGTGTTTTAGCTTTCTCGACTCAGGACACCACTGATATCTGTATGTTTTTCGAAACTCAGCTCTTTGTCAAAAGTAACGTTTCTGGCTGAATTGGGCTCTTTTGCCAATTCTGAGATAAGCTTTGATCTAACTCCTCAGGGAAAGCTCAGATCAGCGAATGGAGTATTTGTTTAGTTTTCCTGACTCAGGACACCACTGATATCTGTATGTTTTTCGAAACTCAGCTCTTTGTCAAAAGTAACGTTTCTGGCTGAATTGGGCTCTTTTGCCAATTCTGAGATAAGCTTTGGTCTAACTCCTCAGGGAAAGCTCAGATCAGCGAATGGAGTATTTGTTTAGTTTTCCTGACTCAGGACACCACTGATATCTGTATGTTTTTCGAAACTCAGCTCTTTGTCAAAAGTAACGTTTCTGGCTGAATTGGGCTCTTTTGCCAATTCTGAGATAAGCTTTGGTCGAACTCCTTAGGGAAAGCTCAGATCACCGAATCGAGTAGTTTTCCATCTTTCCTGACTCAGGAACACACCAATATGTGTTTCTAGTTGGAATCCAAGCTCTCGATCCAAACTAACGTTTTCTGGCTTAATTGAGTTCTTTTGCCAATTCTGAGATAGGCTTTGGTCTAACTCCTCAGGGAAAGCTCAAATCAGCGAATGGAGTATTTTTTTATTTTTCCCGACTCAGAACATCACTGATATGTGTTTGTTATTCGAAACTGAGCTCTTTGTCAAAAGTAACGTTTCTGGATGAATTGGGCTCTTTTGCCAATTCTGAGATAAGCTTTGGTCTAACTCCTCAAGGAAAACTCAGATCAGCGAATGGAGTGGTTTTCTAGCTTTCTCGACTCAGGACACCACTGATATCTGTATGTTATTCGAAACTCAGCTCTTTGTCAAAAGTAACGTTTCTGGCTGAATTGGGCTCTTTTGCCAATTCTGAGATAAGCTTTGGTCGAACTCCTTAGGGAAAGCTCAGATCACCGAATCGAGTAGTTTTCCATCTTTCCCGACTCAGGAACACACCAATATGTATTTCTAGTTGGAATCCAAGCTCTCGATCCAAACTAACATTTTCTGGCTTAATTAAGTTCTTTTGCCAATTCTGAGATAGGCTTTGGTCTAACTCCTCAGGGAAAGCTCAAATCAGAGAATGGAGTATTTGTTTAGTTTTCCTGACTCAGGACACCACTGATATCTGTATGTTATTCGAAAGTGAGCTCTTTGTCAAAAGTAACGTTTCTGGCTGAATTGGGCTCTTTCGCCAATTCTGATATAAGCTTTGGTCTAACTCCTCAGGGAAAACTCAGATCAGCGAATGGAGTAGTGTTTTAGCTTTCTCGACTCAGGACACCACTGATATCTGTATGTTTTTCGAAACTCAGCTCTTTGTCAAAAGTAACGTTTCTGGCTGAATTGGGCTCTTTTGCCAATTCTGAGATAAGCTTTGGTCTAACTCCTCAGGGAAAGCTCAGATCAGCGAATGGAGTATTTGTTTAGTTTTCCTGACTCAGGACACCACTGATATCTGTATGTTTTTCGAAACTCAGCTCTTTGTCAAAAGTAACGTTTCTGGCTGAATTGGGCTCTTTTGCCAATTCTGAGATAAGCTTTGGTCTAACTCCTCAGGGAAAGCTCAGATCAGCGAATGGAGTATTTGTTTAGTTTTCCTGACTCAGGACACCACTGATATCTGTATGTTTTTCGAAACTCAGCTCTTTGTCAAAAGTAACGTTTCTGGCTGAATTGGGCTCTTTTGCCAATTCTGAGATAAGCTTTGGTCGAACTCCTTAGGGAAAGCTCAGATCACCGAATCGAGTAGTTTTCCATCTTTCCTGACTCAGGAACACACCAATATGTGTTTCTAGTTGGAATCCAAGCTCTCGATCCAAACTAACGTTTTCTGGCTTAATTGAGTTCTTTTGCCAATTCTGAGATAGGCTTTGGTCTAACTCCTCAGGGAAAGCTCAAATCAGCGAATGGAGTATTTTTTTATTTTTCCCGACTCAGAACATCACTGATATGTGTTTGTTATTCGAAACTGAGCTCTTTGTCAAAAGTAACGTTTCTGGATGAATTGGGCTCTTTTGCCAATTCTGAGATAAGCTTTGGTGTAACTCCTCAAGGAAAACTCAGATCAGCGAATGGAGTGGTTTTCTAGCTTTCTCGACTCAGGACACCACTGATATCTGTATGTTATTCGAAACTGAGCTCTTTGTCAAAAGTAACGTTTCTGGATGAATTGGGCTCTTTTGCCAATTCTGAGATAAGCTTTGGTCTAACTCCTCAAGGAAAACTCAGATCAGAGAATGGAGTATTTGTTTAGTTTTCCTGACTCAGGACACCACTGATATCTGTATGTTATTCGAAAGTGAGCTCTTTGTCAAAAGTAACGTTTCTGGCTGAATTGGGCTCTTTCGCCAATTCTGATATAAGCTTTGGTCTAACTCCTCAGGGAAAACTCAGATCAGCGAATGGAGTAGTGTTTTAGCTTTCTCGACTCAGGACACCACTGATATCTGTATGTTTTTCGAAACTCAGCTCTTTGTCAAAAGTAACGTTTCTGGCTGAATTGGGCTCTTTTGCCAATTCTGAGATAAGCTTTGGTCTAACTCCTCAGGGAAAGCTCAGATCAGCGAATGGAGTATTTGTTTAGTTTTCCTGACTCAGGACACCACTGATATCTGTATGTTTTTCGAAACTCAGCTCTTTGTCAAAAGTAACGTTTCTGGCTGAATTGGGCTCTTTTGCCAATTCTGAGATAAGCTTTGGTCTAACTCCTCAGGGAAAGCTCAGATCAGCGAATGGAGTATTTGTTTAGTTTTCCTGACTCAGGACACCACTGATATCTGTATGTTTTTCGAAACTCAGCTCTTTGTCAAAAGTAACGTTTCTGGCTGAATTGGGCTCTTTTGCCAATTCTGAGATAAGCTTTGGTCGAACTCCTTAGGGAAAGCTCAGATCACCGAATCGAGTAGTTTTCCATCTTTCCTGACTCAGGAACACACCAATATGTGTTTCTAGTTGGAATCCAAGCTCTCGATCCAAACTAACGTTTTCTGGCTTAATTGAGTTCTTTTGCCAATTCTGAGATAGGCTTTGGTCTAACTCCTCAGGGAAAGCTCAAATCAGCGAATGGAGTATTTTTTTATTTTTCCCGACTCAGAACATCACTGATATGTGTTTGTTATTCGAAACTGAGCTCTTTGTCAAAAGTAACGTTTCTGGATGAATTGGGCTCTTTTGCCAATTCTGAGATAAGCTTTGGTGTAACTCCTCAAGGAAAACTCAGATCAGCGAATGGAGTGGTTTTCTAGCTTTCTCGACTCAGGACACCACTGATATCTGTATGTTATTCGAAACTGAGCTCTTTGTCAAAAGTAACGTTTCTGGATGAATTGGGCTCTTTTGCCAATTCTGAGATAAGCTTTGGTCTAACTCCTCAAGGAAAACTCAGATCAGCGAATGGAGTAGTGTTTTAGCTTTCTCGACTCAGGACACCACTGATATCTGTATGTTATTCGAAACTGAGCTCTGGGTCAAAAGTAACGTTTCTGGATGAATTGGGCTCTTTTGCGAATTATGAGATAAGCTTTGGTCTAACTCCTCAGGGAAACCTAAGATCACCGAATCGAGTACTTTTTCATCTTTCCCGATTCAGGAACACACCAATATGTGTTTTTAGTTGGAATCCAAGCTCTGTATCCAAACTAACGTTTTCTGGCTGAATTTGGCTCTTTTGCCAATTCTGAGATAAGCTTTGGTCGAACTCCTCAGGGAAAGCTCAAATCAGCGAATGGAGTATTTGTTTAGTTTTCCTGACTCAGGACACCACTGATATCTGTATGTTTTTCGAAACTCAGCTCTTTGTCAAAAGTAACGTTTCTGGCTGAATTGGGCTCTTTTGCCAATTCTGAGATAAGCTTTGGTCGAACTCCTTAGGGAAAGCTCAGATCACCGAATCGAGTAGTTTTCCATCTTTCCCGACTCAGGAACACACCAATATGTATTTCTAGTTGGAATCCAAGCTCTCGATCCAAACTAACATTTTCTGGCTTAATTAAGTTCTTTTGCCAATTCTGAGATAGGCTTTGGTCTAACTCCTCAGGGAAAGCTCAAATCAGCGAATGGAGTATTTGTTTAGTTTTCCTGACTCAGGACACCACTGATATCTGTATGTTTTTCGAAACGCAGCTCTGGGTCAAAACTAACGTTTCTGGCTGAATTGGGCTCTTTTGCCAATTCTAAGATAAGCTTTGGTCTAACTCCTCAGGGAAAGCTCAGATGACCGAACCGAGTAGTTTTCCATCTTTCCCGACTCAGGAACACACCAATATGTGTTTTTAGTTGGAATCCAAGCTCTGGATCCAAACTAACGTTTTCTGGCTGAATTGGGCTCTTTTGCAAATTCTGAGATAAGCTTTGGTCTAACTCCTCAGGGAAAGCTCAGATCAACGAATCGAGTAGTTTTCCATCTTTCCCGACTCAGGAATACACCAATATGTGTTTTTAGTTGGAATCCAAGCTCTGGATCCAAACTAACGTTTTCTAGCTGAATTGAGTTCTTTTGCCAATTCTGAGATAGTCTTTGGTCTAACTCCTCAGGGAAAGCTCAGATCAGCGAATGGAGTATTTTTTTTAGTTTTCCGGACTCAGGACATCACTGATATCTGTATGTTTTTCGAAAGTGAGCTCTTTGTCAAAAGTAACGTTTCTGGCTGAATTGGGCTCTTTTGCCAATTCTAAGATAAGTTTTGGTCGAACTCCTTAGGGAAAGCTCAGATGACCGAACCGAGTAGTTTTCCATCTTTCCCGACTCAGGAACACACCAATATGTGTTTTTAGTTGGAATCCAAGCTCTGGATCCAAACTAACGTTTTCTGGCTGAATTGGGCTCTTTTGTCAATTCTGAGATAAGCTTTGGTCGAACTCCTCAGGGAAATCTCAGATCAGCGAATGGAGTATTTTTTTAGTTTTCCCGACTCAGGGCACCACTAATATGGGTAAGTTTTTCGAAAGTGAGCTCTTTGTCGAAAGTAACGTTTCTGGCTGAATTGGGCTCTTTTGCCAATTCTGAGATAAGTTTTGGTCGAACTCCTTAGGGAAAGCTCAGATCAGCGAATGGAGTATTTTTTTAGTTTTCCCGACCCAGGACACCACTTATATGTGTATGTTTTTCGAAACTCAGCTCTTTGTCAAAAGTAACGTTTCTGGCTGAATTGGGCTCTTTTGCCAATTCTAAGATAAGCTTTGGTCTAACTCCTCAGGGAAAGCTCAGATCAGCGAATGGAGTGGTTTTCTAGCTTTCCCGACTCAGGACATCACTGATATGCGTATGTTATTCGAAACTGAGCTCTGGGTCAAAAGTAACGTTTCTGGCTGAATTTGGCTCTTTTGCCAATTCTGAGATAGGCTTTGGTCTAACTCCTCAGGGAAAGCTCAGATCAGCGAATGGAGTATTTTTTTTCGTTTTCCCGACTCAGGACATCACCTTCAGAGTTAAGCTCAACACCCACCTATTCCAAGTAGCTGGCCTGCCTCAATCATGATCCAACTATATCGCTCCTGACGGGTTTTTTATTTATTGGGGTTTTTAAATATTGTGACTTTTTAACTGTTTCAATTGTTAATTGTTTAATTGTTTTTTAGCTATCAGCCGACCTCCTCCTTGTATACGTCTTGTATACGTCTTATATACGTCCTTGTTATATGTATGTCCTGTCCAGATTTGTATTGTATTGTATTGTACTTTGTATTTTATTTGTTTTATTGTACGCCGCCCTGAGTCCTTCGGGAGAGGGTGCGGCTTAGAAATAAATATTCTATTCTATTCTATTCTATTCTATTCTGATATGTGTATGTTATTCGAAACTGAGCTCTTTGTCAAAAGTAACGTTTCTGACTGAATTGGGCTCTTTTGCAAATTATGAGATAATGTTTGGTCGAACTCCTCAAGGAAAACTCAGACCAGCGAATGGAGTGGTTTTCTAGCTTTCCCGACTCAGGACATCACTGATATGTGTATGTTATTGAAAACTGAGCTCTGGGTCAAAAGTAACGTTTCTGGATGAATTGGGCTCTTTTGCGAATTATGAGATAAGCTTTGGTCTAACTCCTCAGGGAAAGCTAAGATCACCGAATCAAGCAGTTTTTCATCTTTCCCGACTCAAGAACACACCAATATGTGTTTCTAGTTGGAATCCAAGCTCTGGATCCAAACTAACGTTTTCTGGCTGAATTGGGCTCTTTTCCCAATTCTGAGATAAGCTTTGGTCCAACTCCTCAGCGAAAGCTCAGATCACCGAATCGAGTAATTTTCCATCTTTCCCGACTCAGGAACAGACCAATATGTGTTTCTCTTTGGAATCCAAGCTCTGGATCCAAACTAACGTTTTCTGGCTGAATTTGGCTCTTTTGCCAATTCTGAGATAAGCTTTGGTCGAACTCCTCAGGGAAAGCTCAGATCAGCGAATGGAGTGGTTTTCTAGCTTTCCCGACTCAGGACATCACTGATATGCGTATGTTATTCGAAACTGAGCTCTGGGTCAAAAGTAACGTTTCTGGCTGAATTTGGCTCTTTTGCCAATTCTGAGATAGGCTTTGGTCTAACTCCTCAGGGAAAGCTCAGATCAGCGAATGGAGTATTTTTTTTCGTTTTCCCGACTCAGGACATCACCTTCAGAGTTAAGCTCAACACCCACCTATTCCAAGTAGCTGGCCTGCCTCAATCATGATCCAACTATATCGCTCCTGACGGGTTTTTTATTTATTGGGGTTTTTAAATATTGTGACTTTTTAACTGTTTCAATTGTTAATTGTTTAATTGTTTTTTAGCTATCAGCCGACCTCCTCCTTGTATACGTCTTGTATACGTCTTATATACGTCCTTGTTATATGTATGTCCTGTCCAGATTTGTATTGTATTGTATTGTACTTTGTATTTTATTTGTTTTATTGTACGCCGCCCCGAGTCCTTCGGGAGAGGGTGCGGCTTAGAAATAAATATTCTATTCTATTCTATTCTATTCTATTCTGATATGTGTATGTTATTCGAAACTGAGCTCTTTGTCAAAAGTAACGTTTCTGACTGAATTGGGCTCTTTTGCAAATTATGAGATAATGTTTGGTCGAACTCCTCAAGGAAAACTCAGACCAGCGAATGGAGTGGTTTTCTAGCTTTCCCGACTCAGGACATCACTGATATGTGTATGTTATTGAAAACTGAGCTCTGGGTCAAAAGTAACGTTTCTGGATGAATAGGGCTCTTTTGCGAATTATGAGATAAGCTTTGGTCTAACTCCTCAGGGAAAGCTAAGATCACCGAATCAAGCAGTTTTTCATCTTTCCCGACTCAAGAACACACCAATATGTGTTTCTAGTTGGAATCCAAGCTCTGGATCCAAACTAACGTTTTCTGGCTGAATTGGGCTCTTTTCCCAATTCTGAGATAAGCTTTGGTCCAACTCCTCAGCGAAAGCTCAGATCACTGAATCGAGTAATTTTCCATCTTTCCCGACTCAGGAACAGACCAATATGTGTTTCTCTTTGGAATCCAAGCTCTGGATCCAAACTAACGTTTTCGGGCTGAATTGGGCTCTTTTGCCAATTCTGAGATAAGCTTTGGTCGAACTCCTCAGGGAAAGCTCAGATCAGCGAATGGAGTGGTTTTCTAGCTTTCCCGACTCAGGACATCACTGATATGCGTATGTTATTCGAAACTGAGCTCTGGGTCAAAAGTAACGTTTCTGGCTGAATTTGGCTCTTTTGCCAATTCTGAGATAGGCTTTGGTCTAACTCCTCAGGGAAAGCTCAGATCAGCGAATGGAGTATTTTTTTTCGTTTTCCCGACTCAGGACATCACCTTCAGAGTTAAGCTCAACACCCACCTATTCCAAGTAGCTGGCCTG
The DNA here is from genome assembly GCF_964273705.1 of Natrix helvetica. Classification (NCBI taxonomy): domain Eukaryota; kingdom Metazoa; phylum Chordata; class Lepidosauria; order Squamata; family Natricidae; genus Natrix; species Natrix helvetica. Next base: position 50,960,899 of record NC_138555.1, read on the forward strand.
CCTCAATCATGATCCAACTATATCGCTCCTGACGGGTTTTTTATTTATTGGGGTTTTTAAATATTGTGACTTTTTAACTGTTTCAATTGTTAATTGTTTAATTGTTTTTTAGCTATCAGCCGACCTCCTCCTTGTATACGTCTTGTATACGTCTTATATACGTCCTTGTTATATGTATGTCCTGTCCAGATTTGTATTGTATTGTATTGTACTTTGTATTTTATTTGTTTTATTGTACGCCGCCCCGAGTCCTTCGGGAGAGGGTGCGGCTTAGAAATAAATATTCTATTCTATTCTATTCTATTCTATTCTGATATGTGTATGTTATTCGAAACTGAGCTCTTTGTCAAAAGTAACGTTTCTGACTGAATTGGGCTCTTTTGCAAATTATGAGATAATGTTTGGTCGAACTCCTCAAGGAAAACTCAGACCAGCGAATGGAGTGGTTTTCTAGCTTTCCCGACTCAAGAACACACCAATATGTGTTTCTAGTTGGAATCCAAGCTCTGGATCCAAACTAACGTTTTCTGGCTGAATTGGGCTCTTTTCCCAATTCTGAGATAAGCTTTGGTCCAACTCCTCAGCGAAAGCTCAGATCACCGAATCGAGTAGTTTTCCATCTTTCCCGACTCAGGAACAGACCAATATGTGTTTCTCTTTGGAATCCAAGCTCTGGATCCAAACTAACGTTTTCGGGCTGAATTGGGCTCTTTTGTCAATTCTGAGATAAGCTTTGGTCGAACTCCTCAGGGAAAGCTCAGATCAGCAAATGGAGTATTTTTTTAGTTTTCCCGACTCAGGGCACCACTAATATGGGTATGTTTTTCGAAAGTGAGCTCTTTGTCGAAAGTAACGTTTCTGGCTGAATTGGGCTCTTTTGCCAATTCTGACATAAGCTTTGGTCTAACTCCTCAAGGAAAGCTCAGATCAGCGAATGGAGTATTTTTTTAGTTTTCCCGACTCAGGACACCACTAATATGGGTATGTTTTTCGAAACTGAGCTCTGGGTCAAAACTAACGTTTCTGGCTGAATTGGGCTCTTTTGCCAATTCTAAGATAAGCTTTGGTCTAACTCCTCAGGGAAAGCTCAGATGACCGAACCGAGTAGTTTTCCATCTTTCCCGACTCAGGAACACACCAATATGTGTTTTTATTTGGAATCCAAGCTCTGGATCCAAACTAACGTTTTATGGCTGAATTGGGCTCTTTTGCAAATTCTGAGATAAGCTTTGGTCTAACTCCTCAGGGAAAGCTCAGATCACCGAATCGAGTAGTTTTCCATCTTTCCCGACTCAGGAATACACCAATATGTGTTTTTAGTTGGAATCCAAGCTCTGGATCCAAACTAACGTTTTCTGGCTGAATTGAGTTCTTTTGCCAATTCTGAGATAGGCTTTGGTCTAACTCCTCAGGGAAAGCTCAGATCAGCGAATGGAGTATTTTTTTTAGTTTTCCGGACTCAGGACATCACTGATATGTGTATGTTATTCGAAACTGAGCTCTGGGTCAAAAGTAACGTTTCTGGCTGAATTGGGCTCTTTTCCCAATTCTGAGATAAGCTTTGGTCCAACTCCTCAGCGAAAGCTCAGATCACCGAATCGAGTAGTTTTCCATCTTTCCCGACTCAGGAACAGACCAATATGTGTTTCTCTTTGGAATCCAAGATCTCGATCCAAACTAACGTTTTCTGGCTTAATTGAGTTCTTTTGCCAATTCTGAGATAGGCTTTGGTCTAACTCCTCAGGGAAAGCTCAGATCAGCGAATGGAGTATTTGTTTAGTTTTCCTGACTCAGGACACCACTGATATCTGTATGTTTTTCGAAAGTGAGCTCTTTGTCAAAAGTAACGTTTCTGGCTGAATTGGGCTCTTTTGCCAATTCTAAGATAAGCTTTGGTCTAACTCCTCAGGGAAAGCTCAGATGACCGAACCGAGTAGTTTTCCATCTTTCCCGACTCAGGAACACACCAATATGTGTTTTTAGTTGGAATCCAAGCTCTGGATCCAAACTAACGTTTTCTGGCTGAATTGGGCTCTTTTGTCAATTCTGAGATAAGCTTTGGTCGAACTCCTCAGGGAAAGCTCAGATCAGCGAATGGAGTATTTTTTTAGTTTTCCCGACTCAGGGCACCACTAATATGGGTATGTTTTTCGAAAGTGAGCTCTTTGTCGAAAGTAACGTTTCTGGCTGAATTGGGCTCTTTTGCCAATTCTGAGATAAGCTTTGGTCCAACTCCTCAGCGAAAGCTCAGATCACCGAATCGAGTAGTTTTCCATCTTTCCCGACTCAGGAACAGACCAATATGTGTTTCTCTTTGGAATCGAAGCTCTGGATCCAAACTAACGTTTTCTGGCTGAATTGGGCTCTTTTGTCAATTCTGAGATAAGCTTTGGTCGAACTCCTCAGGGAAAGCTCAGATCAGCGAATGGAGTATTTTTTTAGTTTTCCCGACCCAGGACACCACTTATATGTGTATGTTATTCGAAACTGAGCTCTTTGTCAAAAGTAACGTTTCTGGCTGAATTGGGCTCTTTTGCCAATTCTGACATAAGCTTTGGTCTAACTCCTCAAGGAAAGCTCAGATCAGCGAATGGAGTATTTGTTTAGTTTTCCTGACTCAGGACACCACTGATATCTGTATGTTTTTCGAAACTCAGCTCTTTGTCAAAAGTAACGTTTCTGGCTGAATTGGGCTCTTTTGCCAATTCTAAGATAAGCTTTGGTCTAACTCCTCAGGGAAAGCTCAGATCAGCGAATGGAGTATTTTTTTAGTTTTCCCGACCCAGGACACCACTTATATGTGTATGTTTTTCGAAACTCAGCTCTTTGTCAAAAGTAACGTTTCTGGCTGAATTGGGCTCTTTTGCCAATTCTGAGATAAGTTTTGGTCGAACTCCTTAGGGAAAGCTCAGATCAGCGAATGGAGTATTTTTTTAGTTTTCCCGACCCAGGACACCACTTATATGTGTATGTTTTTCGAAACTCAGCTCTTTGTCAAAAGTAACGTTTCTGGCTGAATTGGGCTCTTTTGCCAATTCTAAGATAAGCTTTGGTCTAACTCCTCAGGGAAAGCTCAGATCAGCGAATGGAGTGGTTTTCTAGCTTTCCCGACTCAGGACATCACTGATATGCGTATGTTATTCGAAACTGAGCTCTGGGTCAAAAGTAACGTTTCTGGCTGAATTTGGCTCTTTTGCCAATTCTGAGATAGGCTTTGGTCTAACTCCTCAGGGAAAGCTCAGATCAGCGAATGGAGTATTTTTTTTCGTTTTCCCGACTCAGGACATCACCTTCAGAGTTAAGCTCAACACCCACCTATTCCAAGTAGCTGGCCTGCCTCAATCATGATCCAACTATATCGCTCCTGACGGGTTTTTTATTTATTGGGGTTTTTAAATATTGTGACTTTTTAACTGTTTCAATTGTTAATTGTTTAATTGTTTTTTAGCTATCAGCCGACCTCCTCCTTGTATACGTCTTGTATACGTCTTATATACGTCCTTGTTATATGTATGTCCTGTCCAGATTTGTATTGTATTGTATTGTACTTTGTATTTTATTTGTTTTATTGTACGCCGCCCTGAGTCCTTCGGGAGAGGGTGCGGCTTAGAAATAAATATTCTATTCTATTCTATTCTATTCTATTCTGATATGTGTATGTTATTCGAAACTGAGCTCTTTGTCAAAAGTAACGTTTCTGACTGAATTGGGCTCTTTTGCAAATTATGAGATAATGTTTGGTCGAACTCCTCAAGGAAAACTCAGACCAGCGAATGGAGTGGTTTTCTAGCTTTCCCGACTCAGGACATCACTGATATGTGTATGTTATTGAAAACTGAGCTCTGGGTCAAAAGTAACGTTTCTGGATGAATTGGGCTCTTTTGCGAATTATGAGATAAGCTTTGGTCTAACTCCTCAGGGAAAGCTAAGATCACCGAATCAAGCAGTTTTTCATCTTTCCCGACTCAAGAACACACCAATATGTGTTTCTAGTTGGAATCCAAGCTCTGGATCCAAACTAACGTTTTCTGGCTGAATTGGGCTCTTTTCCCAATTCTGAGATAAGCTTTGGTCCAACTCCTCAGCGAAAGCTCAGATCACCGAATCGAGTAATTTTCCATCTTTCCCGACTCAGGAACAGACCAATATGTGTTTCTCTTTGGAATCCAAGCTCTGGATCCAAACTAACGTTTTCGGGCTGAATTGGGCTCTTTTGCCAATTCTGAGATAAGCTTTGGTCGAACTCCTCAGGGAAAGCTCAGATCAGCGAATGGAGTGGTTTTCTAGCTTTCCCGACTCAGGACATCACTGATATGCGTATGTTATTCGAAACTGAGCTCTGGGTCAAAAGTAACGTTTCTGGCTGAATTTGGCTCTTTTGCCAATTCTGAGATAGGCTTTGGTCTAACTCCTCAGGGAAAGCTCAGATCAGCGAATGGAGTATTTTTTTTCGTTTTCCCGACTCAGGACATCACCTTCAGAGTTAAGCTCAACACCCACCTATTCCAAGTAGCTGGCCTGCCTCAATCATGATCCAACTATATCGCTCCTGACGGGTTTTTTATTTATTGGGGTTTTTAAATATTGTGACTTTTTAACTGTTTCAATTGTTAATTGTTTAATTGTTTTTTAGCTATCAGCCGACCTCCTCCTTGTATACGTCTTGTATACGTCTTATATACGTCCTTGTTATATGTATGTCCTGTCCAGATTTGTATTGTATTGTATTGTACTTTGTATTTTATTTGTTTTATTGTACGCCGCCCCGAGTCCTTCGGGAGAGGGTGCGGCTTAGAAATAAATATTCTATTCTATTCTATTCTATTCTATTCTGATATGTGTATGTTATTCGAAACTGAGCTCTTTGTCAAAAGTAACGTTTCTGACTGAATTGGGCTCTTTTGCAAATTATGAGATAATGTTTGGTCGAACTCCTCAAGGAAAACTCAGACCAGCGAATGGAGTGGTTTTCTAGCTTTCCCGACTCAGGACATCACTGATATGTGTATGTTATTGAAAACTGAGCTCTGGGTCAAAAGTAACGTTTCTGGATGAATAGGGCTCTTTTGCGAATTATGAGATAAGCTTTGGTCTAACTCCTCAGGGAAAGCTAAGATCACCGAATCAAGCAGTTTTTCATCTTTCCCGACTCAAGAACACACCAATATGTGTTTCTAGTTGGAATCCAAGCTCTGGATCCAAACTAACGTTTTCTGGCTGAATTGGGCTCTTTTCCCAATTCTGAGATAAGCTTTGGTCCAACTCCTCAGCGAAAGCTCAGATCACCGAATCGAGTAGTTTTCCATCTTTCCCGACTCAGGAACAGACCAATATGTGTTTCTCTTTGGAATCCAAGCTCTGGATCCAAACTAACGTTTTCGGGCTGAATTGGGCTCTTTTGTCAATTCTGAGATAAGCTTTGGTCGAACTCCTCAGGGAAAGCTCAGATCAGCAAATGGAGTATTTTTTTAGTTTTCCCGACTCAGGGCACCACTAATATGGGTATGTTTTTCGAAAGTGAGCTCTTTGTCGAAAGTAACGTTTCTGGCTGAATTGGGCTCTTTTGCCAATTCTGACATAAGCTTTGGTCTAACTCCTCAAGGAAAGCTCAGATCAGCGAATGGAGTATTTTTTTAGTTTTCCCGACTCAGGACACCACTAATATGGGTATGTTTTTCGAAACTGAGCTCTGGGTCAAAACTAACGTTTCTGGCTGAATTGGGCTCTTTTGCCAATTCTAAGATAAGCTTTGGTCTAACTCCTCAGGGAAAGCTCAGATGACCGAACCGAGTAGTTTTCCATCTTTCCCGACTCAGGAACACATCAATATGTGTTTTTATTTGGAATCCAAGCTCTGGATCCAAACTAACGTTTTATGGCTGAATTGGGCTCTTTTGCAAATTCTGAGATAAGCTTTGGTCTAACTCCTCAGGGAAAGCTCAGATCACCGAATCGAGTAGTTTTCCATCTTTCCCGACTCAGGAATACACCAATATGTGTTTTTAGTTGGAATCCAAGCTCTGGATCCAAACTAACGTTTTCTGGCTGAATTGAGTTCTTTTGCCAATTCTGAGATAGGCTTTGGTCTAACTCCTCAGGGAAAGCTCAGATCAGCGAATGGAGTATTTTTTTTAGTTTTCCGGACTCAGGACATCACTGATATGTGTATGTTATTCGAAACTGAGCTCTGGGTCAAAAGTAACGTTTCTGGCTGAATTGGGCTCTTTTCCCAATTCTGAGATAAGCTTTGGTCCAACTCCTCAGCGAAAGCTCAGATCACCGAATCGAGTAGTTTTCCATCTTTCCCGACTCAGGAACAGACCAATATGTGTTTCTCTTTGGAATCCAAGATCTCGATCCAAACTAACGTTTTCTGGCTTAATTGAGTTCTTTTGCCAATTCTGAGATAGGCTTTGGTCTAACTCCTCAGGGAAAGCTCAGATCAGCGAATGGAGTATTTGTTTAGTTTTCCTGACACAGGACACCACTGATATCTGTATGTTTTTCGAAAGTGAGCTCTTTGTCAAAAGTAACGTTTCTGGCTGAATTGGGCTCTTTTGCCAATTCTAAGATAAGCTTTGGTCTAACTCCTCAGGGAAAGCTCAGATGACCGAACCGAGTAGTTTTCCATCTTTCCCGACTCAGGAACACACCAATATGTGTTTTTAGTTGGAATCCAAGCTCTGGATCCAAACTAACGTTTTCTGGCTGAATTGGGCTCTTTTGTCAATTCTGAGATAAGCTTTGGTCGAACTCCTCAGGGAAAGCTCAGATCAGCGAATGGAGTATTTTTTTAGTTTTCCCGACTCAGGGCACCACTAATATGGGTATGTTTTTCGAAAGTGAGCTCTTTGTCGAAAGTAACGTTTCTGGCTGAATTGGGCTCTTTTGCCAATTCTGAGATAAGCTTTGGTCCAACTCCTCAGCGAAAGCTCAGATCACCGAATCGAGTAGTTTTCCATCTTTCCCGACTCAGGAACAGACCAATATGTGTTTCTCTTTGGAATCGAAGCTCTGGATCCAAACTAACGTTTTCTGGCTGAATTGGGCTCTTTTGTCAATTCTGAGATAAGCTTTGGTCGAACTCCTCAGGGAAAGCTCAGATCAGCGAATGGAGTATTTTTTTAGTTTTCCCGACCCAGGACACCACTTATATGTGTATGTTATTCGAAACTGAGCTCTTTGTCAAAAGTAACGTTTCTGGCTGAATTGGGCTCTTTTGCCAATTCTGACATAAGCTTTGGTCTAACTCCTCAAGGAAAGCTCAGATCAGCGAATGGAGTATTTGTTTAGTTTTCCTGACTCAGGACACCACTGATATCTGTATGTTTTTCGAAACTCAGCTCTTTGTCAAAAGTAACGTTTCTGGCTGAATTGGGCTCTTTTGCCAATTCTAAGATAAGCTTTGGTCTAACTCCTCAGGGAAAGCTCAGATCAGCGAATGGAGTGGTTTTCTAGCTTTCCCGACTCAGGACATCACTGATATGCGTATGTTATTCGAAACTGAGCTCTGGGTCAAAAGTAACGTTTCTCGCTGAATTGGGCTCTTTTGCCAATTCTGAGATAGGCTTTGGTCTAACTCCTCAGGGAAAGCTCAGATCAGCGAATGGAGTATTTTTTTTCGTTTTCCCGACTCAGGACATCACCTTCAGAGTTAAGCTCAACACCCACCTATTCCAAGTAGCTGGCCTGCCTCAATCATGATCCAACTATATCGCTCCTGACGGGTTTTTTATTTATTGGGGTTTTTAAATATTGTGACTTTTTAACTGTTTCAATTGTTAATTGTTTAATTGTTTTTTAGCTATCAGCCGACCTCCTCCTTGTATACGTCTTGTATACGTCTTATATACGTCCTTGTTATATGTATGTCCTGTCCAGATTTGTATTGTATTGTATTGTACTTTGTATTTTATTTGTTTTATTGTACGCCGCCCCGAGTCCTTCGGGAGAGGGTGCGGCTTAGAAATAAATATTCTATTCTATTCTATTCTATTCTATTCTATTCTATTCTATTCTGATATGTGTATGTTATTCGAAACTGAGCTCTTTGTCAAAAGTAACGTTTCTGACTGAATTGGGCTCTTTTGCAAATTATGAGATAATGTTTGGTCGAACTCCTCAAGGAAAACTCAGATCAGCGAATGGAGTGGTTTTCTAGCTTTCCCGACTCAGGACATCACTGATATGTGTATGTTATTGAAAACTGAGCTCTGGGTCAAAAGTAACGTTTCTGGATGAATTGGGCTCTTTTGCGAATTATGAGATAAGCTTTGGTCTAACTCCTCAGGGAAAGCTAAGATCACCGAATCAAGCAGTTTTTCATCTTTCCCGACTCAAGAACACACCAATATGTGTTTCTAGTTGGAATCCAAGCTCTGGATCCAAACTAACGTTTTCTGGCTGAATTGAGTTCTTTTGCCAATTCTGAGATAGGCTTTGGTCTAACTCCTCAGGGAAAGCTCAGATCACCGAATCGAGTAGTTTTCCATCTTTCCCGACTCAGGAATACACCAATATGTGTTTTTAGTTGGAATCCAAGCTCTGGATCCAAACTAACGTTTTCTGGCTGAATTGAGTTCTTTTGCCAATTCTGAGATAGGCTTTGGTCTAACTCCTCAGGGAAAGCTCAGATCAGCGAATGGAGTGGTTTTCTAGCTTTCCCGACTCAGGACATCACTGATATGCGTATGTTATTCGAAACTGAGCTCTGGGTCAAAAGTAACGTTTCTGGCTGAATTGGGCTCTTTTGCCAATTCTGAGATAGGCTTTGGTCTAACTCCTCAGGGAAAGCTCAGATCAGCGAATGGAGTATTTTTTTAGTTTTCCCGACTCAGGACACCACTAATATGGGTATGTTTTTCGAAACTGAGCTCTGGGTCAAAACTAACGTTTCTGGCTGAATTGGGGTCTTTTGCCAATTCTAAGATAAGCTTTGGTCTAACTCCTCAGGGAAAGCTCAGATGACCGAACCGAGTAGTTTTCCATCTTTCCCGACTCAGGAACACACCAATATGTGTTTTTATTTGGAATCCAAGCTCTGGATCCAAACTAACGTTTTATGGCTGAATTGGGCTCTTTTGCAAATTCTGAGATAAGCTTTGGTCTAACTCCTCAGGGAAAGCTCAGATCACCGAATCGAGTAGTTTTCCATCTTTCCCGACTCTGGAATACACCAATATGTGTTTTTAGTTGGAATCCAAGCTCTGGATCCAAACTAACGTTTTCTGGCTGAATTGAGTTCTTTTGCCAATTCTGAGATAGGCTTTGGTCTAACTCCTCAGGGAAAGCTCAGATCAGCGAATGGAGTATTTTTTTTAGTTTTCCGGACTCAGGACATCACTGATATGTGTATGTTATTCGAAACTGAGCTCTGGGTCAAAAGTAACGTTTCTGGCTGAATTGGGCTCTTTTCCCAATTCTGAGATAAGCTTTGGTCCAACTCCTCAGCGAAAGCTCAGATCACCGAATCGAGTAGTTTTCCATCTTTCCCGACTCAGGAACAGACCAATATGTGTTTCTCTTTGGAATCCAAGATCTCGATCCAAACTAACGTTTTCTGGCTTAATTGAGTTCCTGTGCAGGGCTCCTTGATACCAACGGTCGTGGGGAGGGGCAGGTGCGAGGACAGATCAAGAGCACGTAGTCGGTTGGGAGACCGGGGTTTTTGGTCATTCCCGGTCGTTCGTACCAACCCCTGCAGACTAGGTGGTCAGGTTCTACAGACCCAAGGCCTGAGACTGATGTTATGCAACGCGAGGTCCGTTGTCAATAAGGCCCCCCTCATCCACGATCTAATTTTGGAGGGGGTGCCGGACCTCGCAGGAATAACCGAGACCTGGTTGGGCCACGAGGGTGGTTTACCCCTCGTGGAAATGTGCCCGCCAGGTTATCGAGCATTTCACCAGCCTCGGGCCCAGGGAAGGGGCGGTGGGGTAGCAGTGATTATCCGGGAAGACTTAGAGCCGAGAGAGTTCACTGTGCCACAGACATCCGGGTGTGAGTCCCTTGTCGTGAGATGGGGCCCAGGGAGGCAGTTGGGCCTGCTGATAGTATACCTGGCTCCTCGCTATACGTCAGCGGCCCTGCCTGAACTCCTCGAGCTGATCTCATCGGTGGCGGTTGAGACCCCCAAACTGTTAGTGATGGGGGATTTTAATCTGCCGTCGATGGGAGAAGCGTCTGAGGGGGTTCGGGAGTTCATGGCTTCCATGACAGCCATGGACCTGACCCAGTTAATTCAGGGCCCTACTCACGAGGGAGGCCACACGCTGGACCTTGTCTTTGTCTCTGGCCAATGGACGAGTGATCTGGGAATAGGGGATCTAGCTATTATTCCCCTGTCATGGTCGGATCACTCACTTCTCCGGCTTGACTTCCCTGGTGCTACCCCCCACCGCGAGGAGGCGGAACCGGAAGGCATTAGATGGTTCCGCCCCAAGCGCATGATGGAACCAGATAGGTTCCAGACGGAGCTTGGGCCACCTCCTGTGGATCTGACCCGCCCTCGAGTAGAGGACCTGGTAGACGCATGGAACAGTGCGACTACCGGGGCCCTAGACCGGGTGGCGCCTTTGCGGCCTCTCCTGCGGCGACGAACCACCCTGGCCCCTTGGTTTACTGAGGAGCTAAGGGTGATGAAACGCCACAAGAGACGCCTAGAGAGTCGTTGGAGATCCTCCCGTTCCGAACTTGACCGAGCACAGGCACGAGCCTATTTGAGGACGTACCTTGTGGCACTAAGAGCGGCCAAACGTCAATATTGCGCCGCTCTTATTGCGTCCGCAGATAACCGCCCTGCCGCCCTGTTTCGGGTGACCCGCTCCCTCTTGTTTGAGAGACCGCGGGAAGCCCCTTTACAGGGCAGAGCAGAGGAGTTTGGGAAATATCTACAGGACAAAGTCGCTCAAATCCGGATGGGATGGGCCCCTTTCAGTGGTCCAGTAGAGACGCACGTGGCGAGTCTTGAGGGACCGCTTTGGGAGGAGTTTGACTCGGTTGCCATCGAGGATTTGGACAGGTTGCGTGGACGTCTGCGACCCACCACATGTTTATTGGACCCGTGTCCCTCCTGGCTTGTACTGGCATCCTGGGAGGTTACGCGCGACTGGCTCCTGGGCCTAGTGAACGCCTCGCTGGGTGAGGGATCTTTACCGGCCGCCTTGAAAGAGGCGGTGGTGAGGCCCCTGCTCAAGAAGCCTTCCCTGGACCCAACGGACCTAGCCAATTATCGTCCTGTCTCCAACCTTCCTTTCTTAGCGAAGGTTGTAGAGAATGTGGTGGTACAGCAGTTCCCACGTCACCTGGAGGAAAATGATTATCTAGACCCGCGCCAGTCCGGCTTCCGACCCGGGCACAGCACGGAGACGGCCTTGGTCGCATTGGTTGATGATCTCTGGAGGGCCAGAGATAGGGGTTGTTCCTCTATCCTGGTCCTATTAGATCTCTCGGCGGCGTTCGATACCATCGACCATGGTATCCTGTTGCACCGGCTAGAGGGGCTGGGAGTCAGGGGCACCGTTTTACGGTGGTTTGGCTCCTACCTCTCTGACCGGACGCAACGTGTGTTGGCAGGGGAGCAGAGTTCGACCCGGAGGTCACTCACATGTGGAGTGCCACAGGGATCGGTGCTCTTGCCTCTCCTGTTCAACACATACATGAAACCGCTGGGCGAGATCATCCGTGGCTTTGGGGTGGGATATCATCTGTATGCTGATGATACTCAGCTATACATCTCCACCCCGAACCACCCCAATGAGGCCGTCGAAATGATGTCCCGGTGTTTGGAGGCCGTACGGGTCTGGATGGATGGCAACCGACTAAAACTCAACCCTTCCAAGACGGAGTGGCTGTGGCTTCCGGCCTCCCGGTTCAACCAGGTGCTTCCATCTCTGGCCATTGGGGGCGTGCAACTAGCCCCCATGGAACAGGTGCGCAATTTGGGCGTCCTCCTAGATGCCCGGCTGTCCATGGATGACCATGTAACAGCCGTGGCTAGGGGGGCGTTCCATCAGGTCCGCCTGATGCGCCAATTGCGCCCCTTATTGGACCGGGATGCCCTACGCACAGTCACCCATGCGCTAGTGACGTCTCGCCTGGACTACTGCAATGCTCTCTACATGGGGCTTCCCTTGAGATGCACTCGGAGACTACAGTTGGTCCAGAACGCGGCCGCGCGGGTGATTATGGGGAGGTCTAGATACTCCCCTGTAACACCTCTCCTGCGCGAGCTGCACTGGCTTCCTGTGGTCTACCGAGTGCGTTTCAAGGTTTTGATTATGATCTTTAAAGCGCTTCATGGCAGAGGACCTAGTTACATGCAGGATCGCATCCTGCCCCACACATCCCTACGACCAATTCGCTCACACAGAGAGGGACTTCTCCGGGTGCCGTCCGCCAAACAGTGTCGGGGGGCGACATCCAGGAGCAGAGCCTTCTCTGTGATGGGCCCAGCCCTGTGGAATGACCTCCCCCGTGACATCAGGATTATTTCCGATCTCCGCTCCTTCCGTGTACAGTTGAAGACCCACCTCTTTCAATCATCCGGCCTGGCTCAACCGTAATCTTCTCATATTCCTCCTGACTGTCTTTTTTAAATTTTAAATTTTTATTGTATATTGGATTTTTATTTGTTAATGGTTTTAATTTGTCTTAATGTTTTAATCTATTACCTCCTCCGTGCATGTATGTCTTTTGTATATATGTATGTTTATATATGTCTTGGTGTACGCTGCCCCGAGTCCTGCCCGGAAAGGGAGCGGCTAATAAATCCAAATTTTTTATTATTATTATTATTATTATTATTATTATTATTATTATTATTATTATTATTATTATTATTTTATTATTTTGCCAATTCTGAGATAGGCTTTGGTCTAACTCCTCAGGGAAAGCTCAGATCAGCGAATGGAGTATTTGTTTAGTTTTCCTGACTCAGGACACCACTGATATCTGTATGTTTTTCGAAAGTGAGCTCTTTGTCAAAAGTAACGTTTCTGGCTGAATTGGGCTCTTTTGCCAATTCTAAGATAAGCTTTGGTCTAACTCCTCAGGGAAAGCTCAGATGACCGAACCGAGTAGTTTTCCATCTTTCCCGACTCAGGAACACACCAATATGTGTTTTTAGTTGGAATCCAAGCTCTGGATCCAAACTAACGTTTTCTGGCTGAATTGGGCTCTTTTGTCAATTCTGAGATAAGCTTTGGTCGAACTCCTCAGGGAAAACTTAGATCAGCGAATGGAGTAGTGTTTTAGCTTTCTCGACTCAGGACACCACTGATATGTGTATGTTATTCGAAACTGATCTCTTTGTCAAAAGTAACGTTTCTGGCTGAATTGGGCTCCTTTGCCAATTCTAAGATAAGGTTTGGTCAAACTCCTCAGGGAAAACTTAGATCAGCGAATGGAGTAGTGTTTTAGCTTTCTCGACTCAGGACACCACTGATAGCTGTATGTTATTCGAAACTGAGCTCTGTCAAAAGTAACGTTTCTGGCTGAATTGGGCTCTTTTGCCAATTCTAAGATAAGCTTTGGTCTAACTCCTCAGGGAAAGCTCAGATCTTTGAATGGAGTGGTTTTTTAGCTTTCACGACCCAGGACATCACTGATATGTGTATGTTATTCCAAACTGAGCTCTGGGTCAAAAGTAACGTTTCTGGCTGAATTGGGCTCTTTTGCCAATTCTGAGATAGGCTTTGGTCTAACTCCTCAGGGAAAGCTCAGATCAGCGAATGGAGTATTTTTTTTCGTTTTCCCGACTCAGGACATCACCTTCAGAGTTAAGCTCAACACCCACCTATTCCAAGTAGCTGGCCTGCCTCAATCATGATCCAACTATATCGCTCCTGACGGGTTTTTTATTTATTGGGGTTTTTAAATATTGTGACTTTTTAACTGTTTCAATTGTTAATTGTTTAATTGTTTTTTAGCTATCAGCCGACCTCCTCCTTGTATACGTCTTGTATACGTCTTATATACGTCCTTGTTATATGTATGTCCTGTCCAGATTTGTATTGTATTGTATTGTACTTTGTATTTTATTTGTTTTATTGTACGCCGCCCCGAGTCCTTCGGGAGAGGGTGCGGCTTAGAAATAAATATTCTATTCTATTCTATTCTATTCTATTCTATTCTATTCTATTCTATTCTATTCTATTCTGATATGTGTATGTTATTCGAAACTGAGCTCTTTGTCAAAAGTAACGTTTCTGACTGAATTGGGCTCTTTTGCAAATTATGAGATAATGTTTGGTCGAACTCCTCAAGGAAAACTCAGATCAGCGAATGGAGTGGTTTTCTAGCTTTCCCGACTCAGGACATCACTGATATGTGTATGTTATTGAAAACTGAGCTCTGGGTCAAAAGTAACGTTTCTGGATGAATTGGGCTCTTTTGCGAATTATGAGATAAGCTTTGGTCTAACTCCTCAGGGAAAGCTAAGATCACCGAATCAAGCAGTTTTTCATCTTTCCCGACTCAAGAACACACCAATATGTGTTTCTAGTTGGAATCCAAGCTCTGGATCCAAACTAACGTTTTCTGGCTGAATTGAGTTCTTTTGCCAATTCTGAGATAGGCTTTGGTCTAACTCCTCAGGGAAAGCTCAGATCACCGAATCGAGTAGTTTTCCATCTTTCCCGACTCAGGAATACACCAATATGTGTTTTTAGTTGGAATCCAAGCTCTGGATCCAAACTAACGTTTTCTGGCTGAATTGAGTTCTTTTGCCAATTCTGAGATAGGCTTTGGTCTAACTCCTCAGGGAAAGCTCAGATCAGCGAATGGAGTGGTTTTTTAGCTTTCCCGACTCAGGACATCACTGATATGTGTATGTTTTTCGAAAGTGAGCTCTTTGTCAAAAGTAACGTTTCTGGCTGAATTGGGCTCTTTTGCCAATTCTAAGATAAGCTTTGGTCTAACTCCTCAGGGAAAGCTCAGATCAGCGAATGGAGTGGTTTTTTAGCTTTCCCGACTCAGGACATCACTGATATGTGTATGTTTTTCGAAAGTGAGCTCTTTGTCAAAAGTAACGTTTCTGGCTGAATTGGGCTCTTTTGCCAATTCTAAGATAAGCTTTGGTCTAACTCCTCAGGGAAAGCTCAGATCAGCGAATGGAGTGGTTTTCTAGCTTTCCCGACTCAGGACATCACTGATATGCGTATGTTATTCGAAACTGAGCTCTTTGTCAAAAGTAACGTTTCTGGCTGAATTGGGCTCTTTTGCCAATTCTGAGATAAGCTTTGGTCAAACTCCTCAGGGAAAGCTCAGATCAGCGAAGGGAGCAGTGTTTTAGCTTTCTCGACCTAGGACACCACTGATATCTGTATGTTATTCGAAACTGAGCTCTTTGTCAAAAGTAACGTTTCTGGATGAATTGGGCTCTTTTGCCAATTCTGAGATAAGCTTTGGTGTAACTCCTCAAGGAAAACTAAGATCACCGAATCGAGTAGTTTTTCATTTTTTCCGACTCAGGAACACACCAATATATGTTTCTAGTTGGAATCCAAGCTCTCGATCCAAACTAACGTTTTCTGGCTTAATTGAGTTCTTTTGCCAATTCTGAGATAGGCTTTGGTCTAACTCCTCAGGGAAAGCTCAGATCAGCGAATGGAGTATTTTTTTAGTTTTCCCGACTTAGGACACCACTGATCGAATAACATACGCATATCAGTGATGTCCTGAGTCGGGAAAGCTAGAAAACCACTCCATTCGCTGATCGGAGCTTTCCCTGAGGAGTTAGACCAAAGCTTATCTTAGAAATTCTAAGAGCCCAATTCAGCCAGAAACGTTACTTTTGACAAAGAGCTGAGTTTCGAAAAACATACAGATATCAGTGGTGTCCTGAGTCAGGAAAACTAAACAAATACTCCATTCGCTGATCTGAGCTTTCCCTGAGGAGTTCGACCAAAGCTTATCTCAGAATTGACAAAAGAACTCAATTCAGCCAGAAAACGTTGGATCCAGAGCTTGGATTCCAACTAAAAACACATATTGGTGTGTTCCTGAGTCGGGAAAACTAGAAAACCACTCCATTCGCTGATCTGAGTTTTCCTTGAGGACTTACACCAAAGCTTATCTCATAATTGGCAAAAGAACTCTATTAAGCCAGAAAACGTTACTTTTGACAAAGAGCTCAGTTTCGAATAACATACACATATCAGTGATGTCCTGAGTCGGGAAAACTAAAAAAGTACTCCATTCGCTGATCTGAGCTTTCCCTGAGGAGTTAGACCAAAGCCTATCTCAGAATTGGCAAAAGAACTCAATTCAGCTAGAAAACGTTAGTTTTGATCCAGAGCTTGGATTCCAACTAGAAACACATATTGGTGTGTTCCTGAGTCGGGAAAGATGGAAAACTACTCGGTTCGGTGATCTGAGCTCTTTGTCAAAAGCAACGTTTCTGGATGAACTGGGCTCTTTTGCGAATTATGAGATAAGCTTTGGTCTAACTCCTCAGGGAAAGCTTGTTAGGGTTCTAAATACCATGCAGAAATAAATCATTGTCCAAGTCAAAGCATCCTTAAAGGTGCAATTTATTCCGCAGGCATGTTAGCACGGCTATGGAAATTCCAACTCTGGAAGTACATTCTCTAAGTTCAACCAGTTGAAAGTTCATGATCTCTCCCCACAGCCACAAATCCATCACATGTTCCAATCATCATCTTCCACGCTGGCATGTACACCCATCTTCTTCCGGCCAGGTGTCGATATGCGGAGACAAAAGATGACCTTGGCTTCTACAAAAGAATGTCAACAATCCATTCTACAATCCTACTCCTTTCTATTCCCCCCTCCCAACTACTACACTAATGAAACAGCATAGAGAATTATTAAAAAGTGTGGCAGGCCAAAGATCCTAAAAAGAATATAATTACAGGCCTGACAGGCGGCCTCTCCTCAAAAGAAAAACGTTTCCTGCAAAGAGAATAACATAAGAGTTAACATAACAAAATTAACCACCTCTTCTCCACCCAGGGGAACCCTTTGACTTCTCGGGAAACTTCCCATTGAATTGCTTTACTAACTTCTCCACTTTTAGGTTCCCACTGTTTACCCAATTAACTTCAGACCAAGGGTAACCCTTCCAATGCACTAAGTACTGTAAGCAACCCCTATTCAGCCTGAAATCTACATTTTTTTCCACCTCAGATTGGGTTTCCCCTTCCATCACTAAAGGAGGAGATTGAGCTTGGGTGGATGCTCTTCTGTTAGACCCAATTACTGGTTTCAACAAGCTACAATGAAATTCTGGGTCAATTTCCCCTAGACTTCTGGGTAGACTGAGTTGAACTGTGACTGGGTTAACTATCTTCACTATTGGGAATGGACCTAGAAATTTTTGACCCAATTCCTTGCTAAGCATTTCTAATCTTATGTATTTAGTAGATACAAAAACATTGTCCCCCACACGGTAGGGGGTTTGGAGTGAGCGATGTTGATCATCTTGCTTCTGGTAGGCTTCTGCCGCAACTGCTAGAGCCTTCTTCGTATTCTCCCATCCTTTCCATCCATTCACTCAAAGACATGAAAGAAGGAGGTTCTCTAGGCAACTCAGGCATGGCAACAACTTCCATGCCACTGGTAATCTGGAAACCCGCTAATCCTCTGCTGCTGTGGACCGCATCGTTGTACGCCACTTCGGCGAAGGGTAGCAAGTCCGACCAGTTGTCGTGCTGATAGTCCACAAAACACCTGATGTATTGTTCCACCACCGCATTGGCTCCCTCTGCTGCGCCGTTCATGCTGGGATGAACCTCTGAGCTCAGTTCTTGTGTGGACCCAATAGATCTCAGGACCTCTCTCCAGAACTTGGCTGTGAACTGGACTCCGCGGTCTGAAATGATCCTCTTGGGTACTCCGTGCAGGCGATAAATGTTTTTCACAAACATTTTCGCTAATTCGTTTGCGGATGGCAATCCTGAGGAAGCAATGAAGTGTGCCTGCTTAGAAAACAAATCAATAACAGTCCAAATTACTTTATGCCCACTGCTGTCTGGGAGTTCCATGATGAAGTCCATTGCGACCTCTTCCCATGGCCATTTCGGGCTCTCTGCTGCAGGTGCGGTAGGTTCTGGGCTCTTGGATCCAATCATGCACGGCTGGCCTTGTTCCTCCTCCGAGGCCTCCCCCTTGGTAGGACTCTTCGTCACCTGAAGTTGGGGGTCCTCTTCCAGAGGTCGGTTGGGCACTTCCCCCTCCGAGGCCTCCCCCTTAGTTGGACTCTTTGTCATCTTCAGTTGGGGATCCTCCTCCGGAGATTGTTTGCCCTTTTCCTCTTCCGAGGCCTCCCCCCTTGGTAGGACACTTCGTCACTTTAAGTTGGGGATCCTCTTCCAGAGGCTGTTGGCCCAGATGACTTTTCTGTGCAGGCATCTGGGGCCCTCTCTTAACCACCGTGGCGACTGGTACACACATTTGTTCTTCGGCAATTCCCTCCTCCGAGGCCTCCCCCTTGGTAGGACTCTTCGTCACCATAAGTTGGGGATCCTCTTCCAGAGGTTGTTTAGACTTTTCCCCCTCCGAGGCCTCCCCCTTAGTTGGACTCTTTGTCACCTTAAGTTGGGGATCCTCCTCCAGAGATTGTCTGCCCTTTTCCTCTTCCGAGGCCTCCCCCTTGGTAGGACACTTCCTCACCTTAAGTTGGGGATCCTCTTCCAGAGGTTGTTGGCCCAGATGACTCTTCTGTGGTGGCATCTGGGACCCTCTCTTTAACGCCGTGGTGGTTGGTGCGCACGTTTGTGGCATTGGGGCTGGAGCCAAGCACTCTGACGCTCTGTGGCCAAGTTGACAACAATGGTGGCATTTAATTGGCCCCCACGAGGAATGGAACCTAGTTACATCTCTGTTGTGGCCCAGCCGGTGCCGCTGTCACCAGACTCCGAGAGTGATACTCCATACGAGTCAGCTACAGAAGAGATGTGCGATCCTGGACAGGATTCGGAGGCTGAGCAGGAATCCGAGAGTCTGGTCGGCCACCAGGTGGCGCCAGAGGCATGGAGCAGCGGTGAGAGCGAGAGGAGGAGGACTCCCGTTGCCCTGCCTTGGAGCAGCGGAGAGGATAGTGACTCAGGACTTAGTAGGGCGTTTCGGGATGCTCGTTTCCGGCGCGCCCACAAACGCAAGGAGCGTGGGCGTAATTATAGGCAGTAAAGAGCTCTCAGGTGCTGTTGGGAGACACCCTTTTTAGGTTATAAAAGGGTTGACTCTGGACAGGCTCTGCGTAGCAATCAACAAAGGACTTTGGACAGCAACTCTAGTCTGGGATCCTGGCAAGCTGGATTGCTGCTTTTGTGTGTTCTGTCTTTGTGAGTTCTGTCTTGGTGGCTTGCTGCCACAAAGCCTCTTGTCTGTTGGTGTAATAAACCTTGTTCCCTTGTACTGTTCCGGAGTGTGTGTACTGTGTGGGCAACGGAGGAAGGGGGGGTCAGAACAGATTGATTGCTACCCCAAACGTATCTCCATTCAGCTATGATGGAGCAACTTCAGGCGGAGAATGCTCTCTTCGCACAGCAACTTGCCTTGCTAACAGCGCAAGTTGCACAGCTGTCTGCTCCTGCCAACCCCCCACCCCCCCAGCAACAACGAAGGAAATGCCCAGTGGCCATGCCGGATAAGTTTGATGGCAGTCCGAAACTTTTCCCGGCGTTCCTGGGCCAATGCCGGTTGTTCATTTCCTTGAGAGCGGAGGACTTTCCCACCGACCAGACGAAGGTGGGCTTTGTGATAAGCTTGCTCTCAGGCACAGCAGCACGGTGGGCTACGCCTTTGCTGACTCAGCCGAGCCCCCTGCTGGATGACTTCCAGGGTTTTTGCACTCATCTTCGGCTGACGTTCGAAGACCCCATCAAAGGAGAAACAGCCACCAGACTCCTGAAAGAGTTGCACCAAGGGCGTGGTTCTTTACTGGACTACATTACCGAGTTTCGGCTGCTCAGTCAGGACTCTGAGTGGAATGAGCCAGCCCTTATGGATGCTTTTCAGGATGGCCTGTCAGAGTACCTGCAGGATGAGCTGGTGAGAGTGGACAGGCCTCCAACGTTTGACGTGTTGGTTCATCTATGCCTCCGGATTGACGGCCGGCTGCAGAGGCGGAGGCCTCGCCGAGCGTCCCGGGAGGTGCTGAGAGTGCCAGTTCCACGAGAGACTCCTGTCCCACGAGAGGAGCCCATGGAGTTGGGTGCAGCCAGACCCCGCTTGTCACGCACGGAGATGGAGAGACGGCGTGCAGGGGGGTTGTGTTTTTACTGTGGGGATCCGGGACATCTGGCTATGGGTTGCCCCAAGAAGGGAGGTAGAGGGGCTGCACGGTCTACGGCCCTCCCTCAACGACGGACCTCCATCTCGGGAAACGGGGAAAGCCCGATCTGAGGGAGATTTCGGGTCGGGCACAGGCTGGAACAGAGGCGGAGGGGCCTCCACGACATCTGATTCTTGCAGTGCACATTCTCTTGTCGGGTAGTCCGCAGGGAATACCAGCCCATGCCTTGGTCGATTCCGGGGCTACCACGAATTTTATGGATGCAGCGTTTGTCACGAAATATCACGTCCCTCTGTGCCCGGTAGACCCTCCGATGCGAGTGGAGACCATTGACGGCCGGGTGCTTCTGTCTGGGCCCATCAAGAGCGCCACGCAGCCTTTGTGCCTGATCCTCGGGGAGCATGAGGAGGCCATTCAATTTTACGTGGCTTCGGGTCTGCATTTCCCCGTGGTGTTGGGCTTGGCTTGGCTGCGGGCGCACGATCCCCAGATCCACTGGTCGCAGAACCGCATCTCGTTCCCGTCCTTGCAATGCGTGGACCATACCCGTCATGTTTGCGCGGCTCAGGTGCCCAGTTCGGCCGAGGTGACAGTGCCGCCGGATTTAGCGGAGTTCGCGGACGTGTTTAGCGAGCAGGAGGCGGATCAACTGCCACCGCACCGGCCTTACGACTGTCCCATTGACCTGGTACCTGATGCGAAACTCCCGACGGGCCGCCTATACTCCATGTCTGAACCGGAGTTGGCCGCATTGCGGGACGTCCTTGACAAGACGGGGTTTTATCTGGCCTTCGTCTTCGCCCTTGTCTGCCCCGGTTTTGTTCGTCAAAAAGAAGACCGGGGATCTAAGACTTTGTTGCGATTACGGGCGCTTGAACGCCATCACGATCCGTAATCGCTACCCGTTGCCTCTGATTCCCGAGTTGTTGGAGCGGCTCCGGGAGGCCGTGGTGTTTACAAAACTGGACTTACGTGGAGCTTACAATCTGGTCCGAGTCAGGGCGGGGGACGAATGGAAGACAGCCTTTGGCACCCGATACGGACATTTTGAGTATACGGTCATGCCGTTCGGGTTGACCAATGCCCCAGCTGTCTTCCAACATTTTATGAACGATATCTTTCGGGACCTTTTGGATCAGTTTGTCGTCATCTACCTGGACGACATCTTGATCTACTCTACGTCCCGGAAGGATCATCAACAGCACTTGCGTCAGGTCTTGCAGCGCCTTCGAAAGCATCGCTTGTTTGCCAAGCTGGAGAAGTGTCAGTTCTGGCAGACCACCATCGTGTTCCTGGGGCACCGTATATCCCCTGAAGGAATTGCGATGGAGCCAGGCAAGGTGGAGGCATTACGAAGTTGGCAATCTCCTCGACGGATGAAAGACGTTCAGAGACTCCTCGGGTTTGCCAACTACTACCGGTCCTTCATCCCCGGCTTTGCTTTCTTGACCGCGCCCCTCACTCGACTCCTGCAAAAGAAAGTGCCGTTTCACTGGGGATCCACGGAACAACAAGCGTTCGTGGCCTTGAAGCGCGCTTTTACAAAGGAGCCGATCTTGAAACACCCTGATCCCCATCGCCCCTTTGTAGTCGAGGCGGATGCGTCCGACATCGCGGTGGGGGCGGTGTTATTGCAGGCTCACGCCCCTGATGGCACCCTTTTCCCTTGCGCCTATTACTCTCGGAAACTCAATCCTTCCGAGCGCAATTATACCATCTGGGAGAAGGAGTTGCTGGCTATCAAGGTGGCGTTCGAAGCCTGGTGACATCACCTGGAGGGGGCCAGGCATCAGGTCGAAGTCCGGACAGACCATCGGAATCTGGAGTTTTTGACAACAGCGCGGAAGCTCAATCAGCGCCAGATCCGGTGGTCTCTGTTTTTTGCCCGGTTCCACTTCAAGGTCACGTATATCCCCAGTGCCTTGAACCAGAGGGCGGATGCCCTATCTAGATAGCCGGAGTACTCAGACCCTGCTGACTCCCTGCCCCCCCGGACGGTCCTACCCGTCGAGTCCTTCGCTGCAATCCAGGAACCCGTGGATTTACGGTCGTTGATACGGAATGCGCAGTGAAACGACGAGTGGGTGGAACAACGGCGGGCAGAGGTAGGGCCGACATCCCCGTGGACCTTTGACGAGGACCTTTTGAGGTATCGGGATCGGCTCTACGTGCCTGCAGGACCGCTCCGTGGATTGGTTCTCTCCCAATGTCATGACACTCCGGCAGCGGGACACTTTGGCCTGTTCAAAACTTTGCACCTGGTTTCCCGTACGTTTTGGTGGCCTCGCCTGCGACACGACGTCCAGACGTACGTCACGTCATGTGTGCAGTGTCGACAGGCCAAATCAGCGACGGGAGCTCCTCCAGGCTTGCTACAGCCATTGCCGACCCCGGACAGACCCTGGGGAGCCGTGTCCATGGACTTCTTGACGGAACTGCCTCCGTCGTCCGGTTTCACTACGGTCCTAGTGGTGGTGGACATGCTCACCAAGATGGCGCATTTCATCCCCTGCCGGAGATTGCCGACAGCCCGCGCCACCGCCCGCATGTTCATCCAGCACGTGTTCCGGCTGCACGGCCTACCTGACCGGGTCGTCTCCTATCGTGGTACACAATTCACGGCCCAGTTCTGGAAAGGGCTGATGGCCGCTCTTGACGTTCAAGTTTGTCTGTCCTCGGCGCACCATCCCGAAACCGATGGAGGGACGGAGAAGGTGATTGGGATTCTGGAACAATATCTGCGCTGCTTCGTGAACCAGCAGCAGAACAAATGGGCGGAGTACCTCACCGTGGCGGAGTTTGCGTTCAACAACTCGCAGCACTCCTCCACACGGACGACGCCTTTCATGGCGAACGTCGGGTACCACCCTCGTTTTTTCCCTCTCACCACCGTGGACTCTCCGGTCCCCGCAGCGCAGGATTTCCTCTCTGAGCTTCAGGCGGTTCACCAGATGGTGCGCCGCTACTTGAATCAGGCGAAGGAGGATTACAAGCGGGTGGCGGACAGGTCTCGCCGTGCGGTGCCGGAATTGGCCGTGGGTGATCGCGTGTGGTTGTGCACGCGGCATCTTCCGTCCCACCGGCCTACGAGGAAGTTGGACCACCGGTATCTGGGGCCGTTCCCTGTGGAGGCCGTTATCAATCCGGTGGCCTATCGCCTGACCCTCCCGCGCTCGATGCGAGTACACCCGGTGTTCCATCGCTCGCTCCTGATCCCTGAGCGGTCGGATTGTCCTCTCCGACGTCCCTCTTCACCCCTGCCGTCGTCGCCTGACGTGCACGCACGGCCATCGCACAGAGTGACCCGGATCCGTGACTCGAGATGGCTCAAGGGTCGGTTCCAGTATTTGGTCGACTGGGCGGACGAGGACTTGGACGGGGGGTCCTGGACCGATGCGACGGCTGTGCATGCTCCAGCTTTGGTGCGGGCCTATCATGGACAATTTCCCTCTCGACCGCATCCCGAGCGTCAGGCCCGGGGGAAGGGCCCTGCGGTGAGGGATAGTGTTGTGGCCCAGCCGGTGCCGCTGTCACCAGACTCCGAGAGTGATACTCCATACGAGTCAGCTACAGAAGAGATGTGCGATCCTGGACAGGATTCGGAGACTGAGCAGGAATCCGAGAGTCTGGTCGGCCACCAGGTGGCGCCAGAGGCATGGAGCAGCGGTGAGAGCGAGAGGAGGAGGACTCCCGTTGCCCTGCCTTGGAGCAGCGGAGAGGATAGTGACTCAGGACTTAGTAGGGCGTTTCGGGATGCTCGTTTCCGGCGTGCCCACAAACGCAAGGAGCGTGGGCGTAATTATAGGCAGTAAAGAGCTCTCAGGAGCTGTTGGGAGACACCCTTTTTAGGTTATAAAAGGGTTGACTCTGGACAGGCTCTGCGTAGCAATCAACAAAGGACTTTGGACAGCAACTCTAGTCTGGGATCCTGGCAAGCTGGATTGCTGCTTTTGTGTGTTCTGTCTTTGTGAGTTCTGTCTTGGTGGCTTGCTGCCACAAAGCCTCTTGTCTGTTGGTGTAATAAACCTTGTTCCCTTGTACTGTTCCGGAGTGTGTGTACTGTGTGGGCAACGGAGGAAGGGGGGTCAGAACACATCTCTAAACTCAGGAACCTTTTCATCACACTGCCTTGCTCTCCAACTTGCAGCTGCCCCCTTGGTAAACCCTTCTTCCATGGTGGAGATTGCTTCTCTGTAGGAAGGTGGAGTAAGAACCTTTTGGGGCATTGCAGATGCACCTTGTCCCGCTTCCCATCTTGCAGGCCTGGCTTTGGTAATCCCTTCTTCCATGTTGGTGAGTGCTACTCTGTAGGAAGGTGGGGTAAGAACCACTTGGGGCCTTGCAGGCGCACATTCTCCCGCCATCCACACTGCAGGCCTCTGTTTGGTAATCCCTTCTTCCATGGAGAATTCTTCTCTGTTGGAAGGTCTGGTAAGAACCTTTTTGGGCCTTGCAGGGGAGACTGGAACCGGTGGGGAGGTCAATCCCTCGGTTGGCCACTGCCCAGCTTTCTGCCATGGTGCCATCTGCTGAGGGAGGGCAGGTGCCCACTGGCATCCCTCCCATCCATGACCTGGGGTTAAGACCCATCCCGGGGTTGCCTGCTTCACAGGTTGCAGCTCAACCAATGATGGCTGGCTAGGGGGATTTACGTGCCAAGGACCCTCCTGCTGGCTTGGAGGAGTTATGGGCCAAGTAGGTGCCCTTTGTTGGCTTGGATGAGTTATGGGCCAAGTAGGTGCCCTCTGCTGGCTTGGAGCATTTCCCCATGCTGATGGCAAAGGAGTTGGTAAGTAGCATCTCTTCCATCCAAGTCCTGGGAGGAAAGCCCAATTTACTGCCCAATTTGCTTCATTTACTGGTTGCAGCCCCATTTGTGGTGGCTTGCAAGTGACAGATGCTGGAAAAATTCCTTCTTCCTGCCTCCTTTGAAATTCCCATTTTGAAAGGGAATCTTTCTCCCAGCTAGGGTGATAAGCCATTTCATTTATTGCCGTCTGGAAGGAGCCCAAACCTCTGTTCTAGGTTTTTTTTTTCCAAGCCTTGTTTCCAAGCTGGGGGGAAGGAGGGGGAGCACGCACTCACAATTTTCCTGAAGAAGTCCATCTGCGACCTTCCTTCGTCTTGTCGTGTCTCCTCCTGCATTCCTCCTTATGCAATTAAACTGGAAGCAGCATTCCATTGCCTTTGAAGTTCCGCACTCAACTTCTTATCACCAAAAACTTCTCATTTATTCTTCGCTGATATTTACGCTGTCCCGGTCAGCATTGGGAATGCCGAGACCCCCATCACCAGATCTTCCATCACCAGCCCTTCTACTTGAGAGGGGGAGGGTGCTAGTGAATTATTTTAAAGTAGAGAGTTGGAATAATGTTAGGGTTCTAAATACCATGCAGAAATATATCATTGTCCAAGGCAAAACATCCTTAAAGGTGCAATTTATTCCGCAGGCATGTTAGCACGGCTATGGAAATTCCAACTCTGGAAGTACATTCTCTAAGTTCAACCAGTTGAAAGTTCATGATCTCTCCCCACACCCACAAACCCATCACATGTTCCAATCATCATCTTCCACGCTGGCATGTACACCCATCTTCTTCCGGCCAGGTGTCGATATGCGGAGACAAAAGATGACCTTGGCTTCTACAAAAGAATGTCAACAATCCATTCTACAATCCTACTCCTTTCTATTCCCCCCTCCCAACTACTACACTAATGAAACAGCATAGAGAATTATTAAAAAGTGTGGCAGGCCAAAGATCCTAAAAAGAATATAATTACAGGCCTGACAAAGCTAAGATCACCGAATCGAGCAGTTTTTCATCTTTCCCGACTCAGGAACACACCAATATGTGTTTTTAGTTGGAATCCAAGCTCTGGATCCAAACTAACGTTTTCTAGCTGAATTGGGCTCTTTTGCCAATTCTGAGATAAGCTTTGGTCTAACTCCTCAGGGAAAGCTCAGATCACCGAACCGAGTAGTTTTCCATCTTTCCCGACTCAGGAACACACCAATATGTGTTTCTAGTTGGAATCCAAGCTCTGGATCCAAACTAACGTTTTCTGGCTGAATTGAGTTCTTTTGCCAATTCTGAGATAGGCTTTGGTCTAACTCCTCAGGGAAAGCTCAGATCAGCGAATGGAGTATTTGTTTAGCTTTCCCGACTCAGGACATCACTGATATGCATATGTTATTCGAAACTGAGCTCTGGGTCAAAAGTAACGTTTCTGGCTGAATTGGGCTCTTTTGCCAATTCTGAGATAGGCTTTGGTCTAACTCCTCAGGGAAAGCTCAGATCACCGAATCAAGTAGTTTTCCATCTTTCCCGACTCAGGAACACACCAATATGTGTTTTTAGTTGGAATCCAAGCTCTGGATCCAAACTAACGTTTTCTGGCTGAATTGGGCTCTTTTGCCAATTCTGAGATAGGCTTTGGTCGAACTCCTCAGGGAAAGCTCAGATCAGCGAATGGAGTGGTTTTTTAGTTTTCCCGACTCAGGACATCACTGATATGTGTATGTTATTCGAAACTGAGCTCTTTGTCAAAAGTAACGTTTCTGGCTGAATTGGGCTCTTTTGCCAATTCTGAGATAAGCTTTGGTGTAACTCCTCAAGGAAAACTCAGATCAGCGAATGGAGTGGTTTTCTAGCTTTCCCGACTCAGGACATCACTGATATGTGTATGTTATTCAAAACTGAGCTCTGGGTCAAAAGTAACGTTTCTGGATGAATTGGGCTCTTTTGCGAATTATGAGATAAGCTTTGGTCTAACTCCTCAGGGAAAGCTAAGATCACCGAATTGAGTAGTTTTTCATTTTTTCCGACTCAGGAACACACCAATATATGTTTCTAGTTGGAATCCAAGCTCTCGATCCAAACTAACCTTTTCTGGCTTAATTGAGTTCTTTTGCCAATTCTGAGATAGGCTTTGGTCTAACTCCTAAGGGAAAGCTCAGATCAGCGAATGGAGCATTTTTTTAGTTTTCCCGACTCAGGACACCACTGATATGTGTATGTTATTCGAAACTGAGCTCTGGGTCAAAAGTAACGTTTCTGGATGAATTGGGCTCTTTTGCCAATTCTGAGATAAGCTTTGGTCGAACTCCTCAGGGAAAGCTAAGAGCACCGAATCGAGGAGTTTTTCATCTTTCCCGAATCAGGAACACACCAATATGTGTTCTAGTTGGAATCCAAGCTCTCGATCCAAACTAACGTTTTCTGGCTTAATTGAGTTCTTTTGCCAATTCTGAGATAAGCTTTGGTCTAACTCCTCAGGGAAAGCTAAGATCACCGAATCGAGTAGTTTTTCATTTTTCCCGACTCAGGAACACACCAATATGTGTTTTTAGTTGGAATCCAAGCTCTGGATCCAAACTAACGTTTTCTGGCTGAATTGAGTTCTTTTGCCAATTCTGAGATATGCTTTGGTCTAACTCCTCAGGGAAAGCTCAGATCAGCGAATGGAGTATTTGTTTAGTTTTTGTTTAGTTTTCCTGACTCAGGACACCACTGATATCTGTGTGTTTTTCGAAACTCAGCTCTTTGTCAAAAGTAACGTTTCTGGCTGAATTGGGCTCTTTTGCCAATTCTGAGATAAGCTTTGGTCTAATTCCTCAGGGAAAGCTCAGATCAGCGAATGGAGTATTTTTTTAGTTTTCCCGACTTAGGACACCACTGATATGTTATTCAAAACTGAGCTCTTTGTCAAAAGCAACGTTTCTGGATGAACTGGGCTCTTTTGCGAATTATGAGATAAGCTTTGGTCTAGCTCCTCAGGGAAAGCTAAGATCACCGAATTGAGCAGTTTTTCATCTTTCCCGACTCAGGAACACACCAATATGTGTTTTTAGTTGGAATCCAAGCTCTGGATCCAAACTAACGTTTTCTAGCTGAATTGGGCTCTTTTGCCAATTCTGAGATAAGCTTTCTTCTAACTCCTCAGGGAAAGCTCAGATCAGCGAATGGAGTATTTATTTAGTTTTCCCGACTGAGGACACCACTAATATTTGTATGTTTTTGCAAAGTGAGCTCTTTGTCAAAAGTAACGTTTCTGGCTGAATTGGGCTCTTTTGCCAATTCTGAGATAAGCTTTGGTCGAACTCCTCAGGGAAAGCTCAGATCAGCGAATGGAGTATTTTTTTAGTTTTCCCGATTCAGGACACGACTAATATGGTTATGTTTTTCGAAAGTGAGCTCTTTGTCAAAAGTAACGTTTCTGGCTGAATTGGGCTCTTTTGCCAATTCTGAGATAAGCTTTGGTCAAACTCCTCAGGGAAAACTCAGATCAGCGAATGGAGTGGTTTTCTAGCTTTCCCGACTCAGGACACCACTGATATGTCTATGTTATTCAAAACTGAGCTCTTTGTCAAAAGCAACGTTTCTGGATGAACTGGGATCTTTTGCGAATTATGAGATAAGCTTTGGTCAAACTCCTCAGGGAAAACTCAGATCAGCGAATGGATTAGTGTTTTAGCTTTCTCGACTCAGGACACCACTGATATCTGTATGTTATTCGAAACTGAGCTCTTTGTCAAAAGTAACGTTTCTGGATGAATTGGACTCTTTTGCCAATTCTGAGATAAGCTTTGGTCGAACTCCTCAGGGAAAGCTCAGATCAGCGAATGGAGTGGTTTTTTAGCTTTCCCGACTCAGGACATCACTGATATGTGTATGTTATTCGAAACTGAGTTCTGGGTCAAAAGTAACGTTTCTGGTTGAATTGGGCTCTTTTGCCAATTCTGAGATAAGCTTTGGTCGAACTCCTCAGCGAAAGCTCAGATCACCGAATCGAGTAGTTTTCCATCTTTAACGACTCAGGAACACACCAATATGTGTTTCTAGTTGGAATCCAAGCTCTGGATCCAAACTAACGTTTTCTGGCTGAATTGAGTTTTTTTGGCAATTCGGAGATAGGCTTTGGTCTAACTCCTCAGGGAAAGCTCAGATCAGCGAATGGAGCATTTTTTTAGTTTTCCCGACTCAGGACACTACTAATATGGGTATGTTTTTCGAAAGTGAGCTCTTTGTCAAAAGTAACGTTTCTGGCTGAATTGGGCTCTTTTGCCAATTCTGAGATAAGCTTTGGTGTAACTCCTCAAGGAAAACTCAGATCAGCGAATGGAGTATTTTTTTTGTTTTCCCGACTCAGGACACCACTGATATGTCTATGTTATTCGAAACTGAGCTCTTTGTCAAAAGTAACGTTTCTGGCTGAATTGGGCTCTTTTGCCAATTCTGAGATAAGCTTTGGTCAAACTCCTCAGGGAAAGCTCAGATCAGCGAATGGATTAGTGTTTTAGCTTTCTCGACTCAGGACACCACTGATATGTCTATGTTATTCGAAACTGAGCTCTTTGTCAAAAGTAACGTTTCTGGCTGAATTGGACTCTTTTGCCAATTCTGAGATAAGCTTTGGTCGAACTCCTCAGGGAAAGCTAAGAGCACCGAATCGAGTAGTTTTCCATCTTTCCCGACTCAGGAACACACCAATATGTGTTTCTAGTTGGAATCCAAGCTCTGGATCCATACTAACGTTTTCTAGCTGAATTGGGCTCTTTTGCCAATTCTGAGATAAGCTTTGGTCTAACTCCTCAGGGAAAGCTCAGATCACCGAACCGAGTAGTTTTCCATCTTTCCCGACTCAGGAACACACCAATATGTGTTTCTAGTTGGAATCCAAGCTCTGGATCCAAACTAACGTTTTCTGGCTGAATTGGGCTCTTTTGCCAATTCTGAGATAAGCTTTGGTGTAACTCCTCAAGGAAAACTCAGATCAGCGAATGGAGTATTTTTTTTGTTTTCCCGACTCAGGACACCACTGATATCTGTGTGTTATTCGAAACTGAGCTCTTTGTCAAAAGTAACGTTTCTGGATGAATTGGACTCTTTTGCCAATTCTGAGATAAGCTTTGGTCGAACTCCTCAGGGAAAGCTCAGATCAGCGAATGGAGTGGTTTTTTGGCTTTCCCGACTCAGGACATCACTGATATGTGTATGTTATTCGAAACTGAGCTCTGGGTCAAAAGTAACGTTTCTGGTTGAATTGGGCTCTTTTGCCAATTCTGAGATAAGCTTTGGTCGAACTCCTCAGCGAAAGCTCAGATCACCGAATCGAGTAGTTTTCCATCTTTAACGACTCAGGAACACACCAATATGTGTTTCTAGTTGGAATCCAAGCTCTGGATCCAAACTAACGTTTTCTGGCTGAATTGAGTTCTTTTGCCAATTCGGAGATAGGCTTTGGTCTAACTCCTCAGGGAAAGCTCAGATCAGCGAATGGAGCATTTTTTTAGTTTTCCCGACTCAGGACACCACTAATATGGGTATGTTTTTCGAAAGTGAGCTCTTTGTCAAAAGTAACGTTTCTGGCTGAATTGGGCTCTTTTGCCAATTCTGAGATAAGCTTTGGTGTAACTCCTCAAGGAAAACTCAGATCAGCGAATGGAGTATTTTTTTTGTTTTCCCGACTCAGGACATCACTGATATGTGTATGTTATTCGAAACTGATCTCTTTGTCAAATGTAACGTTTCTGGCTGAATTGGGCTCTTTTGCCAATTCTGAGATAAGCTTTGGTCGAACTCCTCAGGGAAAGCTCAGATCAGCGAATGGAGTGGTTTTTTGGCTTTCCCGACTCAGGACATCACTGATATGTGTATGTTATTCGAAACTGAGCTCTGGGTCAAAAGTAACGTTTCTGGTTGAATTGGGCTCTTTTGCCAATTCTGAGATAAGCTTTGGTCGAACTCCTCAGCGAAAGCTCAGATCACCGAATCGAGTAGTTTTCCATCTTTAACGACTCAGGAACACACCAATATGTGTTTCTAGTTGGAATCCAAGCTCTGGATCCAAACTAACGTTTTCTGGCTGAATTGAGTTCTTTTGCCAATTCGGAGATAGGCTTTGGTCTAACTCCTCAGGGAAAGCTCAGATCAGCGAATGGAGCATTTTTTTAGTTTTCCCGACTCAGGACACCACTAATATGGGTATGTTTTTCGAAAGTGAGCTCTTTGTCAAAAGTAACGTTTCTGGCTGAATTGGGCTCTTTTGCCAATTCTGAGATAAGCTTTGGTGTAACTCCTCAAGGAAAACTCAGATCAGCGAATGGAGTATTTTTTTTGTTTTCCCGACTCAGGACATCACTGATATGTGTATGTTATTCGAAACTGATCTCTTTGTCAAATGTAACGTTTCTGGCTGAATTGGGCTCTTTTGCCAATTCTGAGATAAGCTTTGGTCAAACTCCTCAGGGAAAGCTCAGATCAGCGAATGGATTAGTGTTTTAGCTTTCTCGACTCAGGACACCACTGATATGTCTATGTTATTCGAAACTGAGCTCTTTGTCAAAAGTAACGTTTCTGGCTGAATTGGACTCTTTTGCCAATTCTGAGATAAGCTTTGGTCGAACTCCTCAGGGAAAGCTAAGAGCACCGAATCGAGTAGTTTTCCATCTTTCCCGACTCAGGAACACACCAATATGTGTTTCTAGTTGGAATCCAAGCTCGGGATCCATACTAACGTTTTCTAGCTGAATTGGGCTCTTTTGCCAATTCTGAGATAAGCTTTGGTCTAACTCCTCAGGGAAAGCTCAGATCACCGAACCGAGTAGTTTTCCATCTTTCCCGACTCAGGAACACACCAATATGTGTTTCTAGTTGGAATCCAAGCTCTGGATCCAAACTAACGTTTTCTGGCTGAATTGAGTTCTTTTGCCAATTCTGAGATAGGCTTTGGTCTAACTCCTCAGGGAAAGCTCAGATCAGCGAATGGAACATTTTTTTAGTTTTCCCGACTCAGGACACCACTAATATGGTTATGTTTTTGCAAAGTGAGCTCTTTGTCAAAAGTAACGTTTCTGGCTGAATTGGGCTCTTTTGCCAATTCTGAGATAAGCTTTGGTCGAACTCCTCAGGGAAAGCTCAGATCAGCGAATGGAGTATTTTTTTAGTTTTCCCGACTCAGGACACCACTAATATGGTTATGTTTTTCGAAAGTGAGCTCTTTGTCAAAAGTAACGTTTCTGGCTGAATTGGGCTCTTTTGCCAATTCTGAGATAAGCTTTGGTCAAACTCCTCAGGGAAAGCTCAGATCAGCGAATGGATTAGTGTTTTAGCTTTCTCGACTCAGGACACCACTGATATGTCTATGTTATTCGAAACTGAGCTCTTTGTCAAAAGTAACGTTTCTGGCTGAATTGGACTCTTTTGCCAATTCTGAGATAAGCTTTGGTCGAACTCCTCAGGGAAAGCTAAGAGCACCGAATCGAGTAGTTTTCCATCTTTCCCGACTCAGGAACACACCAATATGTGTTTCTAGTTGGAATCCAAGCTCTGGATCCATACTAACGTTTTCTAGCTGAATTGGGCTCTTTTGCCAATTCTGAGATAAGCTTTGGTCGAACTCCTCAGGGAAAGCTCAGATCACCGAACCGAGTAGTTTTCCATCTTTCCCGACTCAGGAACACACCAATATGTGTTTCTAGTTGGAATCCAAGCTCTGGATCCATACTAACGTTTTCTAGCTGAATTGGGCTCTTTTGCCAATTCTGAGATAAGCTTTGGTCAAACTCCTCAGGGAAAACTCAGATCAGCGAATGGAGTGGTTTTCTAGCTTTCCCGACTCAGGACACCACTGATATGTCTATGTTATTCAAAACTGAGCTCTTTGTCAAAAGCAACGTTTCTGGATGAACTGGGCTCTTTTGCGAATTATGAGATAAGCTTTGGTCAAACTCCTCAGGGAAAACTCAGATCAGCGAATGGATTAGTGTTTTAGCTCTCTCGACTCAGGACACCAATGATATCTGTATGTTATTCGAAACTGAGCTCTTTGTCAAAAGTAACGTTTCTGGATGAATTGGGCTCTTTTGCCAATTCTGAGATAAGCTTTGGTGTAACTCCTCAAGGAAAACTCAGATCAGCAAATGGAGTGGTTTTCTAGCATTCCCGACTCAGGACATCACTGATATGTGTATGTTATTCGAAACTGAGCTCTTTGTCAAAAGTAACGTTTCTGGCTGAATTGGACTCTTTTGCCAATTCTGAGATAAGCTTTGGTCGAACTCCTCAGGGAAAGCTCAGATCAGCGAATGGATTGGTGTTTTAGCTTTCCCGACTCAGGACATCACTGATATGTGTATGTTATTCGAAACTGAGCTCTTTGTCAAAAGTAACGTTTCTGGCTGAATTGGGCTCTTTTGCCAATTCTGAGATAAGCTTTGGTCGAACTCCTCAGCGAAAGCTCAGATCACCGAATCGAGTAGTTTTCCATCTTTCCCGACTCAGGAACACACCAATATGTGTTTCTAGTTGGAATCCAAGCTCTCGATCCAAACTAACGTTTTCTGGCTGAATTGGGCTCTTTTGCCAATTCTGAGATAAGCTTTGGTCTAACTCCTCAGGGAAAGCTCAGATCACCGAATCGAGTAGTTTTCCATCTTTCCCGACTCAGGAACACACCAATATGTGTTTCTAGTTGGAATCCAAGCTCTGGATCCAAACTAACGTTTTCTGGCTGAATTGAGTTCTTTTGGCAATTCGGAGATTGGCTTTGGTCTAACTCCTCAAGGAAAGCTCAGATCAGCGAATGGAGTATTTTTTTAGTTTTCCCGACTCAGGACACCACTAATATGGGTATGTTTTTCGAAACTGAGCTCTGGGTCAAAACTAACGTTTCTGGCTGAATTGGGCTCTTTTGCCAATTCTAAGATAAGCTTTGGTCTAACTCCTCAGGGAAAGCTCAGATGACCGAACCGAGTAGTATTCCATCTTTCCCGACTCAGGAACACACCAATATGTGTTTTTAGTTGGAATCCAAGCTCTCGATCCAAACTAACGTTTTCTGGCTGAATTGGGCTCTTTTGCCAATTCTGAGATAAGCTTTGGCCAAACTCCTTAGGGAAAGCTCAGATCAGCGAATAGAGTGGTTTTCTAGCTTTACCGACTCAGGACATCACTGATATGTGTATGTTATTCAAAACTGAGCTCTGGGTCAAATTCTGAGATAAGCTTTGGTCTAACTCCTCAGGGAAAGCTCAGATCAGCGAATGGAGTATTTGTTTAGTTTTCCTGACTCAGGAC
The DNA here is from genome assembly GCF_964273705.1 of Natrix helvetica. Classification (NCBI taxonomy): domain Eukaryota; kingdom Metazoa; phylum Chordata; class Lepidosauria; order Squamata; family Natricidae; genus Natrix; species Natrix helvetica. Next base: position 50,995,234 of record NC_138555.1, read on the forward strand.
ACCACTGATATCTGTATGTTTTTCGAAACTCAGCTCTTTGTGAAAAGTAACGTTTCTGGCTGAATTGGGCTCCTTTGCCAATTCTGAGATAAGCTTTGGTCGAACTCCTTAGGGAAAGCTCAGATCACCGAATCGAGTAGTTTTCCATCTTTCCCGACTCAGGAACACAACAATATGTGTTTCTAGTTGGAATCCAAGCTCTCGATCCAAACTAACGTTTTCTGGCTTAATTGAGTTCTTTTGCCAATTCTGAGATAGGCTTTGGTCTAACTCCTCAGGGAAAGCTCAAATCATCGAATGGAGTATTTTTTTATTTTTCCCGACTCAGAACATCACTGATATGTGTTTGTTATTCGAAACTGAGCTCTTTGTCAAAAGTAACGTTTCTGGATGAATTGGGCTCTTTTGCCAATTCTGAGATAAGCTTTGGTGTAACTCCTCAAGGAAAACTCAGATCAGCGAATGGAGTGGTTTTCTAGCTTTCCCGACTCAGGACATCACTGATATGTGTATGTTATTCAAAACTGAGCTCTGGGTCAAAAGTAACGTTTCTGGATGAATTGGGCTCTTTCGCCAATTCTGAGATAAGCTTTGGTCTAACTCCTCAGGGAAACCTAAGATCACCGAATCGAGTACTTTTTCATCTTTCCCGACTCAGGAACACACCAATATGTGTTTTTAGTTGGAATCCAAGCTCTGTATCCAAACTAACGTTTTCTGGCTGAATTTGGCTCTTTTGCCAATTCTGAGATAAGCTTTGGTCGAACTCCTCAGGGAAAGCTCAGATCAGCGAATGGAGTATTTGTTTAGTTTTCCAGACTCAGGACACCACTGATATCTGTATGTTTTTCGAAAGTGAGCTCTTTGTCAAAAGTAACGTTTCTGGCTGAATTGGGCTCTTTTGCCAATTCTGAGATAAGCTTTGGTCTAACTCCTCAGGGAAAGCTCATATTACCCAATCAAGTAGTTTTCCATCTTTCCCGACTGAGGAATACACCAATATGTGTTTCTAGTTGGAATCCAAGCTCTGGATCCAAACTAACGTTTTCTGGCTGAATTGAGTTCTTTTGGCAATTCTGAGATTGGCTTTGGTCTAACTCCTCAGGGAAAGCTCAGATCAGCGAATGGAGTATTTTTTTAGTTTTCCCGACTCAGGACACCACTAATATGGGTATGTTTTTCGAAACTGAGCTCTGGGTCAAAACTAACTTTTCTGGCTGAATTGGGCTCTTTTGCCAATTCTAAGATAAGCTTTGGTCGAACTCCTCAGGGAAAGCTCAGATGACCGAACCGAGTAGTTTTCCATCTTTCCCGACTCAGGAACACACCAATATGTGTTTTTAGTTGGAATCCAAGCTCTGGATCCAAACTAACGTTTTCTGGTTGAATTGGGCTCTTTTGCAAATTCTGAGATAAGCTTTGGTCTAACTCCTTAGGGAAAGCTCAGATCACCGAATCGAGTAGTTTTCCATCTTTCCCGACTCAGGAATACACCAATATGTGTTTCTAGTAGGAATCCAAGCTGTAGATCCAAACTAACGTTTTCTGGCTTAATTGAGTTCTTTTGCCAATTCTGAGATTGGTTTTGGTCTAACTCCTCAAGGAAAGCTCAGATCAGCGAATGGAGTATTTGTTTAGTTTTCCTGACTCAGGACACCACTGATATCTGTATGTTTTTCGAAACTCAGCTCTTTGTCAAAAGTAACGTTTCTGGCTGAATTGGGCTCTTTTGCCAATTCTGAGATAAGTTTTGGTCGAACTCCTTAGGGAAAGCTCAGATCACCGAATCGAGTAGTTTTCCATCTTTCCCGACTCAGGAATACACCAATATGTGTTTTTAGTTGGAATCCAAGCTCTGGATCCAAACTAACGTTATCGGGCTGAATTGAGTTCTTTTGCCAATTCTGAGATAGGCTTTGGTCTAACGCCTCAGGGAAAGCTCAGATCAGCGAATGGAGTATTTTTTTAGTTTTCCCGACTCAGGACACCACTAATATGGGTATGTTTTTCGAAACTGAGCTCTGGGTCAAAACTAACGTTTCTGGCTGAATTGGGCTCTTTTGCCAATTCTAAGATAAGCTTTGGTCGAACTCCTCAGGGAAAGCTAAGAGCACCGAATCGAGGAGTTTTTCATCTTTCCCGAATCAGGAACACACCAATATGTGTTCTAGTTGGAATCCAAGCTCTCGATCCAAACTAACGTTTTCTGGCTTAATTGAGTTCTTTTGCCAATTCTGAGATAAGCTTTGGTCTAACTCCTCAGGGAAAGCTAAGATCACCGAATCGAGTAGTTTTTCATTTTTCCCGACTCAGGAACACACCAATATGTGTTTTTAGTTGGAATCCAAGCTCTGGATCCAAACTAACGTTTTCTGGCTGAATTGAGTTCTTTTGCCAATTCTGAGATATGCTTTGGTCTAACTCCTCAGGGAAAGCTCAGATCAGCGAATGGAGTATTTGTTTAGTTATTGTTTAGTTTTCCTGACTCAGGACACCACTGATATCTGTATGTTTTTCGAAAGTGAGCTCTTTGTCAAAAGTAACGTTTCTGGCTGAATTGGGCTCTTTTGCCAATTCTGAGATAAGCTTTGGTCTAACTCCTCAGGGAAAGCTCATATCACCGAATCGAGTAGTTTTCCATCTTTCCCGACTCAGGAATACACCAATATGTGTTTCTAGTTGGAATCCAAGCTCTGGATCCAAACTAACGTTTTCTGGCTGAATTGAGTTCTTTTGGCAATTCTGAGATTGGCTTTGGTCTAACTCCTCAGGGAAAGCTCAGATCAGCGAATGGAGTATTTTTTTAGTTTTCCCGACTCAGGACACCACTAATATGGCTATGTTTTTCGAAACTGAGCTCTGGGTCAAAACTAACGTTTCTGGCTGAATTGGGCTCTTTTGCCAATTCTAAGATAAGCTTTGGTAGAACTCCTCAGGGAAAGCTCAGATGACCGAACCGAGTAGTTTTCCATCTTTCCCGACTCAGGAACACACCAATATGTGTTTTTAGTTGGAATCCAAGCTCTGGATCCAAACTAACGTTTTCTGGTTGAATTGGGCTCTTTTGCCAATTCTGAGATAGGCTTTGGTCTAACGCCTCAGGGAAAGCTCAGATCAGCGAATGAAGTATTTTTTTTTTTTTCCCGACTCAAGACACCACTAATATGGGTATGTTTTTCGAAACTGAGCTCTGGGTCAAAACTAACGTTTCTGGCTGAATTGGGCTCTTTTGCCAATTCTAAGATAAGCTTTGTTCGAACTCCTCAGGGAAAGCTAAGAGCACCGAATCGAGGAGTTTTTCATCTTTCCCGAATCAGGAACACACCAATATGTGTTCTAGTTGGAATCCAAGCTCTCGATCCAAACTAACGTTTTCTGGCTTAATTGAGTTCTTTTGCCAATTCTGAGATAAGCTTTGGTCTAACTCCTCAGGGAAAGCTAAGATCACCGAATCGAGTAGTTTTTCATTTTTCCCGACTCAGGAACACACCAATATGTGTTTTTAGTTGGAATCCAAGCTCTGTATCCAAACTAACGTTTTCTGGCTCAATTTGGCTCTTTTGCCAATTCTGAGATAAGCTTTGGTCGAACTCCTCAGGGAAAGCTCAGATCACCGAATAGAGTGGTTTTCTAGCTTTACCGACTCAGGACATCACTGATATGTGTATGTTATTCAAAACTGAGCTCTGGGTCAAAAGTTACGTTTCTGGATGAATTGGGCTCTTTTGCCAATTCTGAGATAAGCTTTGGTCTAACTCCTCAGGGAAAGCTCAGATCAGCGAATGGAGTATTTGTTTAGTTTTCCTGACTCAGGACACCACTGATATCTGTATGTTTTTCGAAACTCAGCTCTTTGTGAAAAGTAACGTTTCTGGCTGAATTGGGCTCTTTTGCCAATTCTGAGATAAGCTTTGGTCGAACTCCTTAGGGAAAGCTCAGATCACCGAATCGAGTAGTTTTCCATCTTTCTCGACTCAGGAACACACCAATATGTGTTTCTAGTTGGAATCCAAGCTCTCGATCCAAACTAACGTTTTCTGGCTTAATTGAGTTCTTTTGCCAATTCTGAGATAGGCTTTGGTCTAACTCCTCAGGGAAAGCTCAAATCAGCGAATGGAGTATTTTTTTATTTTTCCCGACTCAGAACATCACTGATATGTGTTTGTTATTCGAAACTGAGCTCTTTGTCAAAAGTAACGTTTCTGGATGAATTGGGCTCTTTTGCCAATTCTGAGATAAGCTTTGGTGTAACTCCTCAAGGAAAACTCAGATCAGCGAATGGAGTGGTTTTCTAGCTTTCCCGACTCAGGACATCACTGATATTTGTATGTTATTCAAAACTGAGCTCTGGGTCAAAAGTAACGTTTCTGGATGAATTGGGCTCTTTCGCCAATTCTGAGATAAGCTTTGGTCTAACTCCTCAGGGAAACCTAAGATCACCGAATCGAGTACTTTTTCATCTTTCCCGACTCAGGAACACACCAATATGTGTTTTTAGTTGGAATCCAAGCTCTGTATCCAAACTAACGTTTTCTGGCTGAATTTGGCTCTTTTGCCAATTCTGAGATAAGCTTTGGTCGAACTCCTCAGGGAAAGCTCAGATCACCGAATCGAGTAGTTTTCCATCTTTCCCGACTCAGGAATACACCAATATGTGTTTCTAGTAGGAATCCAAGCTGTGGATCCAAACTAACGTTTTCTGGCTTAATTAAGTTCTTTTGCCAATTCTGAGATTGGTTTTGGTCTAACTCCTCAAGGAAAGCTCAGATCAGCGAATGGAGTATTTGTTTAGTTTTCCTGACTCAGGACACCACTGATATGTGTATGTTATTCGAAACTCAGCTCTTTGTCAAAAGTAACGTTTCTGGCTGAATTGGGCTCTTTCGCCAATTCTGAGATAAGCTTTGGTCAAACTCCTCAGGGAAAACTCAGATCAGCGAATCGAGTACTTTTTCATCTTTCCCGACTCAGGAACACACCAATATGTGTTTTTAGTTGGAATCCAAGCTCTGTATCCAAACTAACGTTTTCTGGCTGAATTGGGCTCTTTTGCCAATTCTGAGATAAGTTTTGGTCTAACTCCTCAGGGAAAGCTCAGATCAGCGAATGGAGTATTTGTTTAGTTTTCCTGACTCAGGACACCTCTGATATCTGTATGTTATTCGAAACTGAGCTCTGGGTGAAAAGTAACGTTTCTGGATGAATTGGGCTCTTTTGCGAATTATGAGATAAGCTTTGGTCTAACTCCTCAGGGAAACCTAAGATCACCGAATCGAGTACTTTTTAATCTTTCCCGACTCAGGAACACACCAATATGTGTTTTTAGTTGGAATCCAAGCTCTGTATCCAAACTAACGTTTTCTGGCTGAATTTGGCTCTTTTGCCAATTCTGAGATAAGCTTTGGTCTAACTCCTCAGGGAAAGCTCAGATCACCGAATCGAGTAGTTTTCCATCTTTCCCGACTCAGGAACACACCAATATGTGTTTCTAGTTGGAATCCAAGCTCTCGATCCAAACTAACGTTTTCTGGCTTAATTGAGTTCTTTTGCCAATTCTGAGATAGGCTTTGGTCTAACTCCTCAGGGAAAGCTCAAATCAGCGAATGGAGTATTTTTTTAGTTTTCCCGACTCAGAACATCACTGATATGTGTATGTTATTCGAAACTCAGCTCTTTGTCAAATGTAACGTTTCTGGCTCAATTTGGCTCTTTTGCCAATTCTGAGATAAGCTTTGGTCGAACTCCTCAGGGAAAGCTCAGATCACCGAATCGAGTAGTTTTCCCTCTTTCCCGACTCAGGAACACACCAATATGTGTTTCTAGTTGGAATCCAAGCTCTCGATCCAAACTAACGTTTTCTGGCTTAATTGAGTTCTTTTGCCAATTCTGAGATAGGCTTTGGTCTAACTCCTCAGGGAAAGCTCAAATCAGCGAATGGAGTATTTTTTTAGTTTTCCCGACTCAGAACATCACTGATATGTGTATGTTATTCGAAACTGAGCTCTTTGTCAAAAGTAACGTTTCTGGCTGAATTGGGCTCTTTCGCCAATTCTGAGATAAGCTTTGGTCAAACTCTTCAGGGAAAACTCAGATCAGCGAATGGAGTAGTGTTTTAGTTTTCCTGACTCAGGACACCACTGATATCTGTATGTTTTTCGAAACTCAGCTCTTTGTCAAAAGTAACGTTTCTGGCTGACTTGGGCTCTTTTGCCAATTCTGAGATAAGCTTTGGTCGAACTCCTTAGGGAAAGCTCAGATCACCGAATCGAGTAGTTTTCCATCTTTCCCGACTCAGGAACACACCAATATGTGTTTCTAGTTGGAATCCAAGCTCTCGATCCAAACTAACGTTTTCTGGCTTAATTGAGTTCTTTTGCCAATTCTGAGATAGGCTTTGGTCTAACTCCTGAGGGAAAGCTCAAATCAGCGAATGGAGTATTTTTTTATTTTTCCCTACTGAGAACATCACTGATATGCGTATGTTATTCGAAACTGAGCTCTTTGTCAAAAGTAACGTTTCTGGCTGAATTGGGCTCTTTTGCGAATTCTGAGATAAGCTTTGGTGTAACTCCTCAAGGAAAACTCAGATCAGCGAATGGAGTGGTTTTCTAGCTTTCCCGACTCAGGACATCACTGATATGTGTATGTTATTCGAAACTGAGCTCTTTGTCAAAAGTAACGTTTCTGGCTGAATTGGGCTCTTTTGCGAATTCTGAGATAAGCTTTGGTGTAACTCCTCAAGGAAAACTCAGATCAGCGAATGGAGTGGTTTTCTAGCTTTCCCGACTCAGGACATCACTGATATGTGTATGTTATTCAAAACTGAGCTCTGGGTCAAAACTAACGTTTCTGGATGAATTGGGCTCTTTTGCAAATTCTGAGATAGGCTTTGGTCTAACTCCTCAGGGAAAGCTCAGATCAGCGAATGGAGTATTTTTTTTAGTTTTCCGGACTCAGGACATCACTGATATGTGTATGTTATTCGAAACTGAGCTCTTTGTCAAAAGTAACGTTTCTGGCTGAATTGGGCTCTTTCGCCAATTCTGAGATAAGCTTTGGTCAAACTCCTTAGGGAAAGCTCAGATCACCGAATCCAGTAGGTTTCCATCTTTCCCGACTCAGGAACACACCAATATGTGTTTTTAGTTGGAATCCAAGCTCTGGATCCAAACTAACGTTTTCTGGCTGAATTGGGCTCTTTTGCCAATTCTAAGATAAGCTTTGGTCTAACTCCTCAGGGAAAGCTCAGATGACCGAACCGAGTAGTTTTCCATCTTTCCCGACTCAGGAACACACCAATATGTGTTTTTAGTTGGAATCCAAGCTCTGGATCCAAACTAACGTTTTCTGGCTGAATTGGGCTCTTTTGCCAATTCTGAGATAAGCTTTGGTCGAACTCCTTAGGGAAAGCTCAGATCACCGAATCGAGTAGTTTTCCATCTTTCCCGACTCAGGAATACACCAATATGTGTTTCTAGTAGGAATCCAAGCTGTGGATCCAAACTAACGTTTTCTGGCTTAATTGAGTTCTTTTGCCAATTCTGAGATTGGTTTTGGTCTAACTCCTCAAGGAAAGCTCAGATCAGCGAATGGAGTATTTGTTTAGTTTTCCTGACTCAGGACACCACTGATATCTGTATGTTTTTCGAAACTCAGCTCTTTGTCAAAAGTAACGTTTCTGGCTGAATTGGGCTCTTTTGCCAATTCTGAGATAAGTTTTGGTCGAACTCCTTAGGGAAAGCTCAGATCACCGAATCGAGTAGTTTTCCATCTTTCCCGACCCAGGAACACACCAATATGTGTTTTTAGTTGGAATCCAAGCTCTGGATCCAAACTAACGTTTTCGGGCTGAATTGGGCTCTTTTGTCAATTCTGAGATAAGCTTTGGTCGAACTCCTCAGGGAAAGCTCAGATCAGCGAATGGAGTATTTTTTTAGTTTTCCCGACTCAGGACACCACTAATATGGGTATGTTTTTCGAAAGTGAGCTCTTTGTCGAAAGTAACGTTTCTGGCTGAATTGGGCTCTTTTGCCAATTCTGAGATAAGCTTTGGTCTAACTCCTCAAGGAAAGCTCAGATCAGCGAATGGAGTATTTGTTTAGTTTTCCTGACTCAGGACACCACTAATATGGGTATGTTTTTCGAAAGTGAGCTCTTTGTCGAAAGTAACGTTTCTGGCTGAATTGGGCTCTTTTGTCAATTCTGAGATAAGCTTTGCTCGAACTCCTCAAGGAAAGCTCAGATCAGCGAATGGAGTATTTTTTTAGTTTTCCCGACTCAGGACACCACTAATATCGGTATGTTTTTCGAAAGTGAGCTCTTTGTCGAAAGTAACGTTTCTGGCTGAATTGGGCTCTTTTGTCAATTCTGAGATAAGTTTTGGTCGAACTCCTCAAGGAAAGCTCAGATCAGCGAATGGAGTATTTTTTTAGTTTTCCCGACTCAGGACACCACTAATATGGGTATGTTTTTCGAAAGTGAGCTCTTTGTCGAAAGTAACGTTTCTGGCTGAATTGGGCTCTTTTGCCAATTCTGAGATAAGTTTTGGTCGAACTCCTTAGGGAAAGCTCAGATCAGCGAATGGAGTATTTTTCTAGCTTTCCCGACTCAGGACATCACTGATATCTGTATGTTATTCGAAACTGAGCTCTTTGTCAAAAGTAACGTTTCTCGCTGAATTGGGCTCTTTTGCCAATTCTGAGATCAGCTTTGGTCGAACTACTTAGGGAAAGCTCAGATCACCGAATCCAGTAAATTTCCATCTTTCCCGACTCAGGAACACACCAATATGTGTTTTTAGTTGGAATCCAAGCTCTGGATCCAAACTAACGTTTTCTGGCTGAATTGGGCTCTTTTGTAAATTCTGAGATAGGCTTTGGTCTAACTCCTCAGGGAAAGCTCAGATCAGCGAATGGAGTATTTTTTTTAGTTTTCCGGACTCAGGACATCACTGATATGTGTATGTTATTCGAAACTGAGCTCTGGGTCAAAAGTAACGTTTCTTGCTGAATTGGGCTCTTTTCCCAATTCTGAGATAAGCTTTGGTCTAACTCCTCAGGGAAAGCTCAAATCAGCGAATGGAGTATTTTTTTAGTTTTCCCGACTCAGAACATCACTGATATGTGTATGTTATTCGAAAGTGAGCTCTTTGTCAAAAGTAACGTTTCTGGCTGAATTGGGCTCTTTCGCCAATTCTGAGATAAGCTTTGGTCAAACTCTTCAGGGAAAACTCAGATCAGCGAATGGAGTAGTTTTCCATCTTTCCCGACTCAGGAATACACCAATATGTGTTTTTAGTTGGAATCCAAGCTCTGGATCCAAACTAACGTTTTCTGGCTGAATTGAGTTCTTTTGCCAATTCTGAGATAGGCTTTGGTCTAACGCCTCAGGGAAACCTAAGATCACCGAATCGAGTACTTTTTCATCTTTCCCGACTCAGGAACACACCAATATGTGTTTTTAGTTGGAATCCAAGCTCTGTATCCAAACTAACGTTTTCTGGCTTAATTGAGTTCTTTTGCCAATTCTGAGATAGGCTTTGGTCTAACTCCTCAGGGAAAGCTCAGATCAGCGAATGGAGTATTTGTTTAGTTTTCCTGACTCAGGACACCACTGATATCTGTATGTTGTTCGAAACTGAGCTCTTTGTCAAAAGTAACGTTTCTGGCTGAATTGGGCTCTTTTGCGAATTCTGAGATAAGCTTTGGTGTAACTCCTCAAGGAAAACTCAGATCAGCGAATGGAGTGGTTTTCTAGCTTTCCCGTCTCAGGACATCACTGATATGTGTATGTTATTCAAAACTGAGCTCTGGGTCAAAAGTAACGTTTCTGGATGAATTGGACTCTTTTGCAAATTCTGAGATAGGCTTTGGTCTAACTCCTCAGGGAAAGCTCAGATCAGCGAATGGAGTATTTTTTTTAGTTTTCCGGACTCAGGACATCACTGATATGTGTATGTTATTCGAAACTGAGCTCTTTGTCAAAAGTAACGTTTCTGGCTGAATTGGGCTCTTTCGCCAATTGTGAGTTAAGCTTTGGTCAAACTCCTTAGGGAAAGCTCAGATCACCGAATCCAGTAGTTTTCCATCTTTCCCGACTCAGGAACACACCAATATGTGTTTTTAGTTGGAATCCAAGCTCTGGATCCAAACTAACGTTTTCTGGCTGAATTGGGCTCTTTTGCCAATTCTAAGATAAGCTTTGGTCTAACTCCTCAGGGAAAGCTCAGATGACCGAACCGAGTAGTTTTCCATCTTTCCCGACTCAGGAACACACCAATATGTGTTTTTAGTTGGAATCCAAGCTCTGGATCCAAACTAACGTTTTCTGGCTGAATTGGGCTCTTTTGCCAATTCTGAGATAAGCTTTGGTCTAACTCCTCAGGGAAAGCTCAGATGACCGAACCGAGTAGTTTTCCATCTTTCCCGACTCAGGAACACACCAATATGTGTTTTTAGTTGGAATCCAAGCTCTGGATCCAAACTAACGTTTTCTGGCTGAATTGGGCTCTTTTGCCAATTCTGAGATAAGCTTTGGTCGAACTCCTTAGGGAAAGCTCAGATCACCGAATCGAGTATTTGTTTAGTTTTCCTGACTCAGGACACCACTGATATCTGTATGTTTTTCGAAACTCAGCTCTTTGTCAAAAGTAACGTTTCTGGCTGAATTGGGCTCTTTTGCCAATTCTGAGATAACTTTTGGTCGAACTCCTTAGGGAAAGCTCAGATCACCGAATCGAGTAGTTTTCCATCTTTCCCGACCCAGGAACACACCAATATGTGTTTTTAGTTGGAATCCAAGCTCTGGATCCAAACTAACGTTTTCGGGCTGAATTGGGCTCTTTTGTCAATTCTGAGATAAGCTTTGGTCGAACTCCTCAGGGAAAGCTCAGATCAGCGAATGGAGTATTTTTTTAGTTTTCCCGACTCAGGACACCACTAATATGGGTATGTTTTTCGAAAGTGAGCTCTTTGTCGAAAGTAACGTTTCTGGCTGAATTGGGCTCTTTTGCCAATTCTGACATAAGCTTTAGTCTAACTCCTCAAGGAAAGCTCAGATCAGCGAATGGAGTATTTTTTTAGTTTTCCCGACTCTGGACACCACTAATATGGGTATGTTTTTCGAAAGTGAGCTCTTTGTCGAAAGTAACGTTTCTGGCTGAATTGGGCTCTTTTGCCAATTCTGACATAAGCTTTGGTCTAACTCCTCAAGGAAAGCTCAGATCAGCGAATGGAGTATTTTTTTAGTTTTCCTGACTCAGGACACCACTGATATCTGTATGTTTTTCGAAACTCAGCTCTTTGTCAAAAGTAACGTTTCTGGCTGAATTGGGCTCTTTTGCCAATTCTAAGATAAGCTTTGGTCTAACTCCTGAGGGAAAGCTCAGATCAGCGAATGGTGTGGTTTTCTAGCTTTCCCGACTCAGGACATCACTGATATCTGTATGTTATTCGAAACTGAGCTCTTTGTCAAAAGTAACGTTTCTGGCTGAATTGGGCTCTTTTGCCAATTCTGAGATAAGCTTTGGTCGAACTCCTTAGGGAAAGCTCAGATCACCGAATCCAGTAGTTTTCCATCTTTCCCGACTCAGGAACACACCAATATGTGTTTTTAGTTGGAATCCAAGCTCTGGATCCAAACTAACGTTTTCTGGCTGAATTGGGCTCTTTTGCAAATTCTGACATAAGCTTTGGTCTAACTCCTCAGGGAAAGCTCAGATCACCGAATCCAGTAGTTTTCCATCTTTCCCGACTCAGGAATACACCAATATGTGTTTTTAGTTGGAATCCAAGCTCTGGATCCAAACTAACGTTTTCTGGCTGAATTGAGTTCTTTTGCCAATTCTGAGATAGGCTTTGGTCTAACGCCTCAGGGAAAGCTCAGATCAGCGAATGGAGTATTTGTTTAGTTTTCCAGACTCAGGACACCACTGATATCTGTATGTTTTTCGAAAGTGAGCTCTTTGTCAAAAGTAACGTTTCTGGCTGAATTGGGCTCTTTTGCCAATTCTAAGATAAGCTTTGGTCTAACTCCTCAGGGAAAGCTCAAATCAGCGAATGGAGTATTTTTTTAGTTTTCCCGACTCAGAACATCACTGATACGTGTATGTTATTCGAAACTGAGCTCTTTGTCAAAAGTAACGTTTCTGGCTGAATTCGGCTCTTTCGCCAATTCTGAGATAAGCTTTGGTCAAACTCCTTAGGGAAAGCTCAGATCACCGAATCCAGTAGTTTTCCATCTTTCCCGACTCAGGAACACACCAATATGTGTTTTTAGTTGGAATCCAAGCTCTGGATCCAAACTAACGTTTTCTGGCTGAATTGGGCTCTTTTCCAAATTCTGAGATAGGCTTTGGTCTAACTCCTCAGGGAAAGCTCAGATCAGCGAATGGAGTATTTTTTTTAGTTTTCCGGACTCAGGACATCACTGATATGTGTATGTTATTCGAAACTGAGCTCTGGGTCAAAAGTAACGTTTCTGGCTGAGTTGGGCTCTTTTCCCAATTCTGAGATAAGCTTTGGTCCAACTCCTCAGCGAAAGCTCAGATCACCGAATCGAGTAGTTTTCCATCTTTCCCGACTCAGGAACAGACCAATATGTGTTTCTAGTTGGAATCCAAGATCTCGATCCAAACTAACGTTTTCTGGCTTAATTGAGTTCTTTTGCCAATTCTGAGATAGGCTTTGGTCTAACTCCTCAGGGAAAGCTCAGATCAGTGAATGGAGTATTTGTTTAGTTTTCCTGACTCAGGACACCACTGATATCTGTATGTTTTTCGAAAGTGAGCTCTTTGTCAAAAGTAACGTTTCTGGCTGAATTGGGCTCTTTTGCCAATTCTAAGATAAGCTTTGGTCTAACTCCTCAGGGAAAGCTCAAATCAGCGAATGGAGTATTTTTTTAGTTTTCCCGACTCAGAACATCACTGATACGTGTATGTTATTCGAAACTGAGCTCTTTGTCAAAAGTAACGTTTCTGGCTGAATTCGGCTCTTTCGCCAATTCTGAGATAAGCTTTGGTCAAACTCCTTAGGGAAAGCTCAGATCACCGAATCCAGTAGTTTTCCATCTTTCCCAACTAAGGAACACACCAATATGTGTTTTTAGTTGGAATCCAAGCTCTGGATCCAAACTAACGTTTTCTGGCTGAATTGGGCTCTTTTCCAAATTCTGAGATAGGCTTTGGTCTAACTCCTCAGGGAAAGCTCAGATCAGCGAATGGAGTATTTTTTTTAGTTTTCCGGACTCAGGACATCACTGATATGTGTATGTTATTCGAAACTGAGCTCTGGGTCAAAAGTAACGTTTCTGGCTGAGTTGGGCTGTTTTCCCAATTCTGAGATAAGCTTTGGTCCAACTCCTCAGCGAAAGCTCAGATCACCGAATCGAGTAGTTTTCCATCTTTCCCGACTCAGGAACAGACCAATATGTGTTTCTAGTTGGAATCCAAGATCTCGATCCAAACTAACGTTTTCTGGCTTAATTGAGTTCTTTTGCCAATTCTGAGATAGGCTTTGGTCTAACTCCTCAGGGAAAGCTCAGATCAGTGAATGGAGTATTTGTTTAGTTTTCCTGACTCAGGACACCACTGATATCTGTATGTTTTTCGAAAGTGAGCTCTTTGTCAAAAGTAACGTTTCTGGCTGAATTGGGCTCTTTTGCCAATTCTAAGATAAGCTTTGGTCTAACTCCTCAGGGAAAGCTCAAATCAGCGAATGGAGTATTTTTTTATTTTTCCCGACTGAGAACATCACTGATATGCATATGTTATTCAAAACTGAGCTCTTTGTCGAAAGTAACGTTTCTGGCTGAATTGGGCTCTTTTGCCAATTCTGACATAAGCTTTGGTCTAACTCCTCAAGGAAAGCTCAGATCACCGAATCCAGTAGTTTTCCATCTTTCCCGACTCAGGAACACACCAATATGTGTTTTTAGTTGGAATCCAAGCTCTGGATCCAAACTAACGTTTTCTGGCTGAATTGGGCTCTTTTGCAAATTCTGACATAAGCTTTGGTCTAACTCCTCAGGGAAAGCTCAGATCACCGAATCGAGTAGTTTTCCCTCTTTCCCGACTCAGGAATACACCAATATGTGTTTTTAGTTGGAATCCAAGCTCTGGATCCAAACTAACGTTTTCTGGCTGAATTGAGTTCTTCTGCCAATTCTGAGATAGGCTTTGGTCTAACGCCTCAGGGAAAGCTCAGATCAGCGAATGGAGTATTTTTTTTAGTTTTCCAGACTCAGGACACCACTGATATCTGTATGTTTTTCGAAAGTGAGCTCTTTGTCAAAAGTAACGTTTCTGGCTGAATTGGGCTCTTTTGCCAATTCTAAGATAAGCTTTGGTCTAACTCCTCAGGGAAAGCTCAAATCAGCGAATGGAGTATTTTTTTAGTTTTCCCGACTCAGAACATCACTGATATGTGTATGTTATTCGAAACTGAGCTCTTTGTCAAAAGTAACGTTTCTGGCTGAATTGGGCTCTTTCGCCAATTCTGAGATAAGCTTTGGTCAAACTCCTTAGGGAAAGCTCAGATCACCGAATCCAGTAGTTTTCCATCTTTCCCGACTCAGGAACACACCAATATGTGTTTTTAGTTGGAATCCAAGCTCTGGATCCAAACTAACGTTTTCTGGCTGAATTGGGCTCTTTTCCAAATTCTGAGATAGGCTTTGGTCTAACTCCTCAGGGAAAGCTCAGATCAGCGAATGGAGTATTTTTTTTAGTTTTCCGGACTCAGGACATCACTGATATGTGTATGTTATTCGAAACTGAGCTCTGGGTCAAACGTAACATTTCTGGCTGAATTGGGCTCTTTTCCCAATTCTGAGATAAGCTTTGGTCCAACTCCTCAGCGAAAGCTCAGATCACCGAATCGAGTAGTTTTCCATCTTTCCCGACTCAGGAACAGACCAATATGTGTTTCTAGTTGGAATCCAAGATCTCGATCCAAACTAACGTTTTCTGGCTTAATTGAGTTCTTTTGCCAATTCTGAGATAGGCTTTGGTCTAACTCCTCAGGGAAAGCTCAAATCAGTGAATGGAGTATTTGTTTAGTTTTCCTGACTCAGGACACCACTGATATCTGTATGTTTTTCGATAGTGAGCTCTTTGTCAAAAGTAACGTTTCTGGCTGAATTGGGCTCTTTTGCCAATTCTAAGATAAGCTGTGGTCTAACTCCTCAGGGAAAGCTCAAATCAGCGAATGGAGTATTTTTTTATTTTTCCCGACTGAGAACATCACTGATATGCGTATGTTATTCGAAACTGAGCTCTTTGTCAAAAGTAACGTTTCTGGCTGAATTGGGCTCTTTTGCGAATTCTGAGATAAGCTTTGGTGTAACTCCTCAAGGAAAACTCAGATCAGCGAATGGAGTGGTTTTCTAGCTTTCCCGACTCAGGACATCACTGATATGTGTATGTTATTCAAAACTGAGCTCTGGGTCAAAAGTAACGTTTCTGGATGAATTGGGCTCTTTTGCGAATTATGAAATAAGCTTTTGTCGAACTCCTTAGGGAAAGCTCAGATCACCGAATCGAGTAGTTTCCCATCTTTCCCGACTCAGGAACACACCAATATGTGTTTTTAGTTGGAATCCAAGCTCTGGATCCAAACCAACGTTTTCTGGCGTAATTGAGTTCTTTTGCCAATTCTGAGATAGGCTTTGGTCTAACTCCTCAGGGAAAGCTCAGATCAGCGAATGGAGTATTTTTTTAGTTTTCCCGACTCAGAACATCACTGATATGTGTATGTTATTCGAAACTGAGCTCTGGGTCAAAAGTAACGTTTCTGGCTGAATTGGGCTCTTTTCCCAATTCTGAGATAAGCTTTGGTCCAACTCCTCAGCGAAAGCTCAGATCACCGAATCGTGTAGTTTTCCATCTTTCCCGACTCAGGAACAGACCAATATGTGTTTCTTGTTGGAATCCAAAATCTCGATCCAAACTAACGTTTTCTGGCTGAATTGGGCTCTTTTCCAAATTCTGAGATAGGCTTTGGTCTAACTCCTCAGGGAAAGCTCAGATCAGCGAATGGAGTATTTGTTTAGTTTTCCAGACTCAGGACACCACTGATATCTGTATGTTTTTCGAAAGTGAGCTCTTTGTCAAAAGTAACGTTTCTGGCTGAATTGGGCTCTTTTGCCAATTCTGAGATAAGCTTTGGTCTAACTCCTCAGGGAAAGCTCATATCACCGAATCGAGTAGTTTTCCATCTTTCCCGACTCAGGAATACACCAATATGTGTTTCTAGTTGGAATCCAAGCTCTGGATCCAAACTAACTTTTTCTGGCTGAATTGAGTTCTTTTGGCAATTCTGAGATTGGCTTTGGTCTAACTCCTCAGGGAAAGCTCAGATCAGAGAATGGAGTATTTTTTTAGTTTTCCCGACTCAGGACACCACTAATATGGGTATGTTTTTCGAAACTGAGCTCTGGGTCAAAACTAACGTTTCTGGCTGAATTGGGCTCTTTTGCCAATTCTAAGATAAGCTTTGGTCGAACTCCTCAGGGAAAGCTCAGATGACCGAACCGAGTAGTTTTCCATCTTTCCCGACTCAGGAACACACCAATATGTGTTTTTAGTTGGAATCCAAGCTCTGGATCCAAACTAACGTTTTCTGGTTGAATTGGGCTCTTTTGCAAATTCTGAGATAAGCTTTGGTCTAATTCCTCAGGGAAAGCTCAGATCAGCGAATGGAGTATTTTTTTAGTTTTCCCGACTTAGGACACCACTGATATGTTATTCAAAACTGAGCTCTTTGTCAAAAGCAACGTTTCTGGATGAACTGGGCTCTTTTGCGAATTATGAGATAAGCTTTGGTCTAGCTCCTCAGGGAAAGCTAAGATCACCGAATTGAGCAGTTTTTCATCTTTCCCGACTCAGGAACACACCAATATGTGTTTTCAGTTGGAATCCAAGCTCTGGATCCAAACTAACGTTTTCTAGCTGAATTGGGCTCTATTGCCAATTCTGAGATAAGCTTTCTTCTAACTCCTCAGGGAAAGCTCAGATCAGCGAATGGAGTATTTATTTAGTTTTCCTGACTGAGGACACCACTAATATTTGTATGTTTTTGCAAAGTGAGCTCTTTGTCAAAAGTAACGTTTCTGGCTGAATTGGGCTCTTTTGCCAATTCTGAGATAAGCTTTGGTCGAACTCCTCAGGGAAAGCTCAGATCAGCGAATGGAGTATTTTTTTAGTTTTCCCGACTCAGGACACGACTAATATGGTTATGTTTTTCGAAAGTGAGCTCTTTGTCAAAAGTAACGTTTCTGGCTGAATTGGGCTCTTTTGCCAATTCTGAGATAAGCTTTGGTCAAACTCCTCAGGGAAAACTCAGATCAGCGAATGGAGTGGTTTTCTAGCTTTCCCGACTCAGGACACCACTGATATGTCTATGTTATTCAAAACTGAGCTCTTTGTCAAAAGCAACGTTTCTGGATGAACTGGGCTCTTTTGCGAATTATGAGATAAGCTTTGGTCAAACTCCTCAGGGAAAACTCAGATCAGCGAATGGATTAGTGTTTTAGCTTTCTCGACTCAGGACATCACTGATAGCTGTATGTTATTCGAAACTGAGCTCTTTGTCAAAAGTAACGTTTCTGGATGAATTGGACTCTTTTGCCAATTCTGAGATAAGCTTTGGTCGAACTCCTCAGGGAAAGCTCAGATCAGCGAATGGAGTGGTTTTTTAGCTTTCCCGACTCAGGACATCACTGATATGTGTATGTTATTCGAAACTGAGCTCTGGATCCATACTAACGTTTTCTAGCTGAATTGGGCTCTTTTGCCAATTCTGAGATAAGCTTTGGTCTAACTCCTCAGGGAAAGCTCAGATCACCGAACCGAGTAGTTTTCCATCTTTCCCGACTCAGGAACACACCAATATGTGTTTCTAGTTGGAATCCAAGCTCTGGATCCAAACTAACGTTTTCTGGCTGAATTGAGTTCTTTTGCCAATTCTGAGATAGGCTTTGGTCTAACTCCTCAAGGAAAGCTCAGATCAGCGAATGGAGTATTTGTTTAGTTTTCCTGACTCAGGACACCACTGATATCTGTATGTTTTTCGAAACTCAGCTCTTTGTCAAAAGTAACGTTTCTGGCTGAATTGGGCTCTTTTGCCAATTCTGAGATAAGTTTTGGTCGAACTCCTTAGGGAAAGCTCAGATCACCGAATCGAGTAGTTTTCCATCTTTCCCGACTCAGGAATACACCAATATGTGTTTTTAGTTGGAATCCAAGCTCTGGAACCAAACTAACGTTATCGGGCTGAATTGAGTTCTTTTGCCAATTCTGAGATAGGCTTTGGTCTAACGCCTCAGGGAAAGCTCAGATCAGCGAATGGAGTATTTTTTTAGTTTTCCCGACTCAGGACACCACTAATATGGGTATGTTTTTCGAAACTGAGCTCTGGGTCAAAACTAACGTTTCTGGCTGAATTGGGCTCTTTTGCCAATTCTAAGATAAGCTTTGGTCGAACTCCTCAGGGAAAGCTAAGAGCACCGAATCGAGGAGTTTTTCATCTTTCCCGAATCAGGAACACACCAATATGTGTTCTAGTTGGAATCCAAGCTCTCGATCCAAACTAACGTTTTCTGGCTTAATTGAGTTCTTTTGCCAATTCTGAGATAAGCTTTGGTCTAACTCCTCAGGGAAAGCTAAGATCACCGAATCGAGTAGTTTTTCATTTTTCCTGACTCAGGAACACACCAATATGTGTTTTTAGTTGGAATCCAAGCTCTGGATCCAAACTAACGTTTTCTGGCTGAATTGAGTTCTTTTGCCAATTCTGAGATATGCTTTGGTCTAACTCCTCAGGGAAAGCTCAGATCAGCGAATGGAGTATTTGTTTAGTTTTTGTTTAGTTTTCCTGACTCAGGACACCACTGATATCTGTATGTTTTTCGAAACTCAGCTCTTTGTCAAAAGTAACGTTTCTGGCTGAATTGGGCTCTTTTGCCAATTCTGAGATAAGCTTTGGTCTAATTCCTCAGGGAAAGCTCAGATCAGCGAATGGAGTATTTTTTTAGTTTTCCCGACTTAGGACACCACTGATATGTTATTCAAAACTGAGCTCTTTGTCAAAAGTAACGTTTCTGGATGAACTGGGCTCTTTTGCGAATTATGAGATAAGCTTTGGTCTAGCTCCTCAGGGAAAGCTAAGATCACCGAATTGAGCAGTTTTTCATCTTTCCCGACTCAGGAACACACCAATATGTGTTTTCAGTTGGAATCCAAGCTTTGGATCCAAACTAACGTTTTCTAGCTGAATTGGGCTCTTTTGCCAATTCTGAGATAAGCTTTCTTCTAACTCCTCAGGGAAAGCTCAGATCAGCGAATGGAGTATTTATTTAGTTTTCCCGACTGAGGACACCACTAATATTTGTATGTTTTTGCAAAGTGAGCTCTTTGTCAAAAGTAACGTTTCTGGCTGAATTGGGCTCTTTTGCCAATTCTGAGATAAGCTTTGGTCGAACTCCTCAGGGAAAGCTCAGATCAGCGAATGGAGTATTTTTTTAGTTTTCCCGACTCAGGACACGACTAATATGGTTATGTTTTTCGAAAGTGAGCTCTTTGTCAAAAGTAACGTTTCTGGCTGAATTGGGCTCTTTTGCCAATTCTGAGATAAGCTTTGGTCAAACTCCTCAGGGAAAACTCAGATCAGCGAATGGAGTGGTTTTCTAGCTTTCCCGACTCAGGACACCACTGATATGTCTATGTTATTCAAAACTGAGCTCTTTGTCAAAAGCAACGTTTCTGGATGAACTGGGCTCTTTTGCGAATTATGAGATAAGCTTTGGTCAAACTCCTCAGGGAATACTCAGATCAGCGAATGGATTAGTGTTTTAGCTTTCTCGACTCAGGACACCACTGATATCTGTATGTTATTCGAAACTGAGCTCTTTGTCAAAAGTAACGTTTCTGGATGAATTGGACTCTTTTGCCAATTCTGAGATAAGCTTTGGTCGAACTCCTCAGGGAAAGCTCAGATCAGCGAATGGATTGGTGTTTTAGCTTTCCCGACTCAGGACATCACTGATATGTGTATGTTATTCGAAACTGAGCTCTTTGTCAAAAGTAACGTTTCTGGCTGAATTGGGCTCTTTTGCCAATTCTGAGATAAGCTTTGGTCGAACTCCTCAGCGAAAGCTCAGATCACCGAATCGAGTAGTTTTCCATCTTTCCCGACTCAGGAACACACCAATATGTGTTTCTAGTTGGAATCCAAGCTCTCGATCCAAACTAACGTTTTCTGGCTGAATTGGGCTCTTTTGCCAATTCTGAGATAAGCTTTGGTCTAACTCCTCAGGGAAAGCTCAGATCACCGAATCGAGTAGTTTTCCATCTTTCCCGACTCAGGAACACACCAATATGTGTTTCTAGTTGGAATCCAAGCTCTGGATCCAAACTAACGTTTTCTGGCTGAATTTAGTTCTTTTGGCAATTCTGAGATTGGCTTTGGTCTAACTCCTCAGGGAAAGCTCAGATCAGCGAATGGAGTATTTTTTTAGTTTTCCCGACTCAGGACACCACTAATATGGGTATGTTTTTCGAAACTGAGCTCTGGGTCAAAACTAACGTTTCTGGCTGAATTGGGCTCTTTTGCCAATTCTAAGATAAGCTTTGGTCTAACTCCTCAGGGAAAGCTCAGATGACCGAACCGAGTAGTTTTCCATCTTTCCCGACTCAGGAACACACCAATATGTGTTTTTAGTTGGAATCCAAGCTCTCGATCCAAACTAACGTTTTCTGGCTGAATTGGGCTCTTTTGCCAATTCTGAGATAAGCTTTGGCCAAACTCCTTAGGGAAAGCTCAGATCAGCGAATGGAGTATTTGTTTAGTTTTCCTGACTCAGGACACCACTGATATCTGTATGTTTTTCGAAACTCAGCTCTTTGTGAAAAGTAACGTTTCTGGCTGAATTGGGCTCTTTTGCCAATTCTGAGATAAGCTTTGGTCGAACTCCTTAGGGAAAGCTCAGATCACCGAATCGAGTAGTTTTCCATCTTTCCCGACTCAGGAACACACCAATATGTGTTTCTAGTTGGAATCCAAGCTCTCGATCCAAACTAACGTTTTCTGGCTGAATTGGGCTCTTTCGCCAATTCTGAGATAAGCTTTGGTCTAACTCCTCAGGGAAACCTAAGATCACCGAATCGAGTACTTTTTCATCTTTCCCGACTCAGGAACACACCAATATGTGTTTTTAGTTGGAATCCAAGCTCTGTATCCAAACTAACGTTTTCTGGCTGAATTGGGCTCTTTTGCCAATTCTGAGATAAGCTTTGGTCGAACTCCTCAGGGAAAGCTCAGATCACCGAACCGAGTAGTTTTCCATCTTCCCCGACTCAGGAACACAGCAATATGTGTTTCTAGTTGGAATCCAAGCTCTCGATCCAAACTAACGTTTTCTGGCTTAATTGAGTTCTTTTGCCAATTCTGAGATAGGCTTTGGTCTAACTCCTCAGGGAAAGCTCAAATCAGCGAATGGAGTATTTTTTTATTTTTCCCGACTCAGAACATCACTGATATGTGTATGTTATTCGAAACTGAGCTCTTTGTCAAAAGTAACGTTTCTGGCTGAATTGGGCTCTTTCGCCAATTCTGAGATTAGCTTTGGTCAAACTCTTCAGGGAAAACTCTGATCAGCGAATCGAGTACTTTTTCATCTTTCCCGACTCAGGAACACACCAATATGTGTTTTTAGTTGGAATCCAAGCTCTGTATCCAAACTAACGTTTTCTGGCTGAATTGGGCTCTTTTGCCAATTCTGAGATAAGCTTTGGTCGAACTCCTCAGGGAAAGCTCAGATCACCGAACCGAGTAGTTTTCCATCTTCCCCGACTCAGGAACACAGCAATATGTGTTTCTAGTTGGAATCCAAGCTCTCGATCCAAACTAACGTTTTCTGGCTTAATTGAGTTCTTTTGCCAATTCTGAGATAGGCTTTGGTCTAACTCCTCAGGGAAAGCTCAAATCAGCGAATGGAGTATTTTTTTATTTTTCTCGACTCAGAACATCACTGATATGTGTATGTTATTCGAAACTGAGCTCTTTGTCAAAAGTAACGTTTCTGGCTGAATTGGGCTCTTTCGCCAATTCTGAGATAGGCTTTGGTCTAACTCCTCAGGGAAAACTCAGATCAGCGAATGGAGTAGTGTTTTAGCTTTCTCGACTCAGGACACCACTGATATCTGTATGTTTTTCGAAACTCAGCTCTTTGTCAAAAGTAACGTTTCTGGCTGAATTGGGCTCTTTTGCCAATTCTGAGATAAGTTTTGGTCTAACTCCTCAGGGAAAGCTCAGATCAGCGAATGGAGTATTTGTTTAGTTTTCCTGACTCAGGACACCTCTGATATCCGTATGTTATTCGAAACTGAGCTCTGGGTCAAAAGTTACGTTTCTGGATGAATTGGGCTCTTTTGCGAATTATGAGATAAGCTTTGGTCTAACTCCTCAGGGAAACCTAAGATCACCGAATCGAGTACTTTTTAATCTTTCCCGACTCAGGAACACACCAATATGTGTTTCTAGTTGGAATCCAAGCTCTCGATCCAAACTAACGTTTTCTGGCTTAATTGAGTTCTTTTGCCAATTCTGAGATAGGCTTTGGTCTAACTCCTCAGGGAAAGCTCAAATCAGCGAATGGAGTATTTTTTTAGTTTTCCCGACTCAGGAACACACCAATATGTGTTTTAAGTTGGAATCCAAGCTCTGTATCCAAACTAACGTTTTCTGGCTCAATTTGGCTCTTTTGCCAATTCTGAGATAAGCTTTGGTCGAACTCCTCAGGGAAAGCTCAGATCACCGAATCGAGTAGTTTTCCCTCTTTCCCGACTCAGGAACACACCAATATGTGTTTCTAGTTGGAATCCAAGCTCTCGATCCAAACTAACGTTTTCTGGCTTAATTGAGTTCTTTTGCCAATTCTGAGATAGGCTTTGGTCTAACTCCTCAGGGAAAGCTCAAATCAGCGAATGGAGTATTTTTTTAGTTTTCCCGACTCAGAACATCACTGATATGTGTATGTTATTCGAAACTGAGCTCTTTGTCGAAAGTAACGTTTCTGGCTGAATTGGGCTCTTTTGCCAATTCTGAGATAAGCTTTGGTCAAACTCTTCAGGGAAAACTCAGATCAGCGAATGGAGTAGTTTTATAGTTTTCCTGACTCAGGACACCACTGATATCTGTATTTTTTTCGAAACTCAACTCTTTGTCAAAAGTAACGTTTCTGGCTGAATTGGGCTCTTTTGCGAATTCTGAGATAAGCTTTGGTGTAACTCCTCAAGGAAAACTCAGATCAGCGAATGGAGTGGTTTTCTAGCTTTCCCGACTCAGGACATCACTGATATGTGTATGTTATTCAAAACTGAGCTCTGGGTCAAAAGTAACGTTTCTGGATGAATTGGGCTCTTTTGCAAATTCTGAGATAGGCTTTGTTCTAACTCCTCAGGGAAAGCTCAGATCAGCGAATGGAGTATTTTTTTTAGTTTTCCGGACTCAGGACATCACTGATATGTGTATGTTATTCGAAACTGAGCTCTTTGTCAAAAGTAACGTTTCTGGCTGAATTGGGCTCTTTCGCCAATTCTGAGATAAGCTTTGGTCAAACTCCTTAGGGAAAGCTCAGATCACCGAATCCAGTAGTTTTCCATCTTTCCCGACTCAGGAACACACCAATATGTGTTTTTAGTTGGAATCCAAGCTCTGGATCCAAACTAACGTTTTCTGGCTGAATTGGGCTCTTTTGCCAATTCTAAGATAAGCTTTGGTCTAACTCCTCAGGGAAAGCTCAGATGACCGAACCGAGTAGTTTTCCATCTTTCCCGACTCAGGAACACAGCAATATGTGTTTTTAGTTGGAATCCAAGCTCTGGATCCAAACTAACGTTTTCTGGCTGAATTGGGCTCTTTTGCCAATTCTGAGATAAGCTTTGGTCGAACTCCTTAGGGAAAGCTCAGATCACCGAATCGAGTAGTTTTCCATCTTTCCCGACCCAGGAACACACCAATATGTGTTTTTAGTTGGAACCCAAGCTCTGGATCCAAACTAACGTTTTCGGGCTGAATTGGGCTCTTTTGTCAATTCTGAGATAAGCTTTGGTCGAACTCCTCAGGGAAAGCTCAGATCAGCGAATGGAGTATTTTTTTAGTTTTCCCGACTCAGGACACCACTAATATGGGTATGTTTTTCGAAAGTGAGCTCTTTGTCGAAAGTAACGTTTCTGGCTGAATTGGGCTCTTTTGCCAATTCTGACATAAGCTTTGGTCTAACTCCTCAAGGAAAGCTCAGATCAGCGAATGGAGTATTTGTTTAGTTTTCCTGACTCAGGACACCACTAATATGGGTATGTTTTTCGAAAGTGAGCTCTTTGTCGAAAGTAACGTTTCTGGCTGAATTGGGCTCTTTTGTCAATTCTGAGATAAGCTTTGGTCGAACTCCTCAAGGAAAGCTCAGATCAGCGAATGGAGTATTTTTTTAGTTTTCCCGACTCAGGACACCACTAATATGGGTATGTTTTTCGAAAGTGAGCTCTTTGTCGAAAGTAACGTTTCTGGCTGAATTGGGCTCTTTTGCCAATTCTGAGATAAGTTTTGGTCGAACTCCTTAGGGAAAGCTCAGATCAGCGAATGGAGTATTTTTCTAGCTTTCCCAACTCAGGACATCACTGATATCTGTATGTTATTCGAAACTGAGCTCTTTGTCAAAAGTAACGTTTCTGGCTGAATTGGGCTCTTTTGCCAATTCTGAGATCAGCTTTGGTCTAACTCCTCAAGGAAAGCTCAGATCACCGAATGGAGTATTTTTCTAGCTTTCCCGACTCAGGACATCACTGATATCTGTATGTTTTTCGAAAGTGAGCTCTTTGTCGAAAGTAACGTTTCTGGCTGAATTGGGCTCTTTTGCCAATTCTGAGATAAGTTTTGGTCTAACTCCTCAGGGAAAGCTCAAATCAGCGAATGGAGTATTTTTTTATTTTTCCCGACTCAGGACATCACCTTCAGAGTTAAGCTCAACACCCACCTATTCCAAGTAGCTGGCCTGCCTCAATCATGATCCAACTATATCGCTCCTGACGGGTTTTTTATTTATTGGGGTTTTTAAATATTGTGACTTTTTAACTGTTTCAATTGTTAATTGTTTAATTGTTTTTTAGCTATCAGCCGACCTCCTCCTTGTATACGTCTTGTATACGTCTTATATACGTCCTTGTTATATGTATGTCCTGTCCAGATTTGTATTGTATTGTATTGTACTTTGTATTTTATTTGTTTTATTGTACGCCGCCCCGAGTCCTTCGGGAGAGGGTGCGGCTTAGAAATAAATATTCTATTCTATTCTATTCTATTCTATTCTGATATGTGTATGTTATTCGAAACTGAGCTCTTTGTCAAAAGTAACGTTTCTGACTGAATTGGGCTCTTTTGCAAATTATGAGATAATGTTTGGTCGAACTCCTCAAGGAAAACTCAGATCAGCGAATGGAGTGGTTTTCTAGCTTTCCCGACTCAGGACATCACTGATATGTGTATGTTATTGAAAACTGAGCTCTGGGTCAAAAGTAACGTTTCTGGATGAATTGGGCTCTTTTGCGAATTATGAGATAAGCTTTGGTCTAACTCCTCAGGGAAAGCTAAGATCACCGAATCAAGCAGTTTTTCATCTTTCCCGACTCAAGAACACACCAATATGTGTTTCTAGTTGGAATCCAAGCTCTGGATCCAAACTAACGTTTTCTGGCTGAATTGAGTTCTTTTGCCAATTCTGAGATAGGCTTTGGTCTAACTCCTCAGGGAAAGCTCAGATCAGTGAATGGAGTATTTTTTTAGTTTTCCCGACTCAGGACATCACTGATATGTGTATGTTATTCGAAACTGAGCTCTGGGTCAAAAGTAACGTTTCTGGCTGAATTGGGCTCTTTTCCCAATTCTGAGATAAGCTTTGGTCCAACTCCTCAGCGAAAGCTCAGATCACCGAATCGAGTAGTTTTCCATCTTTCCCGACTCAGGAACAGACCAATATGTGTTTCTAGTTGGAATCCAAGATCTCGATCCAAACTAACGTTTTCTGGCTTAATTGAGTTCTTTTGCCAATTCTGAGATAGGCTTTGGTCTAACTCCTCAGGGAAAGCTCAGATCAGTGAATGGAGTATTTTTTTAGTTTTCCCGACTCAGGACACCACTGATATCTGTATGTTTTTCGAAAGAGAGCTCTTTGTCAAAAGTAACGTTTCTGGCTGAATTGGGCTCTTTTGCCAATTCTAAGATAAGCTTTGGTCTAACTCCTCAGGGAAAGCTCAGATGACCGAACCGAGTAGTTTTCCATCTTTCCCGACTCAGGAACACACCAATATGTGTTTCTAGTTGGAATCCAAGCTCTCGATCCAAACTAACGTTTTCTGGCTTAATTGAGTTCTTTTGCCAATTCTGAGATAGGCTTTGGTCTAACTCCTCAGGGAAAGCTCAGATCAGAGAATGGAGTATTTGTTTAGTTTTCCTGACTCAGGACACCACTGATATCTGTATGTTTTTCGAAAGTGAGCTCTTTGTCAAAAGTAACGTTTCTGGCTGAATTGGGCTCTTTTGCCAATTCTGAGATAAGCTTTGGTCGAACTCCTCAGGGAAAGCTCAGATCACCGAATCGAGTAGTTTTCCATCTTTCCCGACTCAGGAACACACCAATATGTGTTTCTAGTTGGAATCCAAGCTCTCGATCCAAACTAACGTTTTCTGGCTTAATTGAGTTCTTTTGCCAATTCTGAGATAGCCTTTGGTCTAACTCCTCAGGGAAAGCTCAGATCAGCGAATGGAGTATTTGTTTAGTTTTCCTGACTCAGGACACCACTGATATCTGTATGTTTTTCGAAAGTGAGCTCTTTGTCGAAAGTAACGTTTCTGGCTGAATTGGGCTCTTTTGCCAATTCTGAGATAAGTTTTGGTCGAACTCCTTAGGGAAAGCTCAGATCAGCGAATGGAGTATTTTTCTAGCTTTCCCAACTCAGGACATCACTGATATCTGTATGTTATTCGAAACTGAGCTCTTTGTCAAAAGTAACGTTTCTGGCTGAATTGGGCTCTTTTGCCAATTCTGAGATCAGCTTTGGTCGAACTCCTCAAGGAAAGCTCAGATCACCGAATGGAGTATTTTTCTAGCTTTCCCGACTCAGGACATCACTGATATCTGTATGTTTTTCGAAAGTGAGCTCTTTGTCGAAAGTAATGTTTCTGGCTGAATTGGGCTCTTTTGCCAATTCTGAGATAAGTTTTGGTCTAACTCCTCAGGGAAAGCTCAAATCAGCGAATGGAGTATTTTTTTATTTTTCCCGACTCAGGACATCACTGATATGCGTATGTTATTCGAAACTGAGCTCTGGGTCAAAAGTAACGTTTCTGGCTGAATTGGGCTCTTTTGCCAATTCTGAGATAGGCTTTGGTCTAACTCCTCAGGGAAAGCTCAGATCAGCGAATGGAGTATTTTTTTTCGTTTTCCCGACTCAGGACATCACCTTCAGAGTTAAGCTCAACACCCACCTATTCCAAGTAGCTGGCCTGCCTCAATCATGATCCAACTATATCGCTCCTGACGGGTTTTTTATTTATTGGGGTTTTTAAATATTGTGACTTTTTAACTGTTTCAATTGTTAATTGTTTAATTGTTTTTTAGCTATCAGCCGACCTCCTCCTTGTATACGTCTTGTATACGTCTTATATACGTCCTTGTTATATGTATGTCCTGTCCAGATTTGTATTGTATTGTATTGTACTTTGTATTTTATTTGTTTTATTGTACGCCGCCCCGAGTCCTTCGGGAGAGGGTGCGGCTTAGAAATAAATATTCTATTCTATTCTATTCTATTCTATTCTGATATGTGTATGTTATTCGAAACTGAGCTCTTTGTCAAAAGTAACGTTTCTGACTGAATTGGGCTCTTTTGCAAATTATGAGATAATGTTTGGTCGAACTCCTCAAGGAAAACTCAGATCAGCGAATGGAGTGGTTTTCTAGCTTTCCCGACTCAGGACATCACTGATATGTGTATGTTATTGAAAACTGAGCTCTGGGTCAAAAGTAACGTTTCTGGATGAATTGGGCTCTTTTGCGAATTATGAGATAAGCTTTGGTCTAACTCCTCAGGGAAAGCTAAGATCACCGAATCAAGCAGTTTTTCATCTTTCCCGACTCAAGAACACACCAATATGTGTTTCTAGTTGGAATCCAAGCTCTGGATCCAAACTAACGTTTTCTGGCTGAATTGAGTTCTTTTGCCAATTCTGAGATAGGCTTTGGTCTAACTCCTCAGGGAAAGCTCAGATGAGTGAATGGAGTATTTTTTTAGTTTTCCCGACTCAGGACATCACTGATATGTGTATGTTATTCGAAACTGAGCTCTGGGTCAAAAGTAACGTTTCTGGCTGAATTGGGCTCTTTTCCCAATTCTGAGATAAGCTTTGGTCCAACTCCTCAGCGAAAGCTCAGATCACCGAATCGAGTAGTTTTCCATCTTTCCCGACTCAGGAACAGACCAATATGTGTTTCTAGTTGGAATCCAAGATCTCGATCCAAACTAACGTTTTCTAGCTTAATTGAGTTCTTTTGCCAATTCTGAGATAGGCTTTGGTCTAACTCCTCAGGGAAAGCTCAGATCAGTGAATGGAGTATTTTTTTAGTTTTCCCGACTCAGGACACCACTGATATCTGTATGTTTTTCGAAAGAGAGCTCTTTGTCAAAAGTAACGTTTCTGGCTGAATTGGGCTCTTTTGCCAATTCTAAGATAAGCTTTGGTCTAACTCCTCAGGGAAAGCTCAGATGACCGAACCGAGTAGTTTTCCATCTTTCCCGACTCAGGAACACACCAATATGTGTTTCTAGTTGGAATCCAAGCTCTCGATCCAAACTAACGTTTTCTGGCTTAATTGAGTTCTTTTGCCAATTCTGAGATAGGCTTTGGTCTAACTCCTCAGGGAAAGCTCAGATCAGAGAATGGAGTATTTGTTTAGTTTTCCTGACTCAGGACACCACTGATATCTGTATGTTTTTCGAAAGTGAGCTCTTTGTCAAAAGTAACGTTTCTGGCTGAATTGGGCTCTTTTGCCAATTCTGAGATAAGCTTTGGTCGAACTCCTCAGGGAAAGCTCAGATCAGCGAATGGAGTGGTTTTCTAGCTTTCCCAACTCAGGACATCACTGATATGCGTATGTTATTCGAAACTGAGCTCTTTGTCAAAAGTAACGTTTCTGGCTGAATTGGGCTCTTTTGCCAATTCTGAGATAAGCTTTGGTCAAACTCCTCAGGGAAAGCTCAGATCAGCGAAGGGAGCAGTGTTTTAGCTTTCTCGACTCAGGACACCACTGATATCTGTATGTTATTCGAAACTGAGCTCTTTGTCAAAAGTAACGTTTCTGGCTGAATTGGGCTCTTTTGCCAATTCTGAGATAAGCTTTGGTCTAACTCCTCAGGGAAAGCTCAGATCAGCGAATGGAGTATTTGTTTAGTTTTCCTGACTCAGGACACCACTGATATCTGTATGTTTTTCGAAAGTGAGCTCTTTGTCAAAACTAACGTTTCTGGCTGAATTGGGCTCTTTTGCCAATTCTGAGATAAGCTTTGGTCTAACTCCTCAGGGAAAGCTCATATCACCGAATCGAGTAGTTTTCCATCTTTCCCGACTCAGGAATACACCAATATGTGTTTCTAGTTGGAATCCAAGCTCTGGATCCAAACTAACATTTTCTGGCTGAATTGAGTTCTTTTGGCAATTCTGAGATTGGCTTTGGTCTAACTCCTCAGGGAAAGCTCAGATCAGCGAATGGAGTATTTTTTTAGTTTTCCCGACTCAGGACACCACTAATATGGGTATGTTTTTCGAAACTGAGCTCTGGGTCAAAACTAACGTTTCTGGCTGAATTGGGCTCTTTTGCCAATTCTAAGATAAGCTTTGGTCTAACTCCTCAGGGAAAGCTCAGATGACCGAACCAAGTAGTTTTCCATCTTTCCCGACTCAGGATCACACCAATATGTGTTTTTAGTTGGAATCCAAGCTCTGGATCCAAACTAACGTTTTCTGGCTGAATTGGGCTCTTTTGCAAATTCTGAGATAAGCTTTGGTCTAACTCCTCAGGGAAAGCTCAGATCACCGAATCGAGTAGTTTTCCATCTTTCCCGACTCAGGAATACACCAATATGTGTTTTTAGTTGGAATCCAAGCTCTGGATCCAAACTAACTTTTTCTGGCTGAATTGAGTTCTTTTGCCAATTCTGAGATAGGCTTTGGTCTAACTCCTCAGGGAAAGCTCAGATCAGCGAATGGAGTATTTTTTTTAGTTTTCCGGACTCAGGACATCACTGATATGTCTATGTTATTCGAAACTGAGCTCTGGGTCAAAAGTAACGTTTCTGGCTGAATTGGGCTCTTTTCCCAATTCTGAGATAAGCTTTGGTCCAACTCCTCAGCGAAAGCTCAGATCACCGAATCGAGTAGTTTTCCATCTTTCCCGACTCAGGAATACACCAATATGTGTTTTTTGTTGGAATCCAAGCTCTGGATCCAAACTAACGTTTTCTGGCTGAATTGGGCTCTTTTGTCAATTCTGAGATAAGCTTTGGTCGAACTCCTCAGGGAAAGCTCAGATCAGCGAATGGAGTATTTTTTTAGTTTTCCCGACTCAGGGCACCACTAATATGGGTATGTTTTTCGAAAGTGAGCTCTTTGTCGAAAGTAACGTTTCTGGCTGAATTGGGCTCTTTTGCCAATTCTGAGATAGGCTTTGGTCTAACTCCTCAGGGAAAGCTCAGATCTTTGAATGGAGTGGTTTTTTAGCTTTCACGACCCAGGACATCACTGATATGTATATGTTATTCCAAACTGAGCTCTGGGTCAAAACTAACGTTTCTGGCTGAATTGGGCTCTTTTGCCAATTCTAAGATAAGCTTTGGTCTAACTCCTCAGGGAAAGCTCAGATCAGCGAATGGAGTGGTTTTCTAGCTTTCCCGACTCAGGACATCACTGATATGCGTATGTTATTCGAAACTGAGCTCTGGGTCAAAAGTAACGTTTCTGGCTGAATTGGGCTCTTTTGCCAATTCTGAGATAGGCTTTGGTCTAACTCCTCAGGGAAAGCTCAGATCTTTGAATGGAGTGGTTTTTTAGCTTTCACGACCCAGGACATCACTGATATGTGTATGTTATTCCAAACTGAGCTCTGGGTCAAAACTAACGTTTCTGGCTGAATTGGGCTCTTTTGCCAATT
Source organism: Natrix helvetica (assembly GCF_964273705.1). NCBI lineage: Eukaryota > Metazoa > Chordata > Lepidosauria > Squamata > Natricidae > Natrix > Natrix helvetica. The sequence continues at coordinate 51,026,485 of NC_138555.1, forward strand.
CTGAGATAAGTTTTGGTCGAACTCCTCAGGGAAAGCTCAGATGACCGAACCAAGTAGTTTTCCATCTTTCCCGACTCAGGATCACACCAATATGTGTTTTTAGTTGGAATCCAAGCTCTGGATCCAAACTAACGTTTTCTGGCTGAATTGGGCTCTTTTGCAAATTCTGAGATAAGCTTTGGTCTAACTCCTCAGGGAAAGCTCAGATCACCGAATCGAGTAGTTTTCCATCTTTCCCGACTCAGGAATACACCAATATGTGTTTTTAGTTGGAATCCAAGCTCTGGATCCAAACTAACGTTTTCTGGCTGAATTGAGTTCTTTTGCCAATTCTGAGATAGGCTTTGGTCTAACTCCTCAGGGAAAGCTCAGATCAGCGAATCGAGTATTTTTTTTAGTTTTCCGGACTCAGGACATCACTGATATGTGTATGTTATTCGAAACTGAGCTCTGGGTCAAAAGTAACGTTTCTGGCTGAATTGGGCTCTTTTCCCAATTCTGAGATAAGCTTTGGTCCAACTCCTCAGCGAAAGCTCAGATCACCGAATCGAGTAGTTTTCCATCTTTCCCGACTCAGGAACACACCAATATGTGTTTTTAGTTGGAATCCAAGCTCTGGATCCAAACTAACGTTTTCTGGCTGAATTGGGCTCTTTTGTCAATTCTGAGATAAGCTTTGGTCGAACTCCTCAGGGAAAGCTCAGATCAGCGAATGGAGTATTTTTTTAGTTTTCCCGACTCAGGGCACCACTAATATGGGTATGTTTTTCGAAAGTGAGCTCTTTGTCGAAAGTAACGTTTCTGGCTGAATTGGGCTCTTTTGCCAATTCTGAGATAAGTTTTGGTCGAACTCCTTAGGGAAAGCTCAGATCAGCGAATGGAGTATTTTTTTACTTTTCCCGACCCAGGACACCACTTATATGTGTATGTTATTCGAAACTGATCTCTTTGTCAAAAGTAACGTTTCTGGCTGAATTGGGCTCATTTGCCAATTCTGACATAAGTTTTGGTCTAACTCCTCAAGGAAAGCTCAGATCAGCGAATGGAGTATTTGTTTAGTTTTCCTGACTCAGGACAACACTGATATCTGTATGTTTTTCGAAACTCAGCTCTTTGTCAAAAGTAACGTTTCTGGCTGAATTGGGCTCTTTTGCCAATTCTAAGATAAGCTTTGGTCTAACTCCTCAGGGAAAGCTCAGATCAGCGAATGGAGTGGTTTTCTAGCTTTCCCGACTCAGGACATCACTGATATGCGTATGTTATTCGAAACTGAGCTCTGGGTCAAAAGTAACGTTTCTGGCTGAATTGGGCTCTTTTGCCAATTCTGAGATAGGCTTTGGTCTAACTCCTCAGGGAAAGCTCAGATCTTTGAATGGAGTGGTTTTTTAGCTTTCACGACCCAGGACATCACTGATATGTGTATGTTATTCCAAACTGAGCTCTGGGTCAAAACTAACGTTTCTGGCTGAATTGGGCTCTTTTGCCAATTCTAAGATAAGCTTTGGTCTAACTCCTCAGGGAAAGCTCAGATCAGCGAATGGAGTGGTTTTCTAGCTTTCCCGACTCAGGACATCACTGATATGCGTATGTTATTCGAAACTGAGCTCTGGGTCAAAAGTAACGTTTCTGGCTGAATTGGGCTCTTTTGCCAATTCTGAGATAGGCTTTGGTCTAACTCCTCAGGGAAAGCTCAGATCTTTGAATGGAGTGGTTTTTTAGCTTTCACGACCCAGGACATCACTGATATGTGTATGTTATTCCAAACTGAGCTCTGGGTCAAAACTAACGTTTCTGGCTGAATTGGGCTCTTTTGCCAATTCTGAGATAAGTTTTGGTCGAACTCCTTAGGGAAAGCTCAGATCACCGAATCGAGTAGTTTTCCATCTTTCCCGACTCAGGAACACACCAATATGTGTTTCTAGTTGGAATCCAAGATCTCGATCCAAACTAACGTTTTCTGGCTTAATTGAGTTCTTTTGCCAATTCTGAGATAGGCTTTGGTCTAACTCCTCAGGGAAAGCTCAGATCAGCGAATGGAGTATTTGTTTAGTTTTCCTGACTCAGGACACCACTGATATCTGTATGTTTTTCGAAACTCAGCTCTTTGTCAAAAGTAACGTTTCTGGCTGAATTAGGCTCTTTTGCCAATTCTAAGATAAGCTTTGGTCTAACTCCTCAGGGAAAGCTCAGATCTTTGAATGGAGTGGTTTTTTAGCTTTCCCGACCCAGGACATCACTGATATGTGTATGTTATTCCAAACTGAGCTCTGGGTCAAAACTAACGTTTCTGGCTGAATTGGGCTCTTTTGCCAATTCTGAGATAAGTTTTGGTCGAACTCCTTAGGGAAAGCTCAGATCACCGAATCGAGTAGTTTTCCATCTTTCCCGACTCAGGAACACACCAATATGTGTTTCTAGTTGGAATCCAAGATCTCGATCCAAACTAACGTTTTCTGGCTGAATTGGGCTCTTTTGCCAATTCTGAGATAGTCTTTGGTCTAACTCCTCAGGGAAAGCTCAGATCAGCGAATGGAGTATTTTTTTTCGTTTTCCCGACTCAGGACATCACCTTCAGAGTTAAGCTCAACACCCACCTATTCCAAGTAGCTGGCCTGCCTCAATCATGATCCAACTATATCGCTCCTGACGGGTTTTTTATTTATTGGGGTTTTTAAATATTGTGACTTTTTAACTGTTTCAATTGTTAATTGTTTAATTGTTTTTTAGCTATCAGCCGACCTCCTCCTTGTATACGTCTTGTATACGTCTTATATACGTCCTTGTTATATGTATGTCCTGTCCAGATTTTTATTGAATTGTATTGTACTTTGTATTTTATTTGTTTTATTGTACGCCGCCCCGAGTCCTTCGGGAGAGGGTGCGGCTTAGAAATAAATATTCTATTCTATTCTATTCTATTCTATTCTGATATGTGTATGTTATTCGAAACTGAGCTCTTTGTCAAAAGTAACGTTTCTGACTGAATTGGGCTCTTTTGCCAATTCTGAGATAAGCTTTGGTCAAACTCCTCAGGGAAAACTCAGATCAGCGAATGGAGTAGTGTTTTAGCTTTCTCGACTCAGGACACCACTGATATGTGTATGTTATTCGAAACTGATCTCTTTGTCAAAAGTAACGTTTCTGGCTGAATTGGGCTCCTTTGCCAATTCTGAGATAAGCTTTGGTCAAACTCCTCAGGGAAAACTTAGATCAGCGAATGGAGTAGTGTTTTAGCTTTCTCGACTCAGGACACCACTGATAGCTGTATGTTATTCGAAACTGAGCTCTGTCAAAAGTAACGTTTCTGGCTGAATTGGGCTCTTTTGCCAATTCTGAGATAAGCTTTGGTCGAACTCCTCAGGGAAAGCTCAGATCACCGAATCGAGTAGTTTTCCATCTTTCCCGACTCAGGAACACACCAATATGTGTTTCTAGTTGGAATCCAAGCTCTCGATCCAAACTAACGTTTTCTGGCTTAATTGAGTTCTTTTGCCAATTCTGAGATAGGCTTTGGTCTAACTCCTCAGGGAAAGCTCAGATCAGCGAATGGAGTGGTTTTTTAGCTTTCCCGACTCAGGACATCACTGATATGTGTATGTTTTTCGAAAGTGAGCTCTTTGTCAAAAGTAACGTTTCTGGCTGAATTGGGCTCTTTTGCCAATTCTAAGATAAGCTTTGGTCTAACTCCTCAGGGAAAGCTCAGATGACCGAACCGAGTAGTTTTCCATCTTTCCCGACTCAGGAACACACCAATATGTGTTTCTAGTTGGAATCCAAGATCTCGATCCAAACTAACATTTTCTGGCTTAATTAAGTTCTTTTGCCAATTCTGAGATAGGCTTTGGTCTAACTCCTCAGGGAAAGCTCAAATCAGCGAATGGAGTATTTGTTTAGTTTTCCTGACTCAGGACACCACTGATATCTGTATGTTATTCGAAAGTGAGCTCTTTGTCAAAAGTAACGTTTCTGGCTGAATTGGGCTCTTTCGCCAATTCTGATATAAGCTTTGGTCTAACTCCTCAGGGAAAACTCAGATCAGCGTATGGAGTAGTGTTTTAGCTTTCTCGACTCAGGACACCACTGATGTCTGTATGTTTTTCGAAAGTGAGCTCTTTGTCAAAAGTAACGTTTCTGGCTGAATTGGGCTCTTTTGCCAATTCTGAGATAAGCTTTGGTCTAACTCCTCAGGGAAAGCTCAGATCAGCGAATGGAGTATTTGTTTAGTTTTCCTGACTCAGGACACCACTGATATCTGTATGTTTTTCGAAACGCAGCTCTTTGTCAAAAGTAACGTTTCTGGCTGAATTGGGCTCTTTTGCCAATTCTGAGATAAGCTTTGGTCGAACTCCTTAGGGAAAGCTCAGATCACCGAATCGAGTAGTTTTCCATCTTTCCCGACTCAGGAACACACCAATATGTGTTTCTAGTTGGAATCCAAGCTCTCGATCCAAACTAACGTTTCCTGGCTTAATTGAGTTCTTTTGCCAATTCTGAGATAGGCTTTGGTCTAACTCCTCAGGGAAAGCTCAAATCAGCGAATGGAGTATTTTTTTATTTTTCCCGACTCAGAACATCACTGATATGTGTATGTTATTCGAAACTGAGCTCTTTGTCAAAAGTAGCGTTTCTGGCTGAATTGGGCTCTTTCGCCAATTCTGAGATAAGCTTTGGTCAAACTCTTCAGGGAAAACTCAGATCAGCGAATGGAGTAGTGTTTTAGCTTTCTCGACTCAGGACACCACTGATATCTGTATGTTATTTGAAACTGAGCTCTGGGTCAAAAGTAACGTTTCTGGATGAATTGGGCTCTTTTTCGAATTTTGAGATAAGCTTTGGTCTAACTCCTCAGTGAAACCTAAGATCAGCGAATCGAGTACTTTTTCATCTTTCCCGACTCAGGAACACACCAATATGTGTTTTTTGTTGGAATCCAAGCTCTGTATCCAAACTAACGTTTTCTGGCTGAATTGGGCTCTTTTGCCAATTCTGAGATAAGCTTTGGTCTAACTCCTCAGGGAAAGCTCAGATCACCGAACCGAGTAGTTTTCCATCTTCCCCGACTCAGGAACACACCAATATGTGTTTCTAGTTGGAATCCAAGCTCTCGATCCAAACTAACATTTTCTGGCTTAATTGAGTTCTTTTCCCAATTCTGAGATAGGCTTTGGTCTAACTCCTCAGGGAAAGCTGAAATCAGCGAATGGAGTATTTTTTTAGTTTTCCCGACTCAGAACATCACTGATATGTGTATGTTATTGGAAACTGAGCTCTTTGTCAAAAGTAACGTTTCTGGCTGAATTGGGCTCTTTCGCCAATTCTGAGATAAGCTTTGGTCAAACTCCTCAGGGAAAACTCAGATCAGCGAATGGAGAAGTGTTTTAGCTTTCTCGACTCAGGACACCACTGATATCTGTATGTTATTCGAAACTGAGCTCTTTGTCAAAAGTAACGTTTCTGGATGAATTGGGCTCATTTGCCAATTCTGACATAAGCTTTGGTCTAACTCCTCAAGGAAAGCTCAGATCAGCGAATGGAGTATTTGTTTAGTTTTCCTGACTCAGGACACCACTGATATCTGTATGTTTTTCGAAACTCAGCTCTTTGTCAAAAGTAACGTTTCTGGCTGAATTGGGCTCTTTTGCCAATTCTAAGATAAGCTTTGGTCTAACTCCTCAGGGAAAGCTCAGATCAGCGAATGGAGTGGTTTTCTAGCTTTCCCGACTCAGGACATCACTGATATGCGTATGTTATTCGAAACTGAGCTCTGGGTCAAAAGTAACGTTTCTGGCTGAATTGGGCTCTTTTGCCAATTCTGAGATAGGCTTTGGTCTAACTCCTCAGGGAAAGCTCAGATCTTTGAATGGAGTGGTTTTTTAGCTTTCACGACCCAGGACATCACTGATATGTGTATGTTATTCCAAACTGAGCTCTGGGTCAAAACTAACGTTTCTGGCTGAATTGGGCTCTTTTGCCAATTCTAAGATAAGCTTTGGTCTAACTCCTCAGGGAAAGCTCAGATCAGCGAATGGAGTGGTTTTCTAGCTTTCCCGACTCAGGACATCACTGATATGCGTATGTTATTCGAAACTGAGCTCTGGGTCAAAAGTAACGTTTCTGGCTGAATTGGGCTCTTTTGCCAATTCTGAGATAGGCTTTGGTCTAACTCCTCAGGGAAAGCTCAGATCTTTGAATGGAGTGGTTTTTTAGCTTTCACGACCCAGGACATCACTGATATGTGTATGTTATTCCAAACTGAGCTCTGGGTCAAAACTAACGTTTCTGGCTGAATTGGGCTCTTTTGCCAATTCTGAGATAAGTTTTGGTCGAACTCCTTAGGGAAAGCTCAGATCACCGAATCGAGTAGTTTTCCATCTTTCCCGACTCAGGAACACACCAATATGTGTTTCTAGTTGGAATCCAAGATCTCGATCCAAACTAACGTTTTCTGGCTTAATTGAGTTCTTTTGCCAATTCTGAGATAGGCTTTGGTCTAACTCCTCAGGGAAAGCTCAGATCAGCGAATGGAGTATTTGTTTAGTTTTCCTGACTCAGGACACCACTGATATCTGTATTTTTTTCGAAACTCAGCTCTTTGTCAAAAGTAACGTTTCTGGCTGAATTGGGCTCTTTTGCCAATTCTGAGATAAGCTTTGGTCTAACTCCTCAGGGAAAGCTCAAATCAGCGAATGGAGTATTTGTTTAGTTTTCCTGACACAGGACACCACTGATATCTGTATGTTTTTCGAAACTCAGCTCTTTTTCAAAAGTAACGTTTCTGGCTGAATTGGGCTCTTTTGCCAATTCTGAGATAAGCTTTGGTCGAACTCCTTAGGGAAAGCTCAGATCACCGAATCGAGTAGTTTTCCATCTTTCCCGACTCAGGAACACACCAATATGTGTTTCTAGTTGGAATCCAAGATCTCGATCCAAACTAACGTTTTCTGGCTGAATTGGGCTCTTTTGCCAATTCTGAGATAGTCTTTGGCCTAACTCCTCAGGGAAAGCTCAGATCAGCGAATGGAGTATTTTTTTAGTTTTCCCGACTCAGGGCACCACTAATATGGGTATGTTTTTCGAAAGTGAGCTCTTTGTCGAAAGTAACGTTTCTGGCTGAATTGGGCTCTTTCGCCAATTCTGAGATAAGTTTTGGTCGAACTCCTTAGGGAAAGCTCAGATCAGCGAATGGAGTATTTTTTTAGTTTTCCCGACCCAGGACACCACTTATATGTGTATGTTATTCGAAACTGAGCTCTTTGTCAAAAGTAACGTTTCTGGCTGAATTGGGCTCTTTTGCCAATTCTGACATAAGCTTTGGTCTAACTCCTCAAGGAAAGCTCAGATCAGCGAATGGAGTATTTGTTTAGTTTTCCTGACTCAGGACACCACTGATATCTGTATGTTTTTCGAAACTCAGCTCTTTGTCAAAAGTAACGTTTCTGGCTGAATTGGGCTCTTTTGCCAATTCTAAGATAAGCTTTGGTCTAACTCCTCAGGGAAAGCTCAGATCAGCGAATGGAGTGGTTTTCTAGCTTTCCCGACTCAGGACATCACTGATATCTGTATGTTATTCGAAACTGAGCTCTGGGTCAAAAGTAACGTTTCTGGCTGAATTGGGCTCTTTTGCCAATTCTGAGATAGGCTTTGGTCTAACTCCTCAGGGAAAGCTCAGATCTTTGAATGGAGTGGTTTTTTAGCTTTCACGACCCAGGACATCACTGATATGTGTATGTTTTTCGAAACTCAGCTCTTTGTCAAAAGTAACGTTTCTGGCTGAATTGGGCTCTTTTGCCAATTCTAAGATAAGCTTTGGTCTAACTCCTCAGGGAAAGCTCAGATCTTTGAATGGAGTGGTTTTTTAGCTTTCCCGACCCAGGACATCACTGATATGTGTATGTTATTCCAAACTGAGCTCTTTGTCAAAAGTAACGTTTCTGGCTGAATTGGGCTCTTTTGCCAATTCTGAGATAAGCTTTGGTCGAACTCCTTAGGGAAAGCTCAGATCACCGAATCGAGTAGTTTTCCATCTTTCCCGACTCAGGAACACACCAATATGTGTTTCTAGTTGGAATCCAAGCTCTCGATCCAAACTAACATTTTCTGGCTTAATTAAGTTCTTTTGCCAATTCTGAGATAGGCTTTGGTCTAACTCCTCAGGGAAAGCTCAAATCAGCGAATGGAGTATTTTTTTATTTTTCCCGACTCAGAACATCACTGATATGTGTATGTTATTCGAAACTGAGCTCTTTGTCAAAAGTAACGTTTCTGGCTGAATTGGGCTCTTTCGCCAATTCTGAGATAAGCTTTGGTCAAACTCTTCAGGGAAAACTCAGATCAGCGAATGGAGAAGTGTTTTAGCTTTCTCGACTCAGGACACCACTGATATCTGTATTTTTTTCGAAACTCAGCTCTTTGTCAAAAGTAACGTTTCTGGCTGAATTGGGCTCTTTTGCCAATTCTGAGATAAGCTTTGGTCTAACTCCTCAGGGAAAGCTCAAATCAGCGAATGGAGTATTTGTTTAGTTTTCCTGACACAGGACACCACTGATATCTGTATGTTTTTCGAAACTCAGCTCTTTTTCAAAAGTAACGTTTCTGGCTGAATTGGGCTCTTTTGCCAATTCTGAGATAAGCTTTGGTCGAACTCCTTAGGGAAAGCTCAGATCACCGAATCGAGTAGTTTTCCATCTTTCCCGACTCAGGAACACACCAATATGTGTTTCTAGTTGGAATCCAAGCTCTCGATCCAAACTAACGTTTTCTGGCTTAATTAAGTTCTTTTGCCAATTCTGAGATAGGCTTTGGTCTAACTCCTCAGGGAAAGCTCAAATCAGCGAATGGAGTATTTGTTTAGTTTTCCTGACTCAGGACACCACTGATATCTGTATGTTTTTCGAAACTCAGCTCTTTGTCAAAAGTAACGTTTCTGGCTGAATTGGGCTCTTTCGCCAATTCTGAGATAAGCTTTGGTCTAACTCCTCAGGGAAAACTCAGATCAGCGAATGGAGTAGTGTTTTAGCTTTCTCGACTCAGGACACCACTGATATCTGTATGTTTTTCGAAACTCAGCTCTTTGTCAAAAGTAACGTTTCTGGCTGAATTGGGCTCTTTTGCCAATTCTGAGATAAGTTTTGGTCGAACTCCTTAGGGAAAGCTCAGATCACCGAATCGAGTAGTTTTCCATCTTTCCCGACTCAGGAATACACCAATATGTGTTTTTAGTTGGAATCCAAGCTCTCGATCCAAACTAACATTTTCTGGCTTAATTAAGTTCTTTTGCCAATTCTGAGATAGGCTTTGGTCTAACTCCTCAGGGAAAGCTCAAATCAGCGAATGGAGTATTTGTTTAGTTTTCCTGACTCAGGACACCACTGATATCTGTATGTTATTCGAAAGTGAGCTCTTTGTCAAAAGTAACGTTTCTGGCTGAATTGGGCTCTTTCGCCAATTCTGAGATAAGCTTTGGTCTAACTCCTCAGGGAAAACTCAGATCAGCGAATGGAGTAGTGTTTTAGCTTTCTCGACTCAGGACACCACTGATATCTGTATGTTTTTCGAAACTCAGCTCTTTGTCAAAAGTAACGTTTCTAGCTGAATTGGGCTCTTTTGCCAATTCTGAGATAAGCTTTGGTCTAACTCCTCAGGGAAAGCTCAGATCAGCGAATGGAGTATTTGTTTAGTTTTCCTGACTCAGGACACCACTGATATCTGTATGTTTTTCGAAACTCAGCTCTTTGTCAAAAGTAACGTTTCTGGCTGAATTGGGCTCTTTTGCCAATTCTGAGATAAGCTTTGGTCTAACTCCTCAGGGAAAGCTCAGATCAGCGAATGGAGTATTTGTTTAGTTTTCCTGACTCAGGACACCACTGATATCTGTATGTTTTTCGAAACTCAGCTCTTTGTCAAAAGTAACGTTTCTGGCTGAATTGGGCTCTTTTGCCAATTCTGAGATAAGCTTTGGTCGAACTCCTTAGGGAAAGCTCAGATCACCGAATCGAGTAGTTTTCCATCTTTCCCGACTCAGGAACACACCAATATGTGTTTCTAGTTGGAATCCAAGCTCTCGATCCAAACTAACGTTTTCTGGCTTAATTAAGTTCTTTTGCCAATTCTGAGATAGGCTTTGGTCTAACTCCTCAGGGAAAGCTCAAATCAGCGAATGGAGTATTTGTTTAGTTTTCCTGACTCAGGACACCACTGATATCTGTATGTTTTTCGAAACGCAGCTCTTTGTCAAAAGTAACGTTTCTGGCTGAATTGGGCTCTTTTGCCAATTCTGAGATAACCTTTGGTCGAACTCCTTAGGGAAAGCTCAGATCACCGAATCGAGTAGTTTTCCATCTTTCCCGACTCAGGAACACACCAATATGTGTTTCTAGTTGGAATCCAAGCTCTCGATCCAAACTAACATTTTCTGGCTTAATTAAGTTCTTTTGGCAATTCTGAGATTGGCTTTGGTCTAACTCCTCAGGGAAAGCTCAGATCAGCGAATGGAGTATTTGTTTAGTTTTCCAGACTCAGGACACCACTGATATGTGTATGTTATTCGAAAGTGAGCTCTTTGTCAAAAGTAACGTTTCTGGCTGAATTGGGCTCTTTCGCCAATTCTGAGATAAGCTTTGGTCTAACTCCTCAGGGAAAACTCAGATCAGCGAATGGAGTAGTGTTTTAGCTTTCTCGACTCAGGACACCACTGATATCTGTATGTTTTTCGAAACTCAGCTCTTTGTCAAAAGTAACGTTTCTGGCTGAATTGGGCTCTTTTGCCAATTCTGAGATAAGCTTTGGTCTAACTCCTCAGGGAAAGCTCAGATCAGCGAATGGAGTATTTGTTTAGTTTTCCTGACTCAGGACACCACTGATATCTGTATGTTTTTCGAAACGCAGCTCTTTGTCAAAAGTAACGTTTCTGGCTGAATTGGGCTCTTTTGCCAATTCTGAGATAAGCTTTGGTCTAACTCCTCAGGGAAAGCTCAGATCAGCGAATGGAGTATTTGTTTAGTTTTCCTGACTCAGGACACCACTGATATCTGTATGTTTTTCGAAACTCAGCTCTTTGTCAAAAGTAACGTTTCTGGCTGAATTGGGCTCTTTTGCCAATTCTGAGATAAGCTTTGGTCGAACTCCTTAGGGAAAGCTCAGATCACCGAATCGAGTAGTTTTCCATCTTTCCCGACTCAGGAACACACCAATATGTGTTTCTAGTTGGAATCCAAGCTCTCGATCCAAACTAACATTTTCTGGCTTAATTAAGTTCTTTTGCCAATTCTGAGGTAGGCTTTGGTCTAACTCCTCAGGGAAAGCTCAAATCAGCGAATGGAGTATTTGTTTAGTTTTCCTGACTCAGGACACCACTGATATCTGTATGTTTTTCGAAACGCAGCTCTTTGTCAAAAGTAACGTTTCTGGCTGAATTGGGCTCTTTTGCCAATTCTGAGATAACCTTTGGTCGAACTCCTTAGGGAAAGCTCAGATCACCGAATCGAGTAGTTTTCCATCTTTCCCGACTCAGGAACACACCAATATGTGTTTCTAGTTGGAATCCAAGCTCTCGATCCAAACTAACATTTTCTGGCTTAATTAAGTTCTTTTGGCAATTCTGAGATTGGCTTTGGTCTAACTCCTCAGGGAAAGCTCAGATCAGCGAATGGAGTATTTGTTTAGTTTTCCAGACTCAGGACACCACTGATATGTGTATGTTATTCGAAAGTGAGCTCTTTGTCAAAAGTAACGTTTCTGGCTGAATTGGGCTCTTTCGCCAATTCTGAGATAAGCTTTGGTCTAACTCCTCAGGGAAAACTCAGATCAGCGAATGGAGTAGTGTTTTAGCTTTCTCGACTCAGGACACCACTGATATCTGTATGTTTTTCGAAACTCAGCTCTTTGTCAAAAGTAACGTTTCTGGCTGAATTGGGCTCTTTTGCCAATTCTGAGATAAGCTTTGGTCTAACTCCTCAGGGAAAGCTCAGATCAGCGAATGGAGTATTTGTTTAGTTTTCCCGACTCAGGACACCACTGATATCTGTATGTTTTTCGAAACGCAGCTCTTTGTCAAAAGTAACGTTTCTGGCTGAATTGGGCTCTTTCGCCAATTCTGAGATAAGCTTTGGTCAAACTCTTCAGGGAAAACTCAGATCAGCGAATGGAGTAGTGTTTTAGCTTTCTCGACTCAGGACACCACTGATATCTGTATGTTATTCGAAACTGAGCTCTGGGTCAAAAGTAACGTTTCTGGATGAATTGGGCTCTTTTTCGAATTTTGAGATAAGCTTTGGTCTAACTCCTCAGGGAAAGCTCAGATCACCGAACCGAGTTGTTTTCCATCTTCCCCGACTCAGGAACACACCAATATGTGTTTCTAGTTGGAATCCAAGCTCTCGATCCAAACTAACGTTTTCTGGCTTAATTGAGTTCTTTTCCCAATTCTGAGATAGGCTTTGGTCTAACTCCTCAGGGAAAGCTGAAATCAGCGAATGGAGTATTTTTTTAGTTTTCCCGACTCAGAACATCACTGATATGTGTATGTTATTCGAAACTGAGCTCTTTGTCAAAAGTAACGTTTCTGGCTGAATTGGGCTCTTTCGCCAATTCTGAGATAAGCTTTGGTCAAACTCTTCAGGGAAAACTCAGATCAGCGAATGGAGAAGTGTTTTAGCTTTCTCGACTCAGGACACCACTGATATCTGTATTTTTTTCGAAACTCAGCTCTTTGTCAAAAGTAACGTTTCTGGCTGAATTGGGCTCTTTTGCCAATTCTGAGATAAGCTTTGGTCTAACTCCTCAGGGAAAGCTCAAATCAGCGAATGGAGTATTTGTTTAGTTTTCCTGACTCAGGACACCACTGATATCTGTATGTTTTTCGAAACTCAGCTCTTTTTCAAAAGTAACGTTTCTGGCTGAATTGGGCTCTTTTGCCAATTCTGAGATAAGCTTTGGTCGAACTCCTTAGGGAAAGCTCAGATCACCGAATCGAGTAGTTTTCCATCTTTCCCGACTCAGGAACACACCAATATGTGTTTCTAGTTGGAATCCAAGCTCTCGATCCAAACTAACATTTTCTGGCTTAATTAAGTTCTTTTGCCAATTCTGAGATAGGCTTTGGTCTAACTCCTCAGGGAAAGCTCAAATCAGCGAATGGAGTATTTGTTTAGTTTTCCTGACTCAGGACACCACTGATATCTGTATGTTTTTCGAAACGTAGCTCTTTGTCAAAAGTAACGTTTCTGGCTGAATTGGGCTATTTTGCCAATTCTGAGATAAGCTTTGGTCGAACTCCTTAGGGAAAGCTCAGATCACCGAATCGAGTAGTTTTCCATCTTTCCCGACTCAGGAACACACCAATATGTGTTTCTAGTTGGAATCCAAGATCTCGATCCAAACTAACATTTTCTGGCTTAATTAAGTTCTTTTGCCAATTCTGAGATAGGCTTTGGTCTAACTCCTCAGGGAAAGCTCAAATCAGCGAATGGAGTATTTGTTTAGTTTTCCTGACTCAGGACACCACTGATATCTGTATGTTTTTCGAAACTCAGCTCTTTGTCAAAAGTAACGTTTCTGGCTGAATTGGGCTCTTTCGCCAATTCTGAGATAAGCTTTGGTCTAACTCCTCAGGGAAAACTCAGATCAGCGAATGGAGTAGTGTTTTAGCTTTCTCGACTCAGGACACCACTGATATCTGTATGTTTTTCGAAACTCAGCTCTTTGTCAAAAGTAACGTTTCTGGCTGAATTGGGCTCTTTTGCCAATTCTGAGATAAGTTTTGGTCGAACTCCTTAGGGAAAGCTCAGATCACCGAATCGAGTAGTTTTCCATCTTTCCCGACTCAGGAATACACCAATATGTGTTTTTAGTTGGAATCCAAGCTCTCGATCCAAACTAACATTTTCTGGCTTAATTAAGTTCTTTTGCCAATTCTGAGATAGGCTTTGGTCTAACTCCTCAGGGAAAGCTCAAATCAGCGAATGGAGTATTTGTTTAGTTTTCCTGACTCAGGACACCACTGATATCTGTATGTTTTTCGAAACGCAGCTCTTTGTCAAAAGTAACGTTTCTGGCTGAATTGGGCTCTTTCGCCAATTCTGAGATAAGCTTTGGTCAAACTCTTCAGGGAAAACTCAGATCAGCGAATGGAGTAGTGTTTTAGCTTTCTCGACTCAGGACACCACTGATATCTGTATGTTATTCGAAACTGAGCTCTGGGTCAAAAGTAACGTTTCTGGATGAATTGGGCTCTTTTTCGAATTTTGAGATAAGCTTTGGTCTAACTCCTCAGGGAAAGCTCAGATCACCGAACCGAGAAGTTTTCCATCTTCCCCGACTCAGGAACACACCAATATGTGTTTCTAGTTGGAATCCAAGCTCTCGATCCAAACTAACGTTTTCTGGCTTAATTGAGTTCTTTTCCCAATTCTGAGATAGGCTTTGGTCTAACTCCTCAGGGAAAGCTGAAATCAGCGAATGGAGTATTTTTTTAGTTTTCCCGACTCAGAACATCACTGATATCTGTATGTTATTCGAAACTGAGCTCTTTGTCAAAAGTAACGTTTCTGGATGAATTGTGCTCTTTCGCCAATTCTGAGATAAGCTTTGGTCTAACTCCTCAAGGAAAACTCAGATCAGCGAATGGAGTAGTGTTTTAGCTTTCTCGACTCAGGACACCACTGATATCTGTATGTTATTCGAAACTGAGCTCTGGGTCAAAAGTAACGTTTCTGGCTGAATTGGGCTCTTTTGCGAATTATGAGATAAGCTTTGGTCTAACTCCTCAGGGAAACCTAAGATCACCGAATCGAGTACTTTTTCATCTTTCCCGACTCAGGAACACACCAATATGTGTTTTTAGTTGGAATCCAAGCTCTGTATCCAAACTAACGTTTTCTGGCTGAATTTGGCTCTTTTGCCAATTCTGAGATAAGCTTTGGTCGAACTCCTCAGGGAAAGCTCAGATCACCGAATCGAGTAGTTTTCCATCTTTCCCGGCTCAGGAATACACCAATATCTGTTTCTAGTTGGAATCCAAGCTCTCGATCCAAACTAACGTTTTCTGGCTTAATTGAGTTCTTTTACCAATTCTGAGATAGGCTTTGGTCTAACTCCTCAGGGAAAGCTCAAATCAGCGAATGGAGTATTTTTTTAGTTTTCCCGACTCAGAACATCACTGATATGTTTATGTTATTCGAAACTCAGCTCTTTGTCAAAAGTAAGGTTTCTGGCTGAATTGGGCTCTTTCGCCAATTCTGAGATAAGCTTTTGTCAAACTCCTCAGGGAAAACTCAGATCAGCGAATGGAGTAGTGTTTTAGCTTTATCGACTCAGGACACCACTGATATCTGTATGTTATTCGAAACTGAGCTCTTTGTCAAAAGTAACGTTTCTGGCTGAATTGGGCTCTTTTGCCAATTCTGAGATAAGCTTTGGTCGAACTCCTTAGGGAAAGCTCAGATCACCAAATCGATTAGTTTTCCATCTTTCCCGACTCAGGAACACAACAATATGTGTTTCTAGTTGGAATCCAACCTCTCGATACAAACTAACGTTTTCTGGCTTAATTGAGTTCTTTTGCCAATTCTGAGATAGGCTTTGGTCTAACTCCTCAGGGAAAGCTGAAATCAGCGAATGGAGTATTTTTTTAGTTTTCCCGACTCAGAACATCACTGATATGTGTATGTTATTCGAAACTGAGCTCTTTGTCAAAAGTAACGTTTCTGGCTGAATTGGGCTCTTTCGCCAATTCTGAGATAAGCTTTGGTCAAACTCTTCAGGGAAAACTCAGATCAGCGAATGGAGTATTGTTTTAGATTTCTCGACTCAGGACACCACTGATATCTGTATGTTTTTCGAAACTCAGTTCTTTGTCAAAAGTAACGTTTCTGGCTGAATTGGGCTCTTTTGCCAATTCTGAGATAAGCTTTGGTCTAACTCCTCAGGGAAAGCTCAGATCAGCGAATGGAGTATTTGTTTAGTTTTCCTGACTCAGGACAACACTGATATCTGTATGTTATTCGAAAGTGAGCTCTGGGTCAAAAGTAACGTTTCTGGATGAATTGGGCTCTTTTGCGAATTATGAGATAAGCTTTGGTCTAACTCCTCAGGGAAACCTAAGATCACCGAATTGAGTACTTTTTCATCTTTCCCGACTCAGGAACACACCAATATGTGTTTCTAGTTGGAATCCAACCTCTCGATCCAAACTAACGTTTTCTGGCTTGAGTTCTTTTGCCAATTCTGAGGTAGGCTTTGGTCTAACTCCTCAGGGAAAGCTGAAATCAGCGAATGGAGTATTTTTTTACTTTTCCCGACTCAGAACATCACTGATATGTGTATTTTATTCGAAACTGAGCTCTTTGTCAAAAGTAACGTTTCTGGTTGAATTTGGATCTTTTGCCAATTCTGAGATAAGCTTTGGTCGAACTCCTCAGGGAAAGCTCAGATCACCGAATCGATTAGTTTTCCATCTTTCCCGACTCAGGAATACACCAATATGTGTTTCTAGTTGGAATCCAAGCTCTGTATCCAAACTAACGTTTTCTGGTTGAATTTGGCTCTTTTGCCAATTCTGAGATAAGCTTTGGCCAAACTCTTCAGGGAAAACAGATCAGCGAATGGAGTAGTGTTTTAGCTTTCTCGACTCAGGACACCACTGATATCTGTATTTTTTTCGAAACTCAACTCTTTGTCAAAAGTAACGTTTCTGGTTGAATTGGGCTCTTTTGCCAATTCTGAGATAAGCTTTGGTCTAACTCCTCAGGGAAATCTCAGATCAGCGAATGGAGTATTTGTTTAGTTTTCCTGACTCAGGACACCACTGATATCTGTATGTTATTCGAAACTGAGCTCTTTGTCAAAAGTAACGTTTCTGGATGAATGGGGCTCTTTTGCGAATTATGAGATAAGCTTTGGTCTAACTCCTCAGGGAAACCTAAGATCACCGAATCGAGTACTTTTTCATCTTTCCCGACTCAGGAATACACCAATATGTGTTTCTAGTTGGAATCCAAGCTCTGTATCCAAACTAACGTTTTCTGGTTGAATTTGGCTCTTTTGCCAATTCTGAGATAAGCTTTGGCCAAACTCTTCAGGGAAAACAGATCAGCGAATGGAGTATTTCTTTAGTTTTCCTGACTCAGGACACCACTGATATCTGTATGTTTTTCGAAACTCAGCTCTTTGTGAAAAGTAACGTTTCTGGCTGAATTGGGCTCTTTTGCCAATTCTGAGATAAGCTTTGGTCTAACTCCTCAGGGAAAGCTCAGATCAGCGAATGGAGTATTTGTTTAGTTTTCCTGACTCAGGACACCACTGATATCTGTATGTTATTCGAAACTGAGCTCTTTGTCAAAAGTAACGTTTCTGGATGAATTGGGCTCTTTTGCCAATTCTGAGATAAGCTTTGGTGTAACTCCTCAAGGAAAACTCCGATCAGCGAATAGAGTGGTTTTCTAGCTTTCCCGACTCAGGACATCACTGATATGTGTATGTTATTCAAAACTGAGCTCTGGGTCAAAAGTAACGTTTCTGGATGAATTGGGCTCTTTTGCCAATTCTGAGATAAGCTTTGGTCTAACTCCTCAGGGAAAGCTCAGATCAGCGAATGGAGTATTTGTTTAGTTTTCCTGACTCAGGACACCACTGATATCTGTATGTTTTTCGAAACTCAGCTCTTTGTGAAAAGTAACGTTTCTGGCTGAATTGGGCTCTTTTGCCAATTCTGAGATAAGCTTTGGTCTAACTCCTCAGGGAAAACTCAGATCAGCGAATGGAGTAGTGTTTTAGCTTTCTCGACTCAGAACATCACTGATATGTGTATGTTATTCGAAACTCAGCTCTTTGTCAAAAGTAACGTTTCTGGCTGAATTGGGCTCTTCCGCCAATTCTGAGATAAGCTTTGGCCAAACTCTTCAGGGAAAACTCAGATCAGCGAATGGAGTAGTGTTTTAGCTTTCTCGACTCAGGACACCACTGATATCTGTATTTTTTTCGAAACTCAGCTCTTTGTCAAAAGTAACGTTTCTGGCTGAATTGGGCTCTTTTGCCAATTCTGAGATAAGCTTTGGTCTAACTCCTCAGGGAAAGCTCAGATCAGCGAATGGAGTATTTGTTTAGTTTTCCTGACTCAGGACACCACTGATATCTGTATGTTTTTCGAAACTCAGCTCTTTGTCAAAAGTAACGTTTCTGGCTGAATTGGGCTCTTTTGCCAATTCTGAGATAAGCTTTGGTCGAACTCCTTAGGGAAAGCTCAGATCACCGAATCGAGTAGTTTTCCATCTTTCCCGACTCAGGAACACACCAATATGTGTTTCTAGTTGGAATCCAAGCTCTCGATCCAAACTAACATTTTCTGGCTTAATTAAGTTCTTTTGCCAATTCTGAGATAGGCTTTGGTCTAACTCCTCAGGGAAAGCTCAAATCTGCGAATGGAGTATTTGTTTAGTTTTCCTGACTCAGGACACCACTGATATCTGTATGTTTTTCGAAACGCAGCTCTTTGTCAAAAGTAACGTTTCTGGCTGAATTGGGCTCTTTTGCCAATTCTGAGATAAGCTTTGGTCGAACTCCTTAGGGAAAGCTCAGATCACCGAATCGAGTAGTTTTCCATCTTTCCCGACTCAGGAACACACCAATATGTGTTTCTAGTTGGAATCCAAGATCTCGATCCAAACTAACATTTTCTGGCTTAATTAAGTTCTTTTGCCAATTCTGAGATAGGCTTTGGTCTAACTCCTCAGGGAAAGCTCAAATCAGCGAATGGAGTATTTGTTTAGTTTTCCTGACTCAGGACACCACTGATATCTGTATGTTATTCGAAAGTGAGCTCTTTGTCAAAAGTAACGTTTCTGGCTGAGTTGGGCTCTTTCGCCAATTCTGAGATAAGCTTTGGTCTAACTCCTCAGGGAAAGCTCAAATCAGCGAATGGAGTATTTTTTTATTTTTCCCGACTCAGAACATCACTGATATGCGTATGTTATTCGAAACTGAGCTCTTTGTCAAAAGTAACGTTTCTGGCTGAATTGGGCTCTTTCGCCAATTCTGAGATAAGCTTTGGTCAAACTCTTCAGGGAAAACTCAGATCAGCGAATGGAGTAGTGTTTTAGCTTTCTCGACTCAGGACACCACTGATATCTGTATTTTTTTCGAAACTCAGCTCTTTGTCAAAAGTAACGTTTCTGGCTGAATTGGGCTCTTTTGCCAATTCTGAGATAAGCTTTGGTCTAACTCCTCAGGGAAAGCTCAGATCAGCGAATGGAGTATTTGTTTAGTTTTCCTGACTCAGGACACCACTGATATCTGTATGTTTTTCGAAACTCAGCTCTTTGTCAAAAGTAACGTTTCTGGCTGAATTGGGCTCTTTTGCCAATTCTGAGATAAGCTTTGGTCGAACTCCTTAGGGAAAGCTCAGATCACCGAATCGAGTAGTTTTAAATCTTTCCCGACTCAGGAACACACCAATATGTGTTTCTAGTTGGAATCCAAGCTCTCGATCCAAACTAACATTTTCTGGCTTAATTAAGTTCTTTTGCCAATTCTGAGATAGGCTTTGGTCTAACTCCTCAGGGAAAGCTCAAATCAGCGAATGGAGTATTTTTTTATTTTTCCCGACTCAGAACATCACTGATATGTGTATGTTATTCGAAACTGAGCTCTTTGTCAAAAGTAACGTTTCTGGCTGAATTGGGCTCTTTCGCCAATTCTGAGATAAGCTTTGGTCAAACTCTTCAGGGAAAACTCAGATCAGCGAATGGAGAAGTGTTTTAGCTTTCTCGACTCAGGACACCACTGATATCTGTATTTTTTTCGAAACTCAGCTCTTTGTCAAAAGTAAAGTTTCTGGCTGAATTGGGCTCTTTTGCCAATTCTGAGATAAGCTTTGGTCTAACTCCTCAGGGAAAGCTCAGATCAGCGAATCGAGTAGTTTTCCATCTTTCCCGACTCAGGAACACACCAATATGTGTTTCTAGTTGGAATCCAAGCTCTCGATCCAAACTAACATTTTCTGGCTTAATTAAGTTCTTTTGCCAATTCTGAGATAGGCTTTGGTCTAACTCCTCAGGGAAAGCTCAAATCAGCGAATGGAGTATTTGTTTAGTTTTCCTGACTCAGGACACCACTGATATCTGTATGTTTTTCGAAACGCAGCTCTTTGTCAAAAGTAACGTTTCTGGCTGAATTGGGCTCTTTTGCCAATTCTGAGATAAGCTTTGGTCGAACGCCTTAGGGAAAGCTCAGATCACCGAATCGAGTAGTTTTCCATCTTTCCCGACTCAGGAACACACCAATATGTGTTTCTAGTTGGAATCCAAGCTCTCGATCCAAACTAACATTTTCTGGCTTAATTAAGTTCTTTTGCCAATTCTGAGATAGGCTTTGGTCTAACTCCTCAGGGAAAGCTCAAATCAGCGAATGGAGTATTTGTTTAGTTTTCCTGACTCAGGACACCACTGATATGTGTATGTTATTCGAAAGTGAGCTCTTTGTCAAAAGTAACGTTTCTGGCTGAATTGGGCTCTTTCGCCAATTCTGAGATAAGCTTTGGTCTAACTCCTCAGGGAAAACTCAGATCAGCGAATGGAGTAGTGTTTTAGCTTTCTCGACTCAGGACACCACTGATATCTGTATGTTTTTCGAAACTCAGCTCTTTGTCAAAAGTAACGTTTCTGGCTGAATTGGGCTCTTTTGCCAAATCTGAGATAAGCTTTGGTCTAACTCCTCAGGGAAAGCTCAGATCAGCGAATGGAGTATTTGTTAATTTTCCTGACTCAGGACACCACTGATATCTGTATGTTTTTCGAAACGCAGCTCTTTGTCAAAAGTAACGTTTCTGGCTGAATTGGGCTCTTTTGCCAATTCTGAGATAAGCTTTGGTCGAACTCCTTAGGGAAAGCTCAGATCACCGAATCGAGTAGTTTTAAATCTTTCCCGACTCAGGAACACACCAATATGTGTTTCTAGTTGGAATCCAAGCTGTCGATCCAAACTAACATTTTCGGGCTTAATTAAGTTCTTTTGCCAATTCTGAGATAGGCTTTGGTCTAACTCCTCAGGGAAAGCTCAAATCAGCGAATGGAGTATTTTTTTATTTTTCCCGACTCAGAACATCACTGATATGTGTATGTTATTCGAAACTGAGCTCTTTGTCAAAAGTAACGTTTCTGGCTGAATTGGGCTCTTTCGCCAATTCTGAGATAAGCTTTGGTCAAACTCTTCAGGGAAAACTCAGATCAGCGAATGGAGAAGTGTTTTAGCTTTCTCGACTCAGGACACCACTGATATCTGTATTTTTTTCGAAACTCAGCTCTTTGTCAAAAGTAACGTTTCTGGCTGAATTGGGCTCTTTTGCCAATTCTGAGATAAGCTTTGGTCTAACTCCTCAGGGAAAGCTCAGATCAGCGAATCGAGTAGTTTTCCATCTTTCCCGACTCAGGAACACACCAATATGTGTTTCTAGTTGGAATCCAAGCTCTCGATCCAAACTAACATTTTCTGGCTTAATTAAGTTCTTTTGCCAATTCTGAGATAGGCTTTGGTCTAACTCCTCAGGGAAAGCTCAAATCAGCGAATGGAGTATTTGTTTAGTTTTCCTGACTCAGGACACCACTGATATCTGTATGTTTTTCGAAACGCAGCTCTTTGTCAAAAGTAACGTTTCTGGCTGAATTGGGCTCTTTTGCCAATTCTGAGATAAGCTTTGGTCGAACGCCTTAGGGAAAGCTCAGATCACCGAATCGAGTAGTTTTCCATCTTTCCCGACTCAGGAACACACCAATATGTGTTTCTAGTTGGAATCCAAGCTCTCGATCCAAACTAACATTTTCTGGCTTAATTAAGTTCTTTTGCCAATTCTGAGATAGGCTTTGGTCTAACTCCTCAGGGAAAGCTCAAATCAGCGAATGGAGTATTTGTTTAGTTTTCCTGACTCAGGACACCACTGATATGTGTATGTTATTCGAAAGTGAGCTCTTTGTCAAAAGTAACGTTTCTGGCTGAATTGGGCTCTTTCGCCAATTCTGAGATAAGCTTTGGTCTAACTCCTCAGGGAAAACTCAGATCAGCGAATGGAGTAGTGTTTTAGCTTTCTCGACTCAGGACACCACTGATATCTGTATGTTTTTCGAAACTCAGCTCTTTGTCAAAAGTAACGTTTCTGGCTGAATTGGGCTCTTTTGCCAAATCTGAGATAAGCTTTGGTCTAACTCCTCAGGGAAAGCTCAGATCAGCGAATGGAGTATTTGTTTAGTTTTCCTGACTCAGGACACCACTGATATCTGTATGTTTTTCGAAACGCAGCTCTTTGTCAAAAGTAACGTTTCTGGCTGAATTGGGCTCTTTTGCCAATTCTGAGATAAGCTTTGGTCGAACTCCTTAGGGAAAGCTCAGATCACCGAATCGAGTAGTTTTAAATCTTTCCCGACTCAGGAACACACCAATATGTGTTTCTAGTTGGAATCCAAGCTGTCGATCCAAACTAACATTTTCTGGCTTAATTAAGTTCTTTTGCCAATTCTGAGATAGGCTTTGGTCTAACTCCTCAGGGAAAGCTCAAATCAGCGAATGGAGTATTTTTTTATTTTTCCCGACTCAGAACATCACTGATATGTGTATGTTATTCGAAACTGAGCTCTTTGTCAAAAGTAACGTTTCTGGCTGAATTGGGCTCTTTCGCCAATTCTGAGATAAGCTTTGGTCAAACTCTTCAGGGAAAACTCAGATCAGCGAATGGAGAAGTGTTTTAGCTTTCTCGACTCAGGACACCACTGATATCTGTATTTTTTTCGAAACTCAGCTCTTTGTCAAAAGTAACGTTTCTGGCTGAATTGGGCTCTTTTGCCAATTCTGAGATAAGCTTTGGTCTAACTCCTCAGGGAAAGCTCAGATCAGCGAATGGAGTATTTGTTTAGTTTTCCTGACTCAGGACACCACTGATATCTGTATGTTTTTCGAAACTCAGCTCTTTGTCAAAAGTAACGTTTCTGGCTGAATTGGGCTCTTTTGCCAATTCTGAGATAAGCTTTGGTCGAACTCCTTAGGGAAAGCTCAGATCACCGAATCGAGTAGTTTTCCATCTTTCCCGACTCAGGAACACACCAATATGTGTTTCTAGTTGGAATCCAAGCTCTCGATCCAAACTAACATTTTCTGGCTTAATTAAGTTCTTTTGCCAATTCTGAGATAGGCTTTGGTCTAACTCCTCAGGGAAAGCTCAAATCAGCGAATGGAGTATTTGTTTAGTTTTCCTGACTCAGGACACCACTGATATCTGTATGTTTTTCGAAACGCAGCTCTTTGTCAAAAGTAACGTTTCTGGCTGAATTGGGCTCTTTTGCCAATTCTGAGATAAGCTTTGGTCGAACGCCTTAGGGAAAGCTCAGATCACCGAATCGAGTAGTTTTCCATCTTTCCCGACTCAGGAACACACCAATATGTGTTTCTAGTTGGAATCCAAGCTCTCGATCCAAACTAACATTTTCTGGCTTAATTAAGTTCTTTTGCCAATTCTGAGATAGGCTTTGGTCTAACTCCTCAGGGAAAGCTCAAATCAGCGAATGGAGTATTTGTTTAGTTTTCCTGACTCAGGACACCACTGATATGTGTATGTTATTCGAAAGTGAGCTCTTTGTCAAAAGTAACGTTTCTGGCTGAATTGGGCTCTTTCGCCAATTCTGAGATAGCTTTGGTCTAACTCCTCAGGGAAAACTCAGATCAGCGAATGGAGTAGTGTTTTAGCTTTCTTGACTCAGGACACCACTGATATCTGTATGTTTTTCGAAACTCAGCTCTTTGTCAAAAGTAACGTTTCTGGCTGAATTGAGCTCTTTTGCCAATTCTGAGATAAGCTTTGGTCTAACTCCTCAGGGAAAGCTCAGATCAGCGAATGGAGTATTTGTTTAGTTTTCCTGACTCAGGACACCACTGATATCTGTATGTTTTTCGAAACGCAGCTCTTTGTCAAAGTAACGTTTCTGGCTGAATTGGGCTCTTTTGCCAATTCTGAGATAAGCTTTGGTCGAACTCCTAAGGGAAAGCTCAGATCACCGAATCGAGTAGTTTTCCATCTTTCCCGACTCAGGAACACACCAATATGTGTTTCTAGTTGGAATCCAAGCTCTCGATCCAAACTAACGTTTTCTGGCTTAATTAAGTTCTTTTGCCAATTCTGAGATAGGCTTTGGTCTAACTCCTCAGGGAAAGCTCAAATCAGCGAATGGAGTATTTGTTTAGTTTTCCTGACTCAGGACACCACTGATATCTGTATGTTATTCGAAAGTGAGCTCTTTGTCAAAAGTAACGTTTCTGGCTGAATTGGGCTCTTTCGCCAATTCTGAGATAAGCTTTGGTCTAACTCCTCAAGGAAAACTCAGATCAGCGAATGGAGTAGTGTTTTAGCTTTCTCGACTCAGGACACCACTGATATCTGTATGTTTTTCGAAACTCAGCTCTTTGTCAAAAGTAACGTTTCTGGCTGAATTGGGCTCTTTTGCCAATTCTGAGATAAGCTTTGGTCGAACTCCTTAGGGAAAGCTCAGATCACCGAATCGAGTAGTTTTCCATCTTTCCCGACTCAGGAACACACCAATATGTGTTTCTAGTTGGAATCCAAGCTCTCGATCCAAACTAACATTTTCTGGCTTAATTAAGTTCTTTTGCCAATTCTGAGATAGGCTTTGGTCTAACTCCTCAGGGAAAGCTCAAATCAGCGAATGGAGTATTTGTTTAGTTTTCCTGACTCAGGACACCACTGATATGTGTATGTTATTCGAAAGTGAGCTCTTTGTCAAAAGTAACGTTTCTGGCTGAATTGGGCTCTTTCGCCAATTCTGAGATAAGCTTTGGTCTAACTCCTCAGGGAAAACTCAGATCAGCGAATGGAGTAGTGTTTTAGCTTTCTCGACTCAGGACACCACTGATATCTGTATGTTTTTCGAAACTCAGCTCTTTGTCAAAAGTAACGTTTCTGGCTGAATTGGGCTCTTTTGCCAATTCTGAGATAAGCTTTGGTCTAACTCCTCAGGGAAAGCTCAGATCAGCGAATGGAGTATTTGTTTAGTTTTCCTGACTCAGGACACCACTGATATCTGTATGTTTTTCGAAACGCAGCTCTTTGTCAAAAGTAACGTTTCTGGCTGAATTGGGCTCTTTTGCCAATTCTGAGATAAGCTTTGGTCGAACTCCTAAGGGAAAGCTCAGATCACCGAATCGAGTAGTTTTCCATCTTTCCCGACTCAGGAACACACCAATATGTGTTTCTAGTTGGAATCCAAGCTCTCGATCCAAACTAACGTTTTCTGGCTTAATTAAGTTCTTTTGCCAATTCTGAGATAGGCTTTGGTCTAACTCCTCAGGGAAAGCTCAAATCAGCGAATGGAGTATTTGTTTAGTTTTCCTGACTCAGGACACCACTGATATGTGTATGTTATTCGAAAGTGAGCTCTTTGTCAAAAGTAACGTTTCTTGCTGAATTGGGCTCTTTCGCCAATTCTGAGATAAACTTTGGTCTAACTCCTCAGGGAAAACTCAGATCAGCGAATAGAGTAGTGTTTTAGCTTTCTCGACTCAGGACACCACTGATATCTGTATGTTTTTCGAAACTCAGCTCTTTGTCAAAAGTAACGTTTCTGGCTGAATTGGGCTCTTTTGCCAATTCTGAGATAAGCTTTGGTCTAACTCCTCAGGGAAAGCTCAGATCAGCGAATGGAGTATTTGTTTAGTTTTCCTGACTCAGGACACCACTGATATCTGTATGTTTTTCGAAACGCAGCTCTTTGTCAAAAGTAACATTTCTGGCTGAATTGGGCTCTTTTGCCAATTCTGAGATAAGCTTTGGTCGAACTCCTTAGGGAAAGCTCAGATCACCGAATCGAGTAGTTTTCCATCTTTCCCGACTCAGGAACACACCAATATGTGTTTCTAGTTGGAATCCAAGCTCTCGATCCAAACTAACGTTTTCTGGCTTAATTGAGTACTTTTGCCAATTCTGAGATAGGCTTTGGTCTAACTCCTCAGGGAAAGCTCAAATCAGCGAATGGAGTATTTTTTTTTTTCCCGACTCAGGACATCACTGATATGTGTATGTTATTCGAAACTGAGCTCTTTGTCAAAAGTAGCGTTTCTGGCTGAATTGGGCTCTTTCGCCAATTCTGAGATAAGCTTTGGTCAAACTCTTCAGGGAAAACTCAGATCAGCGAATGGAGTAGTGTTTTAGCTTTCTCGACTCAGGACACCACTGATATCTGTATGTTATTCGAAACTGAGCTCTGGGTCAAAAGTAACGTTTCTGGATGAATTGGGCTCTTTTTCGAATTTTGAGATAAGCTTTGGTCTAACTCCTCAGGGAAAACTAAGATTAGCGAATCGAGTACTTTTTCATCTTTCCCAACTCAGGAACACACCAATATGTGCTTTTAGTTGGAATCCAAGCTCTGTATCCAATCTAACGTTTTCTGGCTGAATTGGGCTCTTTTGCCAATTCTGAGATAAGCTTTGGTCGAACTCCTCAGGGAAAGCTCAGATCACCGAACCGAGTAGTTTTCCATCTTCCCCGACTCAGGAACACACCAATATGTGTTTCTAGTTGGAATCCAAGCTCTCGATCCAAACTAACGTTTTCTGGCTTAATTGAGTTCTTTTCCCAATTCTGAGATAGGCTTTGGTCTAACTCCTCAGGGAAAGCTGAAATCAGCGAATGGAGTATTTTTTTAGTTTTCCCGACTCAGAACATCACTGATATGTGTATGTTATTGGAAACTGAGCTCTTTGTCAAAAGTAACGTTTCTGGCTGAATTGGGCTCTTTCGCCAATTCTGAGATAAGCTTTGGTCAAACTCCTCAGGGAAAACTCAGATCAGCGAATGGAGTAGTGTTTTAGCTTTCTCGACTCAGGACACCACTGATATCTGTATGTTATTCGAAACTGACCTCTTTGTCAAAAGTAACGTTTCTGGATGAATTGGGCTCTTTTGCCAGTTCTGAGATAAGCTTTGGTCTAACTCCTCAAGGAAAACTCAGATCAGCGAATGGAGTAGTGTTTTAGCTTTCTCGACTCAGGACACCACTGATATCTGTATGTTATTCGAAACTGAGCTCTTTGTCAAAAGTAACGTTTCTGGCTGAATTGGGCTCTTTTGCCATTTCTGAGATAAGCTTTGGTCGAACTCCTTAGGGAAAGCTCAGATCACCAAATCGATTAGTTTTCCATCTTTCCCGACTCAGGAATACAACAATATGTGTTTCTAGTTGGAATCCAACCTCTCGATCCAAACTAACGTTTTCTGGCTTAATTGAGTTCTTTTGCCAATTCTGAGATAGGCTTTGGTCTAACTCCTCAGGGAAAGCTCAAATCAGCGAATGCAGTATTTTTTTAGTTTTCCCGACTCAGAACCACAACAATATGTGTTTCTAGTTGGAATCCAACCTCTCGATCCAAACTAACGTTTTCTGGCTTAATTGAGTTCTTTTGCCAATTCTGAGATAGGCTTTGGTCTAACTCCTCAGGGAAAGCTCAAATCAGCGAATGGAGTATTTTTTTAGTTTTCCCGACTCAGAACATCACTGATATGTGTATGTTATTCGAAACTCAGCTCTTTGTCAAAAGTAACGTTTCTGGCTGAATTGGGCTCTTCCGCCAATTCTGAGATAAGCTTTGGCCAAACTCTTCAGGGAAAACTCAGATCAGCGAATGGAGTAGTGTTTTAGCTTTCTCGACTCAGGACACCACTGATATCTGTATTTTTTTCGAAACTCAGCTCTTTGTCAAAAGTAACGTTTCTGGCTGAATTGGGCTCTTTTGCCAATTCTGAGATAAGCTTTGGTGTAACTCCTCAGGGAAAGCTCAGATCAGCGAATGGAGTATTTGTTTAGTTTTCCTGACTCAGGACACCACTGATATCTGTATGTTTTTCGAAACAGCTCTTTGTCAAAAGTAACGTTTCTGGCTGAATTGGGCTCTTTTGCCAATTCTGAGATAAGCTTTGGTCGAACTCCTTAGGGAAAGCTCAGATCACCGAATCGAGTAGTTTTCCATCTTTCCCGACTCAGGAACACACCAATATGTGTTTCTAGTTGGAATCCAAGCTCTCGATCCAAACTAACATTTTCTGGCTTAAATAAGTACTTTTGCCAATTCTGAGATAGGCTTTGGTCTAACTCCTCAGGGAAAGCTCAAATCAGCGAATGGAGTATTTTTTTAGTTTTCCCAGCTCAGAACATCACTGATATGTGTATGTTATTCGAAACTCAGCTCTTTGTCAAAAGTAACGTTTCTGGCTGAATTGGGCTCTTCCGCCAATTCTGAGATAAGCTTTGGCCAAACTCTTCAGGGAAAACTCAGATCAGCGAATGGAGTAGTGTTTTAGCTTTCTCGACTCAGGACACCACTGATATCTGTATTTTTTTCGAAACTCAGCTCTTTGTCAAAAGTAACGTTTCTGGCTGAATTGGGCTCTTTTGCCAATTCTGAGATAAGCTTTGGTCTAACTCCTCAGGGAAAGCTCAGATCAGCGAATGGAGTATTTGTTTAGTTTTCCTGACTCAGGACACCACTGATATCTGTATGTTTTTCGAAACTCAGCTCTTTGTCAAAAGTAACGTTTCTGGCTGAATTGGGCTCTTTTGCCAATTCTGAGATAAGCTTTGGTCGAACTCCTTAGGGAAAGCTCAGATCACCGAATCGAGTAGTTTTCCATCTTTCCCGACTCAGGAACAAACCAATATGTGTTTCTAGTTGGAATCCAAGCTCTCGATCCAAACTAACGTTTTCTGGCTTAAATAAGTTCTTTTGCCAATTCTGAGATAGGCTTTGGTCTAACTCCTCAGGGAAAGCTCAAATCAGCGAATGGAGTATTTTTTTATTTTTCCCGACTCAGAACATCACTGATATGTGTATGTTATTCGAAACTGAGCTCTTTGTCAAAAGTAACGTTTCTGGCTGAATTGGGCTCTTTCGCCAATTCTGAGATAAGCTTTGGTCTAATTCCTCAGGGAAAGCTCAGATCAGCGAATGGAGTATTTGTTTAGTTTTCCTGACTCAGGACACCACTGATATCTGTATGTTTTTCGAAACTCAGCTCTTTGTCAAAAGTAACGTTTCTGGCTGAATTGGGCTCTTTTGCCAATTCTGAGATAAGCTTTGGTCGAACTCCTTAGGGAAAGCTCAGATCACCGAATCGAGTAGTTTTCCATCTTTCCCGACTCAGGAACACACCAATACGTGTTTCTAGTTGGAATCCAAGCTCTCGATCCAAACTAACGTTTTCTGGCTTAATTGAGTTCTTTTGCCAATTCTGAGATAGGCTTTGGTCTAACTCCTCAGAGAAAGCTCAAATCAGCGAATGGAGTATTTTTTTATTTTTCCCGACTCAGAACATCACTGATATGTGTATGTTATTCGAAACTGAGCTCTTTGTCAAAAGTAACGTTTCTGGCTGAATTGGGCTCTTTCGCCAATTCTGAGATAAGCTTTGGTCAAACTCTTCAGGGAAAACTCAGATCAGCGAATGGAGTGGTTTTCTAGCTTTCCCGACTCAGGACATCACTGATATGTGTATGTTATTCAAAACTGAGCTCTGGGTCAAAAGTAACCTTTCTGGATGAATTGGGCTCTTTCGCGAATTATGAAATAAGCTTTGGTCTAACTCCTCAGGGAAACCTAAGATCACCGAATCGAGTAGTTTTCCATCTTTCCCGACTCAGGAACACACCAATATGTGTTTTTAGTTGGAATCCAAGCTCTGTATCCAAACTAACGTTTTCTGGCTGAATTTGGCTCTTTTGCCAATTCTGAGATAAGCTTTGGTCTAACTCCTCAGGGAAAGCTCAAATCAGCGAATGGAGTATTTTTTTAGTTTTCCCGACTCAGAACATCACTGATATGTGTATGTTATTCGAAACTCAGCTCTTTGTCAAAAGTAACGTTTCTGGCTGAATTGGGCTCTTCCGCCAATTCTGAGATAAGCTTTGGCCAAACTCTTCAGGGAAAACTCAGATCAGCGAATGGAGTAGTGTTTTAGGTTTCTCGACTCAGGACACCACTGATATCTGTATTTTTTTCGAAACTCAGCTCTTTGTCAAAAGTAACGTTTCTGGCTGAATTGGGCTCTTTTGCCAATTCTGAGATAAGCTTTGGTCTAACTCCTCAGGGAAAGCTCAGATCAGCGAATGGAGTATTTGTTTAGTTTTCCTGACTCAGGACACCACTGATATCTGTATGTTTTTCGAAACTCAGCTCTTTGTCAAAAGTAACGTTTCTGGCTGAATTGGGCTCTTTTGCCAATTCTGAGATAAGCTTTGGTCGAACTCCTTAGGGAAAGCTCAGATCACCGAATCGAGTAGTTTTCCATCTTTCCCGACTCAGGAACACACCAATATGTGTTTCTAGTTGGAATCCAAGCTCTCGATCCAAACTAACATTTTCTGGCTTAAATAAGTACTTTTGCCAATTCTGAGATAGGCTTTGGTCTAACTCCTCAGGGAAAGCTCAAATCAGCGAATGGAGTATTTTTTTAGTTTTCCCAGCTCAGAACATCACTGATATGTGTATGTTATTCGAAACTCAGCTCTTTGTCAAAAGTAACGTTTCTGGCTGAATTGGGCTCTTCCGCCAATTCTGAGATAAGCTTTGGCCAAACTCTTCAGGGAAAACTCAGATCAGCGAATGGAGTAGTGTTTTAGCTTTCTCGACTCAGGACACCACTGATATCTGTATGTTATTCGAAACTGAGCTCTGGGTCAAAAGTAACGTTTCTGGATGAATTGGGCTCTTTTGCGAATTATGAGATAAGCTTTGGTCTAACTCCTCAGGGAAACCTAAGATCAGCGAATCGAGTACTTTTTCATCTTTCCCGACTCAGGAACACACCAATATGTGTTTTTAGTTGGAATCCAAGCTCTGTATCCAAACTAACGTTTTCTGGCTGAATTGGGCTCTTTTGCCAATTCTGAGATAAGCTTTGGTCGAACTCCTCAGGGAAAGCTCAGATCACCGAATCGAGTAGTTTTCCATCTTTCCCGACTCAGGAACACACCAATATGTGTTTCTAGTTGGAATCCAAGCTCTCGATCCAAACTAACGTTTTCTAGCTTAATTGAGTTCTTTTGCCAATTCTGAATTAGGCTTTGGTCTAACTCCTCAAGGAAAGCTCAGATCAGCGAATGGAGTGGTTTTCTAGCTTTCCCGACTCAGGAGATCACTGATATGTGTATGTTATTCGAAACTGAGCTCTTTGTCAAAAGTAACGTTTCTGGCTGAATTGGTCTCTTTCGCCAATTCTGAGATAAGCTTTGGTCAAACTCCCCAGGGAAAGCTCAAATCAGCGAATGGAGTATTTTTTTATTTTTCCCGACTCAGGACACCACTGATATGTGTATGTTATTCGAAACTGAGCTCTGGGTCAAAAGTAACGTTTCTGGATGAATTGGGCTCTTTTTCGAATTATGAGATAAGCTTTGGTCGAACTCCTCAGGGAAAGCTCAGATCACCGAACCGAGTAGTTTTCCATCTTCCCCGACTCAGGAACACACCAATATGTGTTTCTAGTTGGAATCCAAGCTCTCGATCCAAACTAACGTTTTCTGGCTTAATTGAGTTCTTTTCCCAATTCTGAGATAGGCTTTGGTCTAACTCCTCAGGGAAAGCTCAGATCAGCGAATGGAGTGGTTTTTTAGCTTTCCCGACTCAGGACATCACTGCAATGCGTATGTTATTCGAAACTGAGCTCTGGGCCAAAAGTAACGTTTCTGGCTGAATTGGGCTCTTAAGCTTTGGTCGAACTCCTCAGGGAAAGCTCAGATCACCGAACCGAGTAGTTTTCCATCTTCCCCGACTCAGGAACACACCAATATGTGTTTCTAGTTGGAATCCAAGCTCTCGATCCAAACTAACGTTTTCTGGCTGAATTGAGTTCTTTTGCCAATTCTGAGATATGCTTTCGTCTAACTCCTCAGGGAAAGCTCAGATCACCGAATCGAGTAGTTTTCCATCTTTCCGACTCAGGAACACACCAATATGTGTTTCTAGTTGGAATCCAAGCGCTCGATCCAAACTAACGTTTTCTGGCTTAATTGAGTTCTTTTTCGAAACTCAGCTCTTTGTCAAAAGTAACGTTTCTGGCTGAATTGGGCTCTTTCGCCAATTCTGAGATAAGCTTTGGTCAAACTCCTCAGGGAAAACTCAGATCAGCGAATGGAGTATTTGTTTAATTTTCCTGACTCAGGACACCACTGATATCTGTATGTTATTCGAAACTGAGCTCTGGGTCAAAAGTAACGTTTCTGGATGAATTGGGCTCTTTTGCGAATTATGAGATAAGCTTTGGTCTAACTCCTCAGGGAAACCTAAGATCACCGAATCGAGTACTTTTTCATCTTTCCCGACTCAGGAACACACCAATATGTGTTTTTAGTTGGAATCCAAGCTCTGTATCCAAACTAACGTTTTCTGGCTGAATTGAGTTCTTTTCCCAATTCTGAGATAAGCTTTGGTCAAACTCCTCAGGGAAAACTCAGATCAGCGAATGGAGTATTTTTTTAGTTTTCCCGACTCAGAACATCACTGATATGTGTATGTTATTCGAAACTGAGCTCTTTGTCAAAAGTAACGTTTCTGGCTGAATTGGGCTCTTTCGCCAATTCTGAGATAAGCTTTGGTCAAACTCTTCAGGGAAAACTCAGATCAGCGAATGGAGTACTGTTTTAGATTTCTCGACTCAGGACACCACTGATATCTGTATGTTTTTCGAAACTCAGCTCTTTGTCAAAAGTAACGTTTCTGGCTGAATTGGGCTCTTTTGCCAATTCTGAGATAAGCTTTGGTCTAACTCCTCAGGGAAAGCTCATATCAGCGAATGGAGTATTTGTTTAGTTTTCCTGACTCAGGACAACACTGATATCTGTATGTTATTCAAAAGTGAGCTCTGGGTCAAAAGTAACGTTTCTGGATGAATTGGGCTCTTTTGCGAATTATGAGATAAGCTTTGGCCTAACTCCTCAGGGAAACCTAAGATCACCGAATCGAGTACTTTTTCATCTTTCCCGACTCAGGAACACACCAATATGTGTTTTTAGTTGGAATCCAAGCTCTGTATCCAAACTAACGTTTTCTGGCTGAATTGGGCTCTTTTGCCAATTCTGAGATAAGCTTTGGTCGAACTCCTCAGGGAAAGCTCAGATCAGCGAATCGAGTAGTTTTCCATCTTTCCCGACTCAGGAACACATCAATATGTGTTTCTAGTTGGAATCCAAGCTCTCGATCCAAACTAACGTTTTCTGGCTTAATTGAGTTCTTTTCCCAATTCTGAGATAGGCTTTGGTCTAACTCCTCAGGGAAAGCTCAAATCAGTGAATGGAGTATTTTTTTAGTTTTCCCGACTCAGAACATCACTGATATGTGTATGTTATTCGAAACTGAGCTCTTTGTCAAAAGTAACGTTTCTGGCTGAATTGGGCTCTTTCGCCAATTCTGAGATAAGCTTTGGTTAAACTCTTCAGGGAAAACTCAGATCAGCGAATGGAGTAGTGTTTTAGCTTTCTCGACTCAGGACACCACTGATATCTGTATGTTTATCGAAACTCAGCTCTTTGTCAAAAGTAACGTTTCTGGCTGAATTGGGCTCTTTTGCCAATTCTGAGATAAGCTTTGGTCTAACTCCTCAGGGAAAGCTCAGATCAGCGAATGGAGTATTTGTTTAGTTTTCCTGACTCAGGACAACACTGATATCTGTATGTTATTCGAAAGTGAGCTCTGGGTCAAAAGTAACGTTTCTGGATGAATTGGGCTCTTTTGCGAATTATGAGATAAGCTTTGGTCTAACTCCTCAGGGAAAGCTCAGATCACCGAACCGAGTAGTTTTCCATCTTCCCCGATTCAGGAACACACCAATATGTGTTTCTACTTGGAATCCAAGCTCTCGATCCAAACTAACGTTTTCTGGCTTGAGTTCTTTTGCCAATGCTGAGATAGGCTTTGGTCTAACTCCTCAGGGAAAGCTGAAATCAGCGAATGGAGTATTTTTTTACTTTTCCCGACTCAGAACATCACTGATATGCGTATGTTATTCGAAAGTGAGCTCTTTGTCAAAAGTAACGTTTCTGGCTGAATTGGGCTCTTTCGCCAATTCTGAGATAAGCTTTGGTCTAACTCCTCAGGGAAAACTCAGATCAGCGAATGGAGTAGTGTTTTAGCTTTCTCGACTCAGGACACCACTGATATCTGTATGTTTTTCGAAACTCAGCTCTTTGTCAAAAGTAACGTTTCTGGCTGAATTGGGCTCTTTTGCCAATTCTGAGATAAGCTTTGGTCTAACTCCTCAGAGGAAGCTCAGATCAGCGAATGGAGTATTTGTTTAGTTTTCCTGACTCAGGACACCACTGATATTTGTATGTTTTTTGAAACGCAGCTCTTTGTCAAAAGTAACGTTTCTGGCTGAATTGGGCTCTTTTGCCAATTCTGAGATAAGCTTTGGTCGAACTCCTCAGGGAAAGCTCAGATCACCGAACCGAGTAGTTTTCCATCTTCCCCGACTCAGGAAAACACCAACATGTGTTTCTAGTTGGAATCCAAGCTCTCGATCCAAACTAACGTTTTCTGGCTTAATTGAGTTCTTTTCCCAATTCTGAGATAGGCTTTGGTCTAACTCCTCAGGGAAAGCTCAGATCAGCGAATGGAGTGGTTTTTTAGCTTTCCCGACTCAGGACATCACTGCAATGCGTATGTTATTCGAAACTGAGCTCTGGGCCAAAAGTAACGTTTCTGGCTGAATTGGGCTCTTAAGCTTTGGTCGAACTCCTCAGGGAAAGCTCAGATCACCGAATCGAGTAGTTTTCCATCTTTCCCCACTCAGGAACACACCAATATGTCTTTCTAGTTGGAATCCAAGCTCTCGATCCAAACTAACGTTTTCTGGCTGAATTGAGTTCTTTTGCCAATTCTGAGATATGCTTTCGTCTAACTCCTCAGGGAAAGCTCAGATCACCGAATCGAGTAGTTTTCCATCTTTCCGACTCAGGAACACACCAATATGTGTTTCTAGTTGGAATCCAAGCGCTCGATCCAAACTAACGTTTTCTGGCTTAATTGAGTTCTTTTTCGAAACTCAGCTCTTTGTCAAAAGTAACGTTTCTGGCTGAATTGGGCTCTTTCGCCAATTCTGAGATAAGCTTTGGTCAAACTCCTCAGGGAAAACTCAGATCAGCGAATGGAGTATTTGTTTAATTTTCCTGACTCAGGACACCACTGATATCTGTATGTTATTCGAAACTGAGCTCTGGGTCAAAAGTAACGTTTCTGGATGAATTGGGCTCTTTTGCGAATTATGAGATAAGCTTTGGTCTAACTCCTCAGGGAAACCTAAGATCACCGAATCGAGTACTTTTTCATCTTTCCCGACTCAGGAACACACCAATATGTGTTTTTAGTTGGAATCCAAGCTCTGTATCCAAACTAACGTTTTCTGGCTGAATTGAGTTCTTTTCCCAATTCTGAGATAAGCTTTGGTCAAACTCTTCAGGGAAAACTCAGATCAGCGAATGGAGTATTTTTTTAGTTTTCCCGACTCAGAACATCACTGATATGTGTATGTTATTCGAAACTGAGCTCTTTGTCAAAAGTAACGTTTCTGGCTGAATTGGGCTCTTTCGCCAATTCTGAGATAAGCTTTGGTCAAACTCTTCAGGGAAAACTCAGATCAGCGAATGGAGTACTGTTTTAGATTTCTCGACTCAGGACACCACTGATATCTGTATGTTTTTCGAAACTCAGCTCTTTGTCAAAAGTAACGTTTCTGGCTGAATTGGGCTCTTTTGCCAATTCTGAGATAAGCTTTGGTCTAACTCCTCAGGGAAAGCTCAGATCAGCGAATGGAGTAGTGTTTTAGCTTTCTCGACTCAGGACACCACTGATATCTGTATGTTTTTCGAAACTCAGCTCTTTGTCAAAAGTAACGTTTCTGGCTGAATTGGGCTCTTTTGCCAATTCTGAGATAAGCTTTGGTCTAACTCCTCAGAGGAAGCTCAGATCAGCGAATGGAGTATTTGTTTAGTTTTCCTGACTCAGGACACCACTGATATTTGTATGTTTTTTGAAACGCAGCTCTTTGTCAAAAGTAACGTTTCTGGCTGAATTGGGCTCTTTTGCCAATTCTGAGATAAGCTTTGGTCGAACTCCTCAGGGAAAGCTCAGATCACCGAACCGAGTAGTTTTCCATCTTCCCCGACTCAGGAAAACACCAACATGTGTTTCTAGTTGGAATCCAAGCTCTCGATCCAAACTAACGTTTTCTGGCTTAATTGAGTTCTTTTCCCAATTCTGAGATAGGCTTTGGTCTAACTCCTCAGGGAAAGCTCAGATCAGCGAATGGAGTGGTTTTTTAGCTTTCCCGACTCAGGACATCACTGCAATGCGTATGTTATTCGAAACTGAGCTCTGGGCCAAAAGTAACGTTTCTGGCTGAATTGGGCTCTTAAGCTTTGGTCGAACTCCTCAGGGAAAGCTCAGATCACCGAATCGAGTAGTTTTCCATCTTTCCCCACTCAGGAACACACCAATATGTCTTTCTAGTTGGAATCCAAGCTCTCGATCCAAACTAACGTTTTCTGGCTGAATTGAGTTCTTTTGCCAATTCTGAGATATGCTTTCGTCTAACTCCTCAGGGAAAGCTCAGATCACCGAATCGAGTAGTTTTCCATCTTTCCGACTCAGGAACACACCAATATGTGTTTCTAGTTGGAATCCAAGCGCTCGATCCAAACTAACGTTTTCTGGCTTAATTGAGTTCTTTTTCGAAACTCAGCTCTTTGTCAAAAGTAACGTTTCTGGCTGAATTGGGCTCTTTCGCCAATTCTGAGATAAGCTTTGGTCAAACTCCTCAGGGAAAACTCAGATCAGCGAATGGAGTATTTGTTTAATTTTCCTGACTCAGGACACCACTGATATCTGTATGTTATTCGAAACTGAGCTCTGGGTCAAAAGTAACGTTTCTGGATGAATTGGGCTCTTTTGCGAATTATGAGATAAGCTTTGGTCTAACTCCTCAGGGAAACCTAAGATCACCGAATCGAGTACTTTTTCATCTTTCCCGACTCAGGAACACACCAATATGTGTTTTTAGTTGGAATCCAAGCTCTGTATCCAAACTAACGTTTTCTGGCTGAATTGAGTTCTTTTCCCAATTCTGAGATAAGCTTTGGTCAAACTCTTCAGGGAAAACTCAGATCAGCGAATGGAGTATTTTTTTAGTTTTCCCGACTCAGGACACCACTGATATCTGTATGTTTTTCGAAACTCAGCTCTTTGTCAAAAGTAACGTTTCTGGCTGAATTGGGCTCTTTTGCCAATTCTGAGATAAGCTTTGGTCTAACTCCTCAGGGAAAGCTCATATCAGCGAATGGAGTATTTGTTTAGTTTTCCTGACTCAGGACAACACTGATATCTGTATGTTATTCAAAAGTGAGCTCTGGGTCAAAAGTAACGTTTCTGGATGAATTGGGCTCTTTTGCGAATTATGAGATAAGCTTTGGTCTAACTCCTCAGGGAAACCTAAGATCACCGAATCGAGTACTTTTTCATCTTTCCCGACTCAGGAACACACCAATATGTGTTTTTAGTTGGAATCCAAGCTCTGTATCCAAACTAACGTTTTCTGGTTGAATTTGGATCTTTTGCCAATTCTGAGATAAGCTTTGGTCGAACTCCTCAGGGAAAGCTCAGATCAGCGAATCGAGTAGTTTTCCATCTTTCCCGACTCAGGAACACATCAATATGTGTTTCTAGTTGGAATCCAAGCTCTCGATTCACACTAACGTTTTTTAGCTTAATTGAGTTCTTTTCCCAATTCTGAGATAGGCTTTGGTCTAACTCCTCAGGGAAAGCT
Organism: Natrix helvetica; assembly: GCF_964273705.1. Lineage (NCBI taxonomy): Eukaryota > Metazoa > Chordata > Lepidosauria > Squamata > Natricidae > Natrix > Natrix helvetica. The sequence continues at coordinate 51,064,334 of NC_138555.1, forward strand.
CAAATCAGCGAATGGAGTATTTTTTTAGTTTTCCCGACTCAGAACATCACTGATATGCGTATGTTATTCGAAAGTGAGCTCTTTGTCAAAAGTAACGTTTCTGGCTGAATTGGGCTCTTTCGCCAATTCTGAGATAAGCTTTGGTCTAACTCCTCAGGGAAAACTCAGATCAGCGAATGGAGTAGTGTTTTAGCTTTCTCGACTCAGGACACCACTGATATCTGTATGTTTTTCGAAACTCAGCTCTTTGTCAAAAGTAACGTTTCTGGCTGAATTGGGCTCTTTTGCCAATTCTGAGATAAGCTTTGGTCTAACTCCTCAGAGGAAGCTCAGATCAGCGAATGGAGTATTTGTTTAGTTTTCCTGACTCAGGACACCACTGATATCTGTATGTTTTTTGAAACGCAGCTCTTTGTCAAAAGTAACGTTTCTGGCTGAATTGGGCTCTTTTGCCAATTCTGAGATAAGCTTTGGTCGAACTCCTCAGGGAAAGCTCAGATCACCGAACCGAGTAGTTTTCCATCTTCCCCGACTCAGGAAAACACCAACATGTGTTTCTAGTTGGAATCCAAGCTCTCGATCCAAACTAACGTTTTCTGGCTTAATTGAGTTCTTTTCCCAATTCTGAGATAGGCTTTGGTCTAACTCCTCAGGGAAAGCTCAGATCAGCGAATGGAGTGGTTTTTTAGCTTTCCCGACTCAGGACATCACTGCAATGCGTATGTTATTCGAAACTGAGCTCTGGGCCAAAAGTAACGTTTCTGGCTGAATTGGGCTCTTAAGCTTTAGTCGAACTCCTCAGGGAAAGCTCAGATCACCGAATCGAGTAGTTTTCCATCTTTCCCCACTCAGGAACACACCAATATGTCTTTCTAGTTGGAATCCAAGCTCTCGATCCAAACTAACGTTTTCTGGCTGAATTGAGTTCTTTTGCCAATTCTGAGATATGCTTTCGTCTAACTCCTCAGGGAAAGCTCAGATCACCGAATCGAGTAGTTTTCCATCTTTCCGACTCAGGAACACACCAATATGTGTTTCTAGTTGGAATCCAAGCGCTCGATCCAAACTAACGTTTTCTGGCTGAATTGAGTTCTTTTCCCAATTCTGAGATAAGCTTTGGTCAAACTCTTCAGGGAAAACTCAGATCAGCGAATGGAGTATTTTTTTAGTTTTCCCGACTCAGGACACCACTGATATCTGTATGTTTTTCGAAACTCAGCTCTTTGTCAAAAGTAACGTTTCTGGCTGAATTGGGCTCTTTTGCCAATTCTGAGATAAGCTTTGGTCTAACTCCTCAGGGAAAGCTCATATCAGCGAATGGAGTATTTGTTTAGTTTTCCTGACTCAGGACAACACTGATATCTGTATGTTATTCAAAAGTGAGCTCTGGGTCAAAAGTAACGTTTCTGGATGAATTGGGCTCTTTTGCGAATTATGAGATAAGCTTTGGTCTAACTCCTCAGGGAAACCTAAGATCACCGAATCGAGTACTTTTTCATCTTTCCCGACTCAGGAACACACCAATATGTGTTTTTAGTTGGAATCCAAGCTCTGTATCCAAACTAACGTTTTCTGGTTGAATTTGGATCTTTTGCCAATTCTGAGATAAGCTTTGGTCGAACTCCTCAGGGAAAGCTCAGATCAGCGAATCGAGTAGTTTTCCATCTTTCCCGACTCAGGAACACATCAATATGTGTTTCTAGTTGGAATCCAAGCTCTCGATTCACACTAACGTTTTTTAGCTTAATTGAGTTCTTTTCCCAATTCTGAGATAGGCTTTGGTCTAACTCCTCAGGGAAAGCTCAAATCAGCGAATGGAGTATTTTTTTAGTTTTCCCGACTCAGAACATCACTGATATGCGTATGTTATTCGAAAGTGAGCTCTTTGTCAAAAGTAACGTTTCTGGCTGAATTGGGCTCTTTCGCCAATTCTGAGATAAGCTTTGGTCTAACTCCTCAGGGAAAACTCAGATCAGCGAATGGAGTAGTGTTTTAGCTTTCTCGACTCAGGACACCACTGATATCTGTATGTTTTTCGAAACTCAGCTCTTTGTCAAAAGTAACGTTTCTGGCTGAATTGGGCTCTTTTGCCAATTCTGAGATAAGCTTTGGTCTAACTCCTCAGAGGAAGCTCAGATCAGCGAATGGAGTATTTGTTTAGTTTTCCTGACTCAGGACACCACTGATATCTGTATGTTTTTTGAAACGCAGCTCTTTGTCAAAAGTAACGTTTCTGGCTGAATTGGGCTCTTTTGCCAATTCTGAGATAAGCTTTGGTCGAACTCCTCAGGGAAAGCTCAGATCACCGAACCGAGTAGTTTTCCATCTTCCCCGACTCAGGAAAACACCAACATGTGTTTCTAGTTGGAATCCAAGCTCTCGATCCAAACTAACGTTTTCTGGCTTAATTGAGTTCTTTTCCCAATTCTGAGATAGGCTTTGGTCTAACTCCTCAGGGAAAGCTCAGATCAGCGAATGGAGTGGTTTTTTAGCTTTCCCGACTCAGGACATCACTGCAATGCGTATGTTATTCGAAACTGAGCTCTGGGCCAAAAGTAACGTTTCTGGCTGAATTGGGCTCTTAAGCTTTAGTCGAACTCCTCAGGGAAAGCTCAGATCACCGAATCGAGTAGTTTTCCATCTTTCCCCACTCAGGAACACACCAATATGTCTTTCTAGTTGGAATCCAAGCTCTCGATCCAAACTAACGTTTTCTGGCTGAATTGAGTTCTTTTGCCAATTCTGAGATATGCTTTCGTCTAACTCCTCAGGGAAAGCTCAGATCACCGAATCGAGTAGTTTTCCATCTTTCCGACTCAGGAACACACCAATATGTGTTTCTAGTTGGAATCCAAGCGCTCGATCCAAACTAACGTTTTCTGGCTTAATTGAGTTCTTTTTCGAAACTCAGCTCTTTGTCAAAAGTAACGTTTCTGGCTGAATTGGGCTCTTTCGCCAATTCTGAGATAAGCTTTGGTCAAACTCCTCAGGGAAAACTCAGATCAGCGAATGGAGTATTTGTTTAATTTTCCTGACTCAGGACACCACTGATATCTGTATGTTATTCGAAACTGAGCTCTGGGTCAAAAGTAACGTTTCTGGATGAATTGGGCTCTTTTGCGAATTATGAGATAGGCTTTGGTCTAACTCCTCAGGGAAACCTAAGATCACCGAATCGAGTACTTTTTCATTTTTCCCGACTCAGGAACACACCAATATGTGTTTTTAGTTGGAATCCAAGCTCTGTATCCAAACTAACGTTTTCTGGCTGAATTGAGTTCTTTTCCCAATTCTGAGATAAGCTTTGGTCAAACTCCTCAGGGAAAACTCAGATCAGCGAATGGAGTATTTTTTTAGTTTTCCCGACTCAGAACATCACTGATATGTGTATGTTATTCGAAACTGAGCTCTTTGTCAAAAGTAACGTTTCTGGCTGAATTGGGCTCTTTCGCCAATTCTGAGATAAGCTTTGGTCAAACTCTTCAGGGAAAACTCAGATCAGCGAATGGAGTACTGTTTTAGATTTCTCGACTCAGGACACCACTGATATCTGTATGTTTTTCGAAACTCAGCTCTTTGTCAAAAGTAACGTTTCTGGCTGAATTGGGCTCTTTTGCCAATTCTGAGATAAGCTTTGGTCTAACTCCTCAGGGAAAGCTCATATCAGCGAATGGAGTATTTGTTTAGTTTTCCTGACTCAGGACAACACTGATATCTGTATGTTATTCAAAAGTGAGCTCTGGGTCAAAAGTAACGTTTCTGGATGAATTGGGCTCTTTTGCGAATTATGAGATAAGCTTTGGTCTAACTCCTCAGGGAAACCTAAGATCACCGAATCGAGTACTTTTTCATCTTTCCCGACTCAGGAACACACCAATATGTGTTTTTAGTTGGAATCCAAGCTCTGTATCCAAACTAACGTTTTCTGGCTGAATTGGGCTCTTTTGCCAATTCTGAGATAAGCTTTGGTCGAACTCCTCAGGGAAAGCTCAGATCAGCGAATCGAGTAGTTTTCCATCTTGCCCGACTCAGGAACACATCAATATGTGTTTCTAGTTGGAATCCAAGCTCTCGATCCAAACTAACGTTTTCTGGCTTAATTGAGTTCTTTTCCCAATTCTGAGATAGGCTTTGGTCTAACTCCTCAGGGAAAGCTCAAATCAGTGAATGGAGTATTTTTTTAGTTTTCCCGACTCAGAACATCACTGATATGTGTATGTTATTCGAAACTGAGCTCTTTGTCAAAAGTAACGTTTCTGGCTGAATTGGGCTCTTTCGCCAATTCTGAGATAAGCTTTGGTTAAACTCTTCAGGGAAAACTCAGATCAGCGAATGGAGTAGTGTTTTAGCTTTCTCGACTCAGGACACCACTGATATCTGTATGTTTTTCGAAACTCAGCTCTTTGTCAAAAGTAACGTTTCTGGCTGAATTGGGCTCTTTTGCCAATTCTGAGATAAGCTTTGGTCTAACTCCTCAGGGAAAGCTCAGATCAGCGAATGGAGTATTTGTTTAGTTTTCCTGACTCAGGACAACACTGATATCTGTATGTTATTCGAAAGTGAGCTCTGGGTCAAAAGTAACGTTTCTGGATGAATTGGGCTCTTTTGCGAATTATGAGATAAGCTTTGGTCTAACTCCTCAGGGAAAGCTCAGATCACCGAACCGAGTAGTTTTCCATCTTCCCCGATTCAGGAACACACCAATATGTGTTTCTAGTTGGAATCCAAGCTCTCGATCCAAACTAACGTTTTCTGGCTTGAGTTCTTTTGCCAATGCTGAGATAGGCTTTGGTCTAACTCCTCAGGGAAAGCTGAAATCAGCGAATGGAGTATTTTTTTACTTTTCCCGACTCAGAACATCACTGATATGTGTATTTTATTCGAAACTGAGCTCTTTGTCAAAAGTAACGTTTCTGGATGAATTGGGCTCTTTTGCCAATTCTGAGATAAGCTTTGGTCAAACTCTTCAGGGAAAACTCAGATCAGCGAATGGAGTAGTGTTTTAGCTTTCTCGACTCAGGACACCACTGATATGTTATTCGAAACTGAGCTCTGGGTCAAAAGTAACGTTTCTGGATGAATTGAGCTCTTTTGCGAATTATGAGATAAGCTTTGGTCTAACTCCTAGGGGAAACCTAAGATCACCGAATCGAGTACTTTTTCATCTTTCCCGACTCAGGAACACACCAATATGTGTTTTTAGTTGGAATCCAAGCTCTGTATCCAAACTAACGTTTTCTGGTTGAATTTGGATCTTTTGCCAATTCTGAGATAAGCTTTGGTCGAACTCCTCAGGGAAAGCTCAGATCACCGAATCGAGTAGTTTTCCATCTTTCCCGACTCAGGAACACACCAAAATGTGTTTCTAGTTGGAATCCAAGCTCTCGATCCAAACTAACGTTTTCTAGCTTAATTGAGTTCTTTTGCCAATTCTGAGATAGGCTTTGGTCTAACTCCTCAGGGAAAGCTCAAATCAGCGAATGGAGTATTTTTTTAGTTTTCCCGACTCAGAACATCACTGATATGCGTATGTTATTCGAAAGTGAGCTCTTTGTCAAAAGTAACGTTTCTGGCTGAATTGGGCTCTTTCGCCAATTCTGAGATAAGCTTTGGTCTAACTCCTCAGGGAAAACTCAGATCAGCGAATGGAGTAGTGTTTTAGCTTTCTCGACTCAGGACACCACTGATATCTGTATGTTTTTTGAAACTCAGCTCTTTGTCAAAAGTAACGTTTCTGGCTGAATTGGGCTCTTTTGCCAATTCTGAGATAAGCTTTGGTCTAACTCCTCAGAGGAAGCTCAGATCAGCGAATGGAGTATTTGTTTAGTTTTCCTGACTCAGGACACCACTGATATCTGTATGTTTTTTGAAACGCAGCTCTTTGTCAAAAGTAACGTTTCTGGCTGAATTGGGCTCTTTTGCCAATTCTGAGATAAGCTTTGGTCGAACTCCTCAGGGAAAGCTCAGATCACCGAACCGAGTAGTTTTCCATCTTCCCCGACTCAGGAAAACACCAACATGTGTTTCTAGTTGGAATCCAAGCTCTCGATCCAAACTAACGTTTTCTGGCTTAATTGAGTTCTTTTCCCAATTCTGAGATAGGCTTTGGTCTAACTCCTCAGGGAAAGCTCAGATCAGCGAATGGAGTGGTTTTTTAGCTTTCCCGACTCAGGACATCACTGCAATGCGTATGTTATTCGAAACTGAGCTCTGGGCCAAAAGTAACGTTTCTGGCTGAATTGGGCTCTTAAGCTTTGGTCGAACTCCTCAGGGAAAGCTCAGATCACCGAATCGAGTAGTTTTCCATCTTTCCCCACTCAGGAACACACCAATATGTCTTTCTAGTTGGAATCCAAGCTCTCGATCCAAACTAACGTTTTCTGGCTGAATTGAGTTCTTTTGCCAATTCTGAGATATGCTTTCGTCTAACTCCTCAGGGAAAGCTCAGATCACCGAATCGAGTAGTTTTCCATCTTTCCGACTCAGGAACACACCAATATGTGTTTCTAGTTGGAATCCAAGCGCTCGATCCAAACTAACGTTTTCTGGCTTAATTGAGTTCTTTTTCGAAACTCAGCTCTTTGTCAAAAGTAACGTTTCTGGCTGAATTGGGCTCTTTCGCCAATTCTGAGATAAGCTTTGGTCAAACTCCTCAGGGAAAACTCAGATCAGCGAATGGAGTATTTGTTTAATTTTCCTGACTCAGGACACCACTGATATCTGTATGTTATTCGAAACTGAGCTCTGGGTCAAAAGTAACGTTTCTGGATGAATTGGGCTCTTTTGCGAATTATGAGATAAGCTTTGGTCTAACTCCTCAGGGAAACCTAAGATCACCGAATCGAGTACTTTTTCATCTTTCCCGACTCAGGAACACACCAATATGTGTTTTTAGTTGGAATCCAAGCTCTGTATCCAAACTAACGTTTTCTGGCTGAATTGAGTTCTTTTCCCAATTCTGAGATAAGCTTTGGTCAAACTCCTCAGGGAAAACTCAGATCAGCGAATGGAGTATTTTTTTAGTTTTCCCGACTCAGAACATCACTGATATGTGTATGTTATTCGAAACTGAGCTCTTTGTCAAAAGTAACGTTTCTGGCTGAATTGGGCTCTTTTGCCAATTCTGAGATAAGCTTTGGTCTAACTCCTCAGGGAAAGCTCATATCAGCGAATGGAGTATTTGTTTAGTTTTCCTGACTCAGGACAACACTGATATCTGTATGTTATTCAAAAGTGAGCTCTGGGTCAAAAGTAACGTTTCTGGATGAATTGGGCTCTTTTGCGAATTATGAGATAAGCTTTGGTCTAACTCCTCAGGGAAACCTAAGATCACCGAATCGAGTACTTTTTCATCTTTCCCGACTCAGGAACACACCAATATGTGTTTTTAGTTGGAATCCAAGCTCTGTATCCAAACTAACGTTTTCTGGCTGAATTGGGCTCTTTTGCCAATTCTGAGATAAGCTTTGGTCGAACTCCTCAGGGAAAGCTCAGATCAGCGAATCGAGTAGTTTTCCATCTTTCCCGACTCAGGAACACATCAATATGTGTTTCTAGTTGGAATCCAAGCTCTCGATCCAAACTAACGTTTTCTGGCTTAATTGAGTTCTTTTCCCAATTCTGAGATAGGCTTTGGTCTAACTCCTCAGGGAAAGCTCAAATCAGTGAATGGAGTATTTTTTTAGTTTTCCCGACTCAGAACATCACTGATATGTGTATGTTATTCGAAACTGAGCTCTTTGTCAAAAGTAACGTTTCTGGCTGAATTGGGCTCTTTCGCCAATTCTGAGATAAGCTTTGGTTAAACTCTTCAGTGAAAACTCAGATCAGCGAATGGAGTAGTGTTTTAGCTTTCTCGACTCAGGACACCACTGATATCTGTATGTTTTTCGAAACTCAGCTCTTTGTCAAAAGTAACGTTTCTGGCTGAATTGGGCTCTTTTGCCAATTCTGAGATAAGCTTTGGTCTAACTCCTCAGGGAAAGCTCAGATCAGCGAATGGAGTATTTGTTTAGTTTTCCTGACTCAGGACAACACTGATATCTGTATGTTATTCGAAAGTGAGCTCTGGGTCAAAAGTAACGTTTCTGGATGAATTGGGCTCTTTTGCGAATTATGAGATAAGCTTTGGTCTAACTCCTCAGGGAAAGCTCAGATCACCGAACCGAGTAGTTTTCCATCTTCCCCGATTCAGGAACACACCAATATGTGTTTCTAGTTGGAATCCAAGCTCTCGATCCAAACTAACGTTTTCTGGCTTGAGTTCTTTTGCCAATGCTGAGATAGGCTTTGGTCTAACTCCTCAGGGAAAGCTGAAATCAGCGAATGGAGTATTTTTTTACTTTTCCCGACTCAGAACATCACTGATATGTGTATTTTATTCGAAACTGAGCTCTTTGTCAAAAGTAACGTTTCTGGATGAATTGGGCTCTTTTGCCAATTCTGAGATAAGCTTTGGTCAAACTCTTCAGGGAAAACTCAGATCAGCGAATGGAGTAGTGTTTTAGCTTTCTCGACTCAGGACACCACTGATATCTGTATGTTATTCGAAACTGAGCTCTGGGTCAAAAGTAACGTTTCTGGATGAATTGAGCTCTTTTGCGAATTATGAGATAAGCTTTGGTCTAACTCCTAGGGGAAACCTAAGATCACCGAATCGAGTACTTTTTCATCTTTCCCGACTCAGGAACACACCAATATGTGTTTTTAGTTGGAATCCAAGCTCTGTATCCAAACTAACGTTTTCTGGTTGAATTTGGATCTTTTGCCAATTCTGAGATAAGCTTTGGTCGAACTCCTCAGGGAAAGCTCAGATCACCGAATCGAGTAGTTTTCCATCTTTCCCGACTCAGGAACACACCAATATGTGTTTCTAGTTGGAATCCAAGCTCTCGATCCAAACTAACGTTTTCTAGCTTAATTGAGTTCTTTTGCCAATTCTGAGATAAGCTTTGGTCTAACTCCTCAGGGAAAGCTCAAATCAGCGAATGGAGTATTTTTTTAGTTTTCCCGACTCAGAACATCACTGATATGCGTATGTTATTCGAAAGTGAGCTCTTTGTCAAAAGTAACGTTTCTGGCTGAATTGGGCTCTTTCGCCAATTCTGAGATAAGCTTTGGTCTAACTCCTCAGGGAAAACTCAGATCAGCGAATGGAGTAGTGTTTTAGCTTTCTCGACTCAGGACACCACTGATATCTGTATGTTTTTCGAAACTCAGCTCTTTGTCAAAAGTAACGTTTCTGGCTGAATTGGGCTCTTTTGCCAATTCTGAGATAAGCTTTGGTCTAACTCCTCAGAGGAAGCTCAGATCAGCGAATGGAGTATTTGTTTAGTTTTCCTGACTCAGGACACCACTGATATCTGTATGTTTTTTGAAACGCAGCTCTTTGTCAAAAGTAACGTTTCTGGCTGAATTGGGCTCTTTTGCCAATTCTGAGATAAGCTTTGGTCGAACTCCTCAGGGAAAGCTCAGATCACCGAACCGAGTAGTTTTCCATCTTCCCCGACTCAGGAAAACACCATGTGTTTCTAGTTGGAATCCAAGCTCTCGATCCAAACTAACGTTTTCTGGCTTAATTGAGTTCTTTTCCCAATTCTGAGATAGGCTTTGGTCTAACTCCTCAGGGAAAGCTCAGATCAGCGAATGGAGTGGTTTTTTAGCTTTCCCGACTCAGGACATCACTGCAATGCGTATGTTATTCGAAACTGAGCTCTGGGCCAAAAGTAACGTTTCTGGCTGAATTGGGCTCTTAAGCTTTGGTCGAACTCCTCAGGGAAAGCTCAGATCACCGAATCGAGTAGTTTTCCATCTTTCCCCACTCAGGAACACACCAATATGTCTTTCTAGTTGGAATCCAAGCTCTCGATCCAAACTAACGTTTTCTGGCTTAATTGAGTTCTTTTTCGAAACTCAGCTCTTTGTCAAAAGTAACGTTTCTTGCTGAATTGGGCTCTTTCGCCAATTCTGAGATAAGCTTTGGTCAAACTCCTCAGGGAAAACTCAGATCAGCGAATGGAGTATTTGTTTAATTTTCCTGACTCAGGACAACACTGATATCTGTATGTTATTCGAAAGTGAGCTCTGGGTCAAAAGTAACGTTTCTGGATGAATTGGGCTCTTTTGCGAATTATGAGATAAGCTTTGGTCTAACTCCTCAGGGAAAGCTCAGATCACCGAATCGAGTAGTTTTCCATCTTTCCGACTCAGGAACACACCAATATGTGTTTCTAGTTGGAATCCAAGCGCTCGATCCAAACTAACGTTTTCTGGCTTAATTGAGTTCTTTTTCGAAACTCAGCTCTTTGTCAAAAGTAACGTTTCTGGCTGAATTGTGCTCTTTCGCCAATTCTGAGATAAGCTTTGGTCAAACTCCTCAGGGAAAACTCAGATCAGCGAATGGAGTATTTGTTTAATTTTCCTGACTCAGGACAACACTGATATCTGTATGTTATTCGAAAGTGAGCTCTGGGTCAAAAGTAACGTTTCTGGATGAATTGGGCTCTTTTGCGAATTATGAGATAAGCTTTGGTCTAACTCCTCAGGGAAACCTAAGATCACCGAATCGAGTACTTTTTCATCTTTCCCGACTCAGGAACACACCAATATGTGTTTTTAGTTGGAATCCAAGCTCTGTATCCAAACTAACGTTTTCTGGCTGAATTGGGCTCTTTTGCCAATTCTGAGATAAGCTTTGGTCGAACTCCTCAGGGAAAGCTCAGATCAGCGAATCGAGTAGTTTTCCATCTTTCCCGACTCAGGAACACATCAATATGTGTTTCTAGTTGGAATCCAAGCTCTCGATCCAAACTAACGTTTTCTGGCTTAATTGAGTTCTTTTCCCAATTCTGAGATAGGCTTTGGTCTAACTCCTCAGGGAAAGCTCAAATCAGCGAATGGAGTATTTTTTTAGTTTTCCCGACTCAGAACATCACTGATATGTGTATGTTATTCGAAACTGAGCTCTTTGTCAAAAGTAACGTTTCTGGCTGAATTGGGCTCTTTTGCCAATTCTGAGATAAGCTTTGGTTAAACTCTTCAGGGAAAACTCAGATCAGCGAATGGAGTAGTGTTTTAGCTTTCTCGACTCAGGACACCACTGATATCTGTATGTTTTTCGAAACTCAGCTCTTTGTCAAAAGTAACGTTTCTGGCTGAATTGGGCTCTTTTGCCAATTCTGAGATAAGCTTTGGTCTAACTCCTCAGGGAAAGCTCAGATCAGCGAATGGAGTATTTGTTTAGTTTTCCTGACTCAGGACAACACTGATATCTGTATGTTATTCGAAAGTGAGCTCTGGGTCAAAAGTAACGTTTCTGGATGAATTGGGCTCTTTTGCGAATTATGAGATAAGCTTTGGTCTAACTCCTCAGGGAAAGCTCAGATCACCGAACCGAGTAGTTTTCCATCTTCCCCGATTCAGGAACACACCAATATGTGTTTCTAGTTGAAATCCAAGCTCTCGATCCAAACTAACGTTTTCTGGCTTGAGTTCTTTTGCCAATGCTGAGATAGGCTTTGGTCTAACTCCTCAGGGAAAGCTGAAATCAGCGAATGGAGTATTTTTTTACTTTTCCCGACTCAGAACATCACTGATATGTGTATTTTATTCGAAACTGAGCTCTTTGTCAAAAGTAACGTTTCTGGATGAATTGGGCTCTTTTGCCAATTCTGAGATAAGCTTTGGTCAAACTCTTCAGGGAAAACTCAGATCAGCGAATGGAGTAGTGTTTTAGCTTTCTCGACTCAGGACACCACTGATATCTGTATGTTATTCGAAACTGAGCTCTGGGTCAAAAGTAACGTTTCTGGATGAATTGAGCTCTTTTGCGAATTATGAGATAAGCTTTGGTCTAACTCCTAGGGGAAACCTAAGATCACCGAATCGAGTACTTTTTCATCTTTCCCGACTCAGGAACACACCAATATGTGTTTTTAGTTGGAATCCAAGCTCTGTATCCATACTAACGTTTTCTGGCTGAATTGGGCTCTTTTGCCAATTCTGAGATAAGCTTTGGTCTAACTCCGCAGGGAAAGCTGAAATCAGCGAATGGAGTATTTTTTTACTTTTCCCGACTCAGAACATCACTGATATGTGTATTTTATTCGAAACTGAGCTCTTTGTCAAAAGTAACGTTTCTGGATGAATTGGGCTCTTTTGCCAATTCTGAGATAAGCTTTGGTCAAACTCTTCAGGGAAAACTCAGATCAGCGAATGGAGTAGTGTTTTAGCTTTCTCGACTCAGGACACCACTGATATCTGTATGTTATTCGAAACTGAGCTCTGGGTCAAAAGTAATGTTTCTGGATGAATTGAGCTCTTTTGCGAATTATGAGATAAGCTTTGGTCTAACTCCTAGGGGAAACCTAAGATCACCGAATCGAGTACTTTTTCATCTTTCCCGACTCAGGAACACACCAATATGTGTTTTTAGTTGGAATCCAAGCTCTGTATCCAAACTAACGTTTTCTGGTTGAATTTGGCTCTTTTGCCAATTCTGAGATAAGCTTTGGTCGAACTCCTCAGGGAAAGCTCAGATCACCGAATGGAGTCGTGTTTTAGCTTTCTCGACTCAGGACACCACTGATATCTGTATTTTTTTCGAAACTCAACTCTTTGTCAAAAGTAACGTTTCTGGATGAATTGGGCTCTTTTGCCAATTCTGAGATAAGCTTTGGTCGAACTCCTTAGGGAAAGCTCAGATCACCGAATCGAGTAGTTTTCCATCTTTCCCGACTCAGGAACACACCAATATGTGTTTCTAGTTGGAATCCAAGCTCTCGATCCAAACTAACGTTTTCTGGCTTAATTGAGTTCTTTTGCCAATTCTGAGATAGGCTTTGGCTCCTCAGGGAAAGCTGAAATCAGCGAATGGAGTATTTTTTTATTTTTCCCGACTCAGAACATCACTGATATGCGTATGTTATTCGAAACTGAGCTCTTTGTCAAAAGTAACGTTTCTGGATGAATTGGGCTCTTTTGCCAATTCTGAGATAAGCTTTGGTCGAACTCCTTAGGGAAAGCTCAGATCACCGAATCGAGTAGTTTTCCATCTTTCCCGACTTAGGAACACACCAATATGTGTTTCTAGTTGGAATCCAAGCTCTCGATCCAAACTAACGTTTTCTGGCTTAATTGAGTTCTTTTGCCAATTCTGAGATAAGCTTTGGTCGAACTCCTCAGGGAAAGCTCAGATCACCGAATCGAGTAGTTTTCCATCTTTCCCGACTCAGGAACACACCAATATGTGTTTCTAGTTGGAATCCAAGCTCTCGATCCAAACTAACGTTTTCTAGCTTAATTGAGTTCTTTTGCCAATTCTGAGATAGGCTTTGGTCTAACTCCTCAGGGAAAGCTCAAATCAGCGAATGGAGTATTTTTCTAGCTTTCACGACTCAGGAGATCACTGATATGTGTATGTTATTCGAAACTGAGCTCTTTGTCAAAAGTAACGTTTCTGGCTGAATTGGGCTCTTTCGCCAATTCTGAGATAAGCTTTGGTCAAACTCTTCAGGGAAAACTCAGATCAGCGAATGGAGTATTTTTTTAGTTTTCCCGACTCAGGACACCACTGATATGTGTATGTTATTCGAAACTGAGCTCTGGGTCAAAAGTAACGTTTCTGGCTGAATTGGGCTCTTTTGCCAATTGTGAGATAAGCTTTGGTCGAACTCCTCAGGGAAAGCTCAGATCAGCGAATGGAGTGGTTTTTTAGCTTTCCCGACTCAGGACATCACTGATATGTGTATGTTATTCGAAACTGAGCTCTGGGTCGAAAGTAACCTTTCTGGATGAACTGGGCTCTTTTGCAAATTATGAGATAATGTTTGGTCGAACTCCTCAAGGAAAACTCAGATCAGCGAATGGAGTGGTTTTCTAGCTTTCCCGACTCAGGACATCACTGATATGTGTATGTTATTGAAAACTGAGCTCTGGGTCAAAAGTAACGTTTCTGGATGAATTGGGCTCTTTTGCGAATTATGAGATAAGCTTTGGTCTAACTCCTCAGGGAAAGCTAAGATCACCGAATCAAGCAGTTTTTCATCTTTCCCGACTCAAGAACACACCAATATGTGTTTCTAGTTGGAATCCAAGCTCTGGATCCAAACTAAAGTTTTCTGGCTGAATTGAGTTCTTTAGCCAATTCTGAGATAGGCTTTGGTCTAACTCCTCAGGGAAAGCTCAGATCAGCGAATGGAGTATTTGTTTAGTTTTCCTGACTCAGGACACCACTGATATCTGTATATTTTTCGAAACTCAGCTCTTTGTCAAAAGTAACGTTTCTGGTTGAATTTGGCTCTTTTGCCAATTCTGAGATAAGCTTTGGTCTAACTCCTCAGGGAAAGCTCAGATCAGCGAATGGAGTATTTGTTTAGTTTTCCTGACTCAGGACACCACTGATATCTGTATGTTATTCGAAACTGAGCTCTGGGTCAAAAGTAACGTTTCTGGCTGAATTGGGCTCTTAAGCTTTGGTCGAACTCCTCAGGGAAAGCTCAGATCACCGAATCGAGTAGTTTTCCATCTTTCCCCACTCAGGAACAAACCAATATGTCTTTCTAGTTGGAATCCAAGCTCTCGATCCAAACTAACGTTTTCTGGCTGAATTGAGTTCTTTTGCCAATTCTGAGATATGCTTTCGTCTAACTCCTCAGGGAAAGCTCAGATCACCGAATCGAGTAGTTTTCCATCTTTCCCGACTCAGGAACACACCAATATGTGTTTCTAGTTGGAATCCAAGCGCTCGATCCAAACTAACGTTTTCTGGCTTAATTGAGTTCTTTTTCGAAACTCAGCTCTTTGTCAAAAGTAACGTTTCTGGCTGAATTGGGCTCTTTCGCCAATTCTGAGATAAGCTTTGGTCAAACTCCTCAGGGAAAACTCAGATCAGCGAATGGAGTATTTGTTTAATTTTCCTGACTCAGGACACCACTGATATCTGTATGTTATTCGAAACTGAGCTCTGGGTCAAAAGTAACGTTTCTGGATGAATTGGTCTCTTTTGCGAATTATGAGATAAGCTTTGGTCTAACTCCTCAGGGAAACCTAAGATCACCGAATCGAGTACTTTTTCATCTTTCCCGACTCAGGAACACACCAATATGTGTTTTTACTTGGAATCCAAGCTCTGTATCCAAACTAACGTTTTCTGGCTGAATTGAGTTCTTTTCCCAATTCTGAGATAGGCTTTGGTCTAACTCCTCAGGGAAAGCTGAAATCAGCGAATGGAGTATTTTTTTACTTTTCCCGACTCAGAACATCACTGATATGTGTATGTTATTCGAAACTGAGCTCTTTGTCAAAAGTAACGTTTCTGGCTGAATTGGGCTCTTTCGCCAATTCTGAGATAAGCTTTGGTCAAACTCTTCAGGGAAAACTCAGATCAGCGAATGGAGTACTGTTTTAGATTTCTCGACTCAGGACACCACTGATATCTGTATGTTTTTCGAAACTCAGCTCTTTGTCAAAAGTAACGTTTCTGGCTGAATTGGGCTCTTTTGCCAATTCTGAGATAAGCTTTGGTCTAACTCCTCAGGGAAAGCTCAGATCAGCGAATGGAGTATTTGTTTAGTTTTCCTGACTCAGGACAACACTGATATCTGTATGTTATTCGAAAGTGAGCTCTGGGTCAAAAGTAACGTTTCTGGATGAATTGGGCTCTTTTGCGAATTATGAGATAAGCTTTGGTCTAACTCCTCAGGGAAACCTAAGATCACCGAATCGAGTACTTTTTCATCTTTCCCGACTCAGGAACACACCAATATGTGTTTTTAGTTGGAATCCAAGCTCTGTATCCAAACTAATGTTTTCTGGCTGAATTGGGCTCTTTTGCCAATTCTGAGATAAGCTTTGGTCGAACTCCTCAGGGAAAGCTCAGATCAGCGAATCGAGTAGTTTTCCATCTTTCCCGACTCAGGAACATACCAATATGTGTTTCTAGTTGGAATCCAAGCTCTCGATCCAAACTAACGTTTTCTGGCTTAATTGAGTTCTTTTCCCAATTCTGAGATAGGCTTTGGTCTAACTCCTCAGGGAAAGCTCAGATCAGCGAATGGAGTGGTTTTTTAGCTTTCCCGACTCAGGACATCACTGCAATGCGTATGTTATTCGAAACTGAGCTCTGGGCCAAAAGTAACGTTTCTGGCTGAATTGGGCTCTTAAGCTTTGGTCGAACTCCTCAGGGAAAGCTAAGATCACCGAATCGAGCAGTTTTTCATCTTTCCCGACTCAGGAACACACCAATATGTGTTTTTAGTTGGAATCCAAGCTCTGGATCCATACTAACGTTTTCTAGCTGAATTGGGCTCTTTTGCCAATTCTGAGATAAGCTTTGGTCTAACTACTCAGGGAAAGCTCAGATCAGCGAACCAAGTAGTTTTCCATCTTTCCCGACTCAGGAACACACCAATATGTGTTTCTAGTTGGAATCCAAGCTCTGGATCCATACTAACGTTTTCTGTCTGAATTGAGTTCTTTTGCCAATTCTGAGATAGGCTTTGGTCTAACTCCTCAGGGAAAGCTCAGATCAGCGAATGGAGGATTTTTTTAGTTTTCCCGACTCAGGACACCACTAATATGGTTATGTTTTTCGAAAGTGAGCTCTTTGTCAAAAGTAACGTTTCTGGCTGAATTGGGCTCTTTTGCCAATTCTGAGATAAGCTTTGGTGTAACTCCTCAAGGAAAACTCAGATCAGCAAATGGAGTGGTTTTCTAGCTTTCCCGACTCAGGAACACACCAATATGTGTTTCTAGTTGGAATCCAAGCTCTGGATCCAAACTAACGTTTTCTGGCTGAATTGAGTTCTTTTGCCAATTCTGAGATAGGCTTTGGTCTAACTCCTCAGGGAAAGCTCAGATCAGCGAATGGAGTGGTTTTTTAGTTTTCCCGACTCAGGACATCACTGATATGTGTATGTTATTCGAAATTGAGCTCTTTGTCAAAAGTAACGTTTCTGGCTGAATTGGGCTCTTTTGCCAATTCTGAGATAAGCTTTGGTGTAACTCCTCAGGGAAAACTCAGATCAGCGAATGGAGTAGTGTTTTAGCTTTCTCGACTCAGGACACCACTGATATCTGTATGTTTTTCGAAACTCAGCTCTTTGTCAAAAGTAACGTTTCTGGCTGAATTGGGCTCTTTTGCCAATTCTGAGATAAGCTTTGGTCTAACTCCTCAGAGGAAGCTCAGATCAGCGAATGGAGTATTTGTTTAGTTTTCCTGACTCAGGACACCACTGATATCTGTATGTTTTTTGAAACGCAGCTCTTTGTCAAAAGTAACGTTTCTGGCTGAATTGGGCTCTTTTGCCAATTCTGAGATAAGCTTTGGTCGAACTCCTCAGGGAAAGCTCAGATCACCGAACCGAGTAGTTTTCCATCTTCCCCGACTCAGGAAAACACCAACATGTGTTTCTAGTTGGAATCCAAGCTCTCGATCCAAACTAACGTTTTCTGGCTTAATTGAGTTCTTTTCCCAATTCTGAGATAGGCTTTGGTCTAACTCCTCAGGGAAAGCTGAAATCAGCGAATGGAGTATTTTTTTATTTTTCCCGACTCAGAACATCACTGATGTGCGTATGTTATTCGAAAGTGAGCTCTTTGTCAAATGTAACGTTTCTGGCTGAATTGGGCTCTTTTGCCAATTCTGAGATAAGCTTTGGTCAAACTCCTCAGGGAAAGCTCAGATCAGCGAATGGATTAGTGTTTTAGCTTTCTCGACTCAGGACACCACTGATATTTCTATGTTATTCGAAACTGAGCTCTTTGTCAAAAGTAACGTTTCTGGCTGAATTGAGTTCTTTTGCCAATTCGGAAATAAGCTTTGGTCGAACTCCTTAGGGAAAGCTCAGATCACCGAATCGAGTAGTTTTCCATCTTTCCCGACTCAGGAACACACCAATATGTGTTTCTAGTTGGAATCCAAGCTCTGGATCCATACTAACGTTTTCTAGCTGAATTGGGCTCTTTTGCCAATTCTGAGATAAGCTTTGGTCTAACTCCTCAGGGAAAGCTCAGATCACCGAACCGAGTAGTTTTCCATCTTTCCCGACTCAGGAACACACCAATATGTGTTTTTAGTTGGAATCCAAGCTCTGGATCCAAACTAACGTTTTCTGGCTGAATTGAGTTCTTTTGCCAATTCTGAGATATGCTTTGGTCTAACTACTCAGGGAAAGCTCAGATCAGCGAATGGAGTATTTGTTTAGTTTTCCTGAGTCAGGACACCACTGATATGTGTATGTTATTCGAAACTGAGCTCTTTGTCAAAAGTAACGTTTCTGGCTGAATTGGGCTCTTTTGCCAATTCTGAGATAAGCTTTGGTCGAACTCCTCAGGGAAAGCTCAGATCAGCGAATGGAGTATTTTTTTAGTTTTCCCGACTCAGGACACCACTAATATGGTTATGTTTTTGCAAAGTGAGCTCTTTGTCAAAAGTAACGTTTCTGGCTGAATTGGGCTCTTTTGCCAATTCTGAGATAAGCTTTGGTGTAACTCCTCAAGCAAAACTCAGATCAGCGAATGGAGTGGTTTTCTAGCTTTCCCGACTCAGGACATCACTGATATGTGTATGTTATTCAAAACTGAGCTCTGGGTCAAAAGTAACGTTTCTGGATGAATTGGGCTCTTTTGCGAATTATGAGATAAGCTTTGGTCTAACTCCTCAGGGAAAGCTAAGATCACCGAATTGAGTAGTTTTTCATTTTTTCCGACTCAGGAACACACCAATATATGTTTCTAGTTGGAATCCAAGCTCTCGATCCAAACTAACCTTTTCTGGCTGAATTGAGTTCTTTTGCCAATTCTGAGATAGGCTTTGGTCTAACTCCTCAGGGAAAGCTCAGATCAGCGAATGGAGTATTTGTTTAGCTTTCCCGACTCAGGACATCACTGATATGCATATGTTATTCGAAACTGAGCTCTGGGTCAAAAGTAACGTTTCTGGCTGAATTGGGCTCTTTTGCCAATTCTGAGATAGGCTTTGGTCTAACTCCTCAGGGAAAGCTCAGATCACCGAATCGAGTAGTTTTCCATCTTTCCCGACTCAGGAACACACCAATATGTGTTTTTAGTTGGAATCCAAGCTCTGGATCCAAACTAACGTTTTCTGGCTGAATTGGGCTCTTTTGCCAATTCTGAGATAGGCTTTGGTCGAACTCCTCAGGGAAAGCTGAGATCAGCGAATGGAGTGGTTTTTTCGTTTTCCCGACTCAGGACATCACTGATATGTGTATGTTATTCGAAACTGAGCTCTTTGTCAAAAGTAACGTTTCTGGCTGAATTGGGCTCTTTTGCCAATTCTGAGATAAGCTTTGGTGTAACTCCTCAAGGAAAACTCAGATCAGCGAATGGAGTGGTTTTCTAGCTTTCCCGACTCAGGACATCACTGATATGTGTATGTTATTCAAAACTGAGCTCTGGGTCAAAAGTAACGTTTCTGGATGAATTGGGCTCTTTTGCGAATTATGAGATAAGCTTTGGTCTAACTCCTCAGGGAAAGCTAAGATCACCGAATTGAGTAGTTTTTCATTTTTTCCGACTCAGGAACACACCAATATATGTTTCTAGTTGGAATCCAAGCTCTCGATCCAAACTAACCTTTTCTGGCTTAATTGAGTTCTTTTGCCAATTCTGAGATAGGCTTTGGTCTAACTCCTCAGGGAAAGCTCAGATCAGCGAATGGAGTATTTGTTTAGCTTTCCCGACTCAGGACATCACTGATATGCATATGTTATTTGAAACTGAGCGCTGGGTCAAAAGTAACGTTTCTGGCTGAATTGGGCTCTTTTGCCAATTCTGAGATAGGCTTTGGTCTAACTCCTCAGGGAAAGCTCAGATCACCGAATCGAGTAGTTTTCCATCTTTCCCGACTCAGGAACACACCAATATGTGTTTTTAGTTGGAATCCAAGCTCTGGATCCAAACTAACGTTTTCTGGCTGAATTGGGCTCTTTTGCCAATTCTGAGATAGGCTTTGGTCGAACTCCTCAGGGAAAGCTCAGATCAGCGAATGGAGTGGTTTTTTAGTTTTCCCGACTCAGGACATCACTGATATGTGTATGTTATTCGAAACTGAGCTCTTTGTCAAAAGTAACGTTTCTGGCTGAATTGGGCTCTTTTGCCAATTCTGAGATAAGCTTTGGTGTAACTCCTCAAGGAAAACTCAGATCAGCGAATGGAGTGGTTTTCTAGCTTTCCCGACTCAGGACATCACTGATATGTGTATGTTATTCAAAACTGAGCTCTGGGTCAAAAGTAACGTTTCTGGATGAATTGGGCTCTTTTGCGAATTATGAGATAAGCTTTGGTCTAACTCCTCAGGGAAAGCTAAGATCACCGAATTGAGTAGTTTTTCATTTTTTCCGACTCAGGAACACACCAATATATGTTTCTAGTTGGAATCCAAACTCTCGATCCAAACTAACCTTTTCTGGCTTAATTGAGTTCTTTTGCCAATTCTGAGATAGGCTTTGGTCTAACTCCTAAGGGAAAGCTCAGATCAGCGAATGGAGCATTTTTTTAGTTTTCCCGACTCAGGACACCACTGATATGTGTATGTTATTCGAAACTGAGCTCTGGGTCAAAAGTAACGTTTCTGGATGAATTGGGCTCTTTTGCCAATTCTGAGATAAGCTTTGGTCGAACTCCTCAGGGAAAGCTAAGAGCACCGAATCGAGGAGTTTTTCATCTTTCCCGAATCAGGAACACACCAATATGTGTTCTAGTTGGAATCCAAGCTCTCGATCCAAACTAACGTTTTCTGGCTTAATTGAGTTCTTTTGCCAATTCTGAGATAAGCTTTGGTCTAACTCCTCAGGGAAAGCTAAGATCACCGAATCGAGTAGTTTTTCATTTTTCCCGACTCAGGAACACACCAATATGTGTTTTTAGTTGGAATCCAAGCTCTGGATCCAAACTAACGTTTTCTGGCTGAATTGAGTTCTTTTGCCAATTCTGAGATATGCTTTGGTCTAACTCCTCAGGGAAAGCTCAGATCAGCGAATGGAGTATTTGTTTAATTTTTGTTTAGTTTTCCTGACTCAGGACACCACTGATATCTGTATGTTTTTCGAAACTCAGCTCTTTGTCAAAAGTAACGTTTCTGGCTGAATTGGGCTCTTTTGCCAATTCTGAGATAAGCTTTGGTCTAATTCCTCAGGGAAAGCTCAGATCAGCGAATGGAGTATTTGTTTCGTTTTCCCGACTTAGGACACCACTGATATGTTATTCAAAACTGAGCTCTTTGTCAAAAGCAACGTTTCTGGATGAACTGGGCTCTTTTGCGAATTATGAGATAAGCTTTGGTCTAGCTCCTCAGGGAAAGCTAAGATCACCGAATTGAGCAGTTTTTCATCTTTACCGACTCAGGAACACACCAATATGTGTTTTTAGTTGGAATCCAAGCTCTGGATCCAAACTAACGTTTTCTAGCTGAATTGGGCTCTTTTGCCAATTCTGAGATAAGCTTTCTTCTAACTCCTCAGGGAAAGCTCAGATCAGCGAATGGAGTATTTATTTAGTTTTCCCGACTGAGGACACCACTAATATTTGTATGTTTTTCGAAAGTGAGCTCTTTGTCAAAAGTAACGTTTCTGGCTGAATTGGGCTCTTTTGCCAATTCTGAGATAAGCTTTGGTGTAACTCCTCAAGGAAAACTCAGATCAGCAAATGGAGTGGTTTTCTAGCTTTCCCGACTCAGGAACACACCAATATGTGTTTCTAGTTGGAATCCAAGCTCTGGATCCAAACTAACGTTTTCTGGCTGAATTGAGTTCTTTTGCCAATTCTGAGATAGGCTTTGGTCTAACTCCTCAGGGAAAGCTCAGATCAGCGAATGGAGTATTTGTTTAGCTTTCCCGACTCAGGACATCACTGATATGCATATGTTATTCGAAACTGAGCTCTGGGTCAAAAGTAACGTTTCTGGCTGAATTGGGCTCTTTTGCCAATTCTGAGATAGGCTTTGGTCGAACTCCTCAGGGAAAGCTCAGATCACCGAATCGAGTAGTTTTCCATCTTTCCCGACTCAGGAACACACCAATATGTGTTTCTAGTTGGAATCCAACCTCTGGATCCAAACTAACGTTTTCTGGCTGAATTGGGCTCTTTTGCCAATTCTGAGATAGGCTTTGGTCGAACTCCTCAGGGAAAGCTCAGATCAGCGAATGGAGTGGTTTTTTAGTTTTCCCGACTCAGGACATCACTGATATGTGTATGTTATTCGAAACTGAGCTCTTTGTCAAAAGTAACGTTTCTGGCTGAATTGGGCTCTTTTGCCAATTCTGAGATACGCTTTGGTGTAACTCCTCAAGGAAAACTCAGATCAGCGAGTGGAGTGGTTTTCTAGCTTTCCCGACTCAGGACATCACTGATATGTGTATGTTATTCAAAACTGAGCTCTGGGTCAAAAGTAACGTTTCTGGATGAATTGGGCTCTTTTGCGAATTATGAGATAAGCTTTGGTCTAACTCCTCAGGGAAAGCTAAGATCACCGAATTGAGTAGTTTTTCATTTTTTCCGACTCAGGAACACACCAATATATGTTTCTAGTTGGAATCCAAGCTCTCGATCCAAACTAACCTTTTCTGGCTGAATTGAGTTGTTTTGCCAATTCTGAGATAGGCTTTGGTCTAACTCCTCAGGGAAAGCTCAGATCAGCGAATGGAGCATTTTTTTAGTTTTCCCGACTCAGGACACCACTGATATGTGTATGTTATTCGAAATTGAGCTCTGGGTCAAAAGTAACTTTTCTGGCTGAATTGGGCTCTTTTGCCAATTCTGAGATAAGCTTTGGTCTAACTCCTCAGGGAAAGCTAAGATCACCGAATCGAGTAGTTTTTCATTTTTCCCGACTCAGGAACACACCAATATGTGTTTTTAGTTGGAATCCAAGCTCTCGATCCAAACTAACGTTTTCTGGCTGAATTGAGTTCTTTTGCCAATTCTGAGATATGCTTTGGTCTAACTCCTCAGGGAAAGCTCAGATCAGCGAATGGAGTATTTGTTTAGTTTTTGTTTAGTTTTCCTGACTCAGGACACCACTGATATCTGTATGTTTTTCGAAACTCAGCTCTTTGTCAAAAGTAACGTTTCTGGCTGAATTGGGCTCTTTTGCCAATTCTGAGATAAGCTTTGGTCTAATTCCTCAGGGAAAGCTCAGATCAGCGAATGGAGTATTTGTTTAGTTTTCCCGACTTAGGACACCACTGATATGTTATTCAAAACTGAGCTCTTTGTCAAAAGCAACGTTTCTGGATGAACTGGGCTCTTTTGCGTATTATGAGATAAGCTTTGGTCTAGCTCCTCAGGGAAAGCTAAGATCACCGAATTGAGCAGTTTTTCATCTTTACCGACTCAGGAACACACCAATATGTGTTTGTAGTTGGAATCCAAGCTCTGGATCCAAACTAACGTTTTCTAGCTGAATTGGGCTCTTTTGCCAATTCTGAGATAAGCTTTCTTCTAACTCCTCAGGGAAAGCTCAGATCAGTGAATGGAGTATTTATTTAGTTTTCCCGACTGAGGACACCACTAATATTTGTATGTTTTTCGAAAGTGAGCTCTTTGTCAAAAGTAACGTTTCTGGCTGAATTGGGCTCTTTTGCCAATTCTGAGATAAGCTTTGGTCTAATTCCTCAGGGAAAGCTCAGATCAGCGAATGGAGTATTTTTTTAGTTTTCCCGACTTAGGACACCACTGATATGTCTATGTTATTCAAAACTGAGCTCTTTGTCAAAAGCAACGTTTCTGGATGAACTGGGCTCTTTTGCGAATTATGAGATAAGCTTTGGTCAAACTCCTCAGGGAAAACTCAGATCAGCGAATGGATTAGTGTTTTAGCTTTCTCGACTCAGGACACCACTGATATCTGTATGTTATTCGAAAGTGAGCTCTTTGTCAAAAGTAACGTTTCTGGATGAATTGGACTCTTTTGCCAATTCTGAGATAAGCTTTGGTCGAACTCCTCAGGGAAAGCTAAGAGCACCGAATCGAGGAGTTTTTCATCTTTCCCGAATCAGGAACACACCAATATGTGTTCTAGTTGGAATCCAAGCTCTCGATCCAAACTAACGTTTTCTGGCTTAATTGAGTTCTTTTGCCAATTCTGAGATAAGCTTTGGTCTAACTCCTCAGGGAAAGCTAAGATCACCGAATCGAGTAGTTTTTCATTTTTCCCGACTCAGGAACACACCAATATGTGTTTTTAGTTGGAATCCAAGCTCTGGATCCAAACTAACGTTTTCTGGCTTAATTGAGTTCTTTTGCCAATTCTGAGATAAGCTTTGGTCTAACTCCTCAGGGAAAGCTAAGATCACCGAATCGAGTAGTTTTTCATTTTTCCCGACTCAGGAACACACCAATATGTGTTTTTAGTTGGAATCCAAGCTCTGGATCCAAACTAACGTTTTCTGGCTGAATTGAGTTCTTTTGCCAATTCTGAGATATGCTTTGGTCTAACTCCTCAGGGAAAGCTCAGATCAGCGAATGGAGTATTTGTTTAGTTTTTGTTTAGTTTTCCTGACTCAGGACACCACTGATATCTGTATGTTTTTCGAAACTCAGCTCTTTGTCAAAAGTAACGTTTCTGGCTGAATTGGGCTCTTTTGCCAATTCTGAGATAAGCTTTGGTCTAATTCCTCAGGGAAAGCTCAGATCAGCGAATGGAGTATTTGTTTCGTTTTCCCGACTTAGGACACCACTGATATGTTATTCAAAACTGAGCTCTTTGTCAAAAGCAACGTTTCTGGATGAACTGGGCTCTTTTGCGAATTATGAGATAAGCTTTGGTCTAGCTCCTCAGGGAAAGCTAAGATCACCGAATTGAGCAGTTTTTCATCTTTCCCGACTCAGGAACACACCAATATGTGTTTTTAGTTGGAATCCAAGCTCTGGATCCAAACTAACGTTTTCTAGCTGAATTGGGCTCTTTTGCCAATTCTGAGATAAGCTTTCTTCTAACTCCTCAGGGAAAGCTCAGATCAGCGAATGGAGTATTTATTTAGTTTTCCCGACTGAGGACACCACTAATATTTGTATGTTTTTCGAAAGTGAGCTCTTTGTCAAAAGTAACGTTTCTGGCTGAATTGGGCTCTTTTGCCAATTCTGAGATAAGCTTTGGTGTAACTCCTCAAGGAAAACTCAGATCAGCAAATGGAGTGGTTTTCTAGCTTTCCCGACTCAGGAACACACCAATATGTGTTTCTAGTTGGAATCCAAGCTCTGGATCCAAACTAACGTTTTCTGGCTGAATTGAGTTCTTTTGCCAATTCTGAGATAGGCTTTGGTCTAACTCCTCAGGGAAAGCTCAGATCAGCGAATGGAGTATTTGTTTAGCTTTCCCGACTCAGGACATCACTGATATGCATATGTTATTCGAAACTGAGCTCTGGGTCAAAAGTAACGTTTCTGGCTGAATTGGGCTCTTTTGCCAATTCTGAGATAGGCTTTGGTCGAACTCCTCAGGGAAAGCTCAGATCACCGAATCGAGTAGTTTTCCATCTTTCCCGACTCAGGAACACACCAATATGTGTTTCTAGTTGGAATCCAACCTCTGGATCCAAACTAACGTTTTCTGGCTGAATTGGGCTCTTTTGCCAATTCTGAGATAGGCTTTGGTCGAACTCCTCAGGGAAAGCTCAGATCAGCGAATGGAGTGGTTTTTTAGTTTTCCCGACTCAGGACATCACTGATATGTGTATGTTATTCGAAACTGAGCTCTTTGTCAAAAGTAACGTTTCTGGCTGAATTGGGCTCTTTTGCCAATTCTGAGATACGCTTTGGTGTAACTCCTCAAGGAAAACTCAGATCAGCGAATGGAGTGGTTTTCTAGCTTTCCCGACTCAGGACATCACTGATATGTGTATGTTATTCAAAACTGAGCTCTGGGTCAAAAGTAACGTTTCTGGATGAATTGGGCTCTTTTGCGAATTATGAGATAAGCTTTGGTCTAACTCCTCAGGGAAAGCTAAGATCACCGAATTGAGTAGTTTTTCATTTTTTCCGACTCAGGAACACACCAATATATGTTTCTAGTTGGAATCCAAGCTCTCGATCCAAACTAACCTTTTCTGGCTGAATTGAGTTCTTTTGCCAATTCTGAGATAGGCTTTGGTCTAACTCCTCAGGGAAAGCTCAGATCAGCGAATGGAGCATTTTTTTAGTTTTCCCGACTCAGGACACCACTGATATGTGTATGTTATTCGAAACTGAGCTCTGGGTCAAAAGTAACTTTTCTGGCTGAATTGGGCTCTTTTGCCAATTCTGAGATAAGCTTTGGTCGAACTCCTCAGGGAAAGCTAAGAGCACCGAATCGAGGAGTTTTTCATCTTTCCCGAATCAGGAACACACCAATATGTGTTCTAGTTGGAATCCAAGCTCTCGATCCAAACTAACGTTTTCTGGCTTAATTGAGTTCTTTTGCCAATTCTGAGATAAGCTTTGGTCTAACTCCTCAGGGAAAGCTAAGATCACCGAATCGAGTAGTTTTTCATTTTTCCCGACTCAGGAACACACCAATATGTGTTTTTAGTTGGAATCCAAGCTCTGGATCCAAACTAACGTTTTCTGGCTTAATTGAGTTCTTTTGCCAATTCTGAGATAAGCTTTGGTCTAACTCCTCAGGGAAAGCTAAGATCACCGAATCGAGTAGTTTTTCATTTTTCCCGACTCAGGAACACACCAATATGTGTTTTTAGTTGGAATCCAAGCTCTGGATCCAAACTAACGTTTTCTGGCTGAATTGAGTTCTTTTGCCAATTCTGAGATATGCTTTGGTCTAACTCCTCAGGGAAAGCTCAGATCAGCGAATGGAGTATTTGTTTAGTTTTTGTTTAGTTTTCCTGACTCAGGACACCACTGATATCTGTATGTTTTTCGAAACTCAGCTCTTTGTCAAAAGTAACGTTTCTGGCTGAATTGGGCTCTTTTGCCAATTCTGAGATAAGCTTTGGTCTAATTCCTCAGGGAAAGCTCAGATCAGCGAATGGAGTATTTGTTTCGTTTTCCCGACTTAGGACACCACTGATATGTTATTCAAAACTGAGCTCTTTGTCAAAAGCAACGTTTCTGGATGAACTGGGCTCTTTTGCGAATTATGAGATAAGCTTTGGTCTAGCTCCTCAGGGAAAGCTAAGATCACCGAATTGAGCAGTTTTTCATCTTTCCCGACTCAGGAACACACCAATATGTGTTTTTAGTTGGAATCCAAGCTCTGGATCCAAACTAACGTTTTCTAGCTGAATTGGGCTCTTTTGCCAATTCTGAGATAAGCTTTCTTCTAACTCCTCAGGGAAAGCTCAGATCAGCGAATGGAGTATTTATTTAGTTTTCCCGACTGAGGACACCACTAATATTTGTATGTTTTTCGAAAGTGAGCTCTTTGTCAAAAGTAACGTTTCTGGCTGAATTGGGCTCTTTTGCCAATTCTGAGATAAGCTTTGGTGTAACTCCTCAAGGAAAACTCAGATCAGCAAATGGAGTGGTTTTCTAGCTTTCCCGACTCAGGAACACACCAATATGTGTTTCTAGTTGGAATCCAAGCTCTGGATCCAAACTAACGTTTTCTGGCTGAATTGAGTTCTTTTGCCAATTCTGAGATAGGCTTTGGTCTAACTCCTCAGGGAAAGCTCAGATCAGCGAATGGAGTATTTGTTTAGCTTTCCCGACTCAGGACATCACTGATATGCATATGTTATTCGAAACTGAGCTCTGGGTCAAAAGTAACGTTTCTGGCTGAATTGGGCTCTTTTGCCAATTCTGAGATAGGCTTTGGTCGAACTCCTCAGGGAAAGCTCAGATCACCGAATCGAGTAGTTTTCCATCTTTCCCGACTCAGGAACACACCAATATGTGTTTCTAGTTGGAATCCAACCTCTGGATCCAAACTAACGTTTTCTGGCTGAATTGGGCTCTTTTGCCAATTCTGAGATAGGCTTTGGTCGAACTCCTCAGGGAAAGCTCAGATCAGCGAATGGAGTGGTTTTTTAGTTTTCCCGACTCAGGACATCACTGATATGTGTATGTTATTCGAAACTGAGCTCTTTGTCAAAAGTAACGTTTCTGGCTGAATTGGGCTCTTTTGCCAATTCTGAGATACGCTTTGGTGTAACTCCTCAAGGAAAACTCAGATCAGCGAATGGAGTGGTTTTCTAGCTTTCCCGACTCAGGACATCACTGATATGTGTATGTTATTCAAAACTGAGCTCTGGGTCAAAAGTAACGTTTCTGGATGAATTGGGCTCTTTTGCGAATTATGAGATAAGCTTTGGTCTAACTCCTCAGGGAAAGCTAAGATCACCGAATTGAGTAGTTTTTCCTTTTTTCCGACTCAGGAACACACCAATATATGTTTCTAGTTGGAATCCAAGCTCTCGATCCAAACTAACCTTTTCTGGCTGAATTGAGTTCTTTTGCCAATTCTGAGATAGGCTTTGGTCTAACTCCTCAGGGAAAGCTCAGATCAGCGAATGGAGCATTTTTTTAGTTTTCCCGACTCAGGACACCACTGATATGTGTATGTTATTCGAAACTGAGCTCTGGGTCAAAAGTAACTTTTCTGGCTGAATTGGGCTCTTTTGCCAATTCTGAGATAAGCTTTGGTCGAACTCCTCAGGGAAAGCTAAGAGCACCGAATCGAGGAGTTTTTCATCTTTCCCGAATCAGGAACACACCAATATGTGTTCTAGTTGGAATCCAAGCTCTCGATCCAAACTAACGTTTTCTGGCTTAATTGAGTTCTTTTGCCAATTCTGAGATAAGCTTTGGTCTAACTCCTCAGGGAAAGCTAAGATCACCGAATCGAGTAGTTTTTCATTTTTCCCGACTCAGGAACACACCAATATGTGTTTTTAGTTGGAATCCAAGCTCTGGATCCAAACTAACGTTTTCTGGCTGAATTGAGTTCTTTTGCCAATTCTGAGATATGCTTTGGTCTAACTCCTCAGGGAAAGCTCAGATCAGCGAATGGAGTATTTGTTTAGTTTTTGTTTAGTTTTCCTGACTCAGGACACCACTGATATCTGTATGTTTTTCGAAACTCAGCTCTTTGTCAAAAGTAACGTTTCTGGCTGAATTGGGCTCTTTTGCCAATTCTGAGATAAGCTTTGGTCTAATTCCTCAGGGAAAGCTCAGATCAGCGAATGGAGTATTTGTTTAGTTTTCCCGACTTAGGACACCACTGATATGTTATTCAAAACTGAGCTCTTTGTCAAAAGCAATGTTTCTGGATG
Source organism: Natrix helvetica (assembly GCF_964273705.1). Taxonomy (NCBI): domain Eukaryota; kingdom Metazoa; phylum Chordata; class Lepidosauria; order Squamata; family Natricidae; genus Natrix; species Natrix helvetica. The sequence continues at coordinate 51,093,556 of NC_138555.1, forward strand.
AACTGGGCTCTTTTGCGAATTATGAGATAAGCTTTGGTCTAGCTCCTCAGGGAAAGCTAAGATCACCGAATTGAGCAGTTTTTCATCTTTACCGACTCAGGAACACACCAATATGTGTTTTTAGTTGGAATCCAAGCTATGGATCCAAACTAACGTTTTCTAGCTGAATTGGGCTCTTTTGCCAATTCTGAGATAAGCTTTCTTCTAACTCCTCAGGGAAAGCTCAGATCAGCGAATGGAGTATTTATTTAGTTTTCCCGACTGAGGACACCACTAATATTTGTATGTTTTTCGAAAGTGAGCTCTTTGTCAAAAGTAACGTTTCTGGCTGAATTGGGCTCTTTTGCCAATTCTGAGATAAGCTTTGGTCTAATTCCTCAGGGAAAGCTCAGATCAGCGAATGGAGTATTTTTTTAGTTTTCCCGACTTAGGACACCACTGATATGTCTATGTTATTCAAAACTGAGCTCTTTGTCAAAAGCAACGTTTCTGGATGAACTGGGCTCTTTTGCGAATTATGAGATAAGCTTTGGTCAAACTCCTCAGGGAAAACTCAGATCAGCGAATGGATTAGTGTTTTAGCTTTCTCGACTCAGGACACCACTGATATCTGTATGTTATTCGAAAGTGAGCTCTTTGTCAAAAGTAACGTTTCTGGATGAATTGGACTCTTTTGCCAATTCTGAGATAAGCTTTGGTCGAACTCCTCAGGGAAAGCTCAGATCAGCGAATGGAGTGGTTTTTTAGCTTTCCCGACTCAGGACATCACTGATATGTGTATGTTATTCGAAACTGAGCTCTGGGTCAAAAGTAACGTTTCTGGTTGAATTTGGCTCTTTTGCCAATTCTGAGATAAGCTTTGGTCGAACTCCTCAGCGAAAGCTCAGATTACCGAATCGAGTAGTTTTCCATCTTTAACGACTCAGGAACACACCAATATGTGTTTCTAGTTGGAATCCAAGCTCTGGATCCAAACTAACGTTTTCTGGCTGAATTGAGTTCTTTTGCCAATTCGGAGATAGGCTTTGGTCTAACTCCTCAGGGAAAGCTCAGATCAGCGAATGGAGCATTTTTTTAGTTTTCCCGACTCAGGACACCACTAATATGGGTATGTTTTTCGAAAGTGAGCTCTTTGTCAAAAGTAACGTTTCTGGCTGAATTGGGCTCTTTTGCCAATTCTGAGATAAGCTTTGGTGTAACTCCTCAAGGAAAACTCAGATCAGCGAATGGAGTATTTTTTTTGTTTTCCCGACTCAGGACATCACTGATATGTGTATGTTATTCGAAACTGATCTCTTTGTCAAATGTAACGTTTCTGGCTGAATTGGGCTCTTTTGCCAATTCTGAGATAAGCTTTGGTCAAACTCCTCAGGGAAAGCTCAGATCAGCGAATGGATTAGTGTTTTAGCTTTCTCGACTCAGGACACCACTGATATTTCTATGTTATTCGAAACTGAGCTCTTTGTCAAAAGTAACGTTTCTGGCTGAATTGAGTTCTTTTGCCAATTCGGAGATAAGCTTTGGTCGAACTCCTTAGGGAAAGCTCAGATCACCGAATCGAGTAGTTTTCCATCTTTCCCGACTCAGGAACACACCAATATGTGTTTCTAGTTGGAATCCAAGCTCTGGATCCATACTAACGTTTTCTAGCTGAATTGGGCTCTTTTGCCAATTCTGAGATAAGCTTTGGTCTAACTCCTCAGGGAAAGCTCAGATCACCGAACCGAGTACTTTTCCATCTTTCCCGACTCAGGAACACACCAATATGTGTTTTTAGTTGGAATCCAAGCTCTGGATCCAAACTAACGTTTTCTGGCTGAATTGAGTTCTTTTGCCAATTCTGAGATATGCTTTGGTCTAACTACTCAGGGAAAGCTCAGATCAGCGAATGGAGTATTTGTTTAGTTTTCCTGAGTCAGGACACCACTGATATGTGTATGTTATTCGAAACGGAGCTCTTTGTCAAAAGTAACGTTTCTGGCTGAATTGGGCTCTTTTGCCAATTCTGACATAAGCTTTGGTCTAACTCCTCAGGGAAAGCTCAGATCAGCGAATGGAGCATTTTTTTAGTTTTCCCGACTCAGGACACCACTAATATGGTTATGTTTTTGCAAAGTGAGCTCTTTGTCAAAAGTAACGTTTCTGGCTGAATTGGGCTCTTTTGGCAATTCTGAGATAAGCTTTGGTCGAACTCCTCAGGGAAAGCTCAGATCAGCGAATGGAGTATTTTTTTAGTTTTCCCGACTCAGGACACCACTAATATGGTTATGTTATTCAAAACTGAGCTCTTTGTCAAAAGCAACGTTTCTGGATGAACTGGGCTCTTTTGCGAATTATGAGATAAGCTTTGGTCAAACTCCTCAGGGAAAGCTCAGATCAGCGAATGGATTAGTGTTTTAGCTTTCTCGACTCAGGACACCACTGATATCTGTATGTTATTCGAAACTGAGCTCTTTGTCCAAAGTAAGGTTTCTGGATGAATTGGGCTCTTTTGCCAATTCTGAGATAAGCTTTGGTGTAACTCCTCAAGGAAAACTCAGATCAGCGAATGGAGTATTTTTTTTTGTTTTCCCGACTCAGGACATCACTGATATGTGTATGTTATTCGAAACTGATCTCTTTGTCAAATGTAACGTTTCTGGCTGAATTGGGCTCTTTTGCCAATTCTGAGATAAGGTTTGGTCAAACTCCTCAGGGAAAACTCAGATCAGCGAATGGAGTAGTGTTTTAGCTTTCTCGACTCAGGACACCACTGATATCTGTATGTTATTCGAAACTGAGCTCTTTGTCAAAAGTAACGTTTCTGGATGAATTGGGCTCTTTTGCCAATTCTGAGATAAGCTTTGGTGTAACTCCTCAAGGAAAACTCAGATCAGCAAATGGAGTGGTTTTCTAGCATTCCCGACTCAGGACATCACTGATATGTATATGTTATTCGAAACTGAGCTCTTTGTCGAAAGTAACGTTTCTGGCTGAATTGGGCTCTTTTGCCAATTCTGAGATAAGCTCTGGTCGAACTCCTCAGGGAAAGCTCAGATCAGCGAATGGAGTATTTGTTTAGTTTTCCTGACTCAGGACACCACTGATATCTGTATGTTTTTCGAAAGTGAGCTCTTTGTCAAAAGTAACGTTTCTGGCTGAATTGGGCTCTTTTGCCAATTCTGAGATAAGCTTTGGTCTAACTCCTCAGGGAAAGCTTAGATCAGCGAATGGTGTGGTTTTCTAGCTTTCCCGACTCAGGACATCACTGATATGCGTATTTTATTCGAAACTGAGCTCTGGGTCGAAAGTAACGTTTCTGGCTGAATTGGGCTCTTTTGCCAATTCTGAGATAAGCTTTGGTCGAACTCCTCAGGGAAAGCTAAGAGCACCGAATCGAGTAGTTTTTCATCTTTCCCGAATCAGGAACACACCAATATGTGTTTTTAGTTGGAATCCAAGCTCTCGATCCAAACTAACGTTTTCTAGCTGAATTGGGCTCTTTTGCCAATTCTGAGATAAGCTTTGGTCTAACTCCTCAGGGAAAGCTCAGATCACCGAACCGAGTAGTTTTCCATCTTTCCCGACTCAGGAACACACCAATATGTGTTTCTAGTTGGAATCCAAGCTCTGGATCCAAACTAACGTTTTCTGGCTGAATTGAGTTCTTTTGCCAATTCTGAGATAGGCTTTGGTCTAACTCCTCAGGGAAAGCTCAGATCAGCGAATGGAGCATTTTTTTAGTTTTTCCGACTCAGGACACCACTAATATGGTTATGTTTTTCGAAAGCGAGCTCTTTGTCAAAAGTAACGTTTCTGGCTGAATTGGGATCTTTTGCCAATTCTGAGATAAGCTTTGGTCAAACTCCTCAGGGAAAACTCAGATCAGCGAATGGAGTGGTTTTCTAGCTTTCCCGACTCAGGACACCACTGATATGTCTATGTTATTCAAAACTGAGCTCTTTGTCAAAAGCAACGTTTCTGGATGAACTGGGCTCTTTTGCGAATTATGAGATAAGCTTTGGTCAACTTCCTCAGGGAAAACTCAGATCAGCGAATGGATTAGTGTTTTAGCTTTCTCGACTCAGGACACCACTGATATCTGTATGTTATTCGAAAGTGAGCTCTTTGTCAAAAGTAACGTTTCTGGATGAACTGGGCTCTTTTGCGAATTCTGAGATAAGCTTTGGTCAACTTCCTCAGGGAAAGCTCAGATCAGCGAATGGAGTATTTTTTTAGTTTTCCCGACTCAGGACACCACTAATATGGTTATGTTATTCAAAACTGAGCTCTTTGTCAAAAGCAACGTTTCTGGATGAACTGGGCTCTTTTGCGAATTATGAGATAAGCTTTGGTCAAACTCCTCAGGGAAAGCTCAGATCAGCGAATGGATTAGTGTTTTAGCTTTCTCGACTCAGGACACCACTGATATCTGTATGTTATTCGAAACTGAGCTCTTTGTCCAAAGTAAGGTTTCTGGATGAATTGGGCTCTTTTGCCAATTCTGAGATAAGCTTTGGTGTAACTCCTCAAGGAAAACTCAGATCAGCGAATGGAGTATTTTTTTTTGTTTTCCCGACTCAGGACATCACTGATATGTGTATGTTATTCGAAACTGATCTCTTTGTCAAATGTAACGTTTCTGGCTGAATTGGGCTCTTTTGCCAATTCTGAGATAAGGTTTGGTCAAACTCCTCAGGGAAAACTCAGATCAGCGAATGGAGTAGTGTTTTAGCTTTCTCGACTCAGGACACCACTGATATCTGTATGTTATTCGAAACTGAGCTCTTTGTCAAAAGTAACGTTTCTGGATGAATTGGGCTCTTTTGCCAATTCTGAGATAAGCTTTGGTGTAACTCCTCAAGGAAAACTCAGATCAGCAAATGGAGTGGTTTTCTAGCATTCCCGACTCAGGACATCACTGATATGTATATGTTATTCGAAACTGAGCTCTTTGTCGAAAGTAACGTTTCTGGCTGAATTGGGCTCTTTTGCCAATTCTGAGATAAGCTCTGGTCGAACTCCTCAGGGAAAGCTCAGATCAGCGAATGGAGTATTTGTTTAGTTTTCCTGACTCAGGACACCACTGATATCTGTATGTTTTTCGAAAGTGAGCTCTTTGTCAAAAGTAACGTTTCTGGCTGAATTGGGCTCTTTTGCCAATTCTGAGATAAGCTTTGGTCTAACTCCTCAGGGAAAGCTTAGATCAGCGAATGGTGTGGTTTTCTAGCTTTCCCGACTCAGGACATCACTGATATGCGTATTTTATTCGAAACTGAGCTCTGGGTCGAAAGTAACGTTTCTGGCTGAATTGGGCTCTTTTGCCAATTCTGAGATAAGCTTTGGTCGAACTCCTCAGGGAAAGCTAAGAGCACCGAATCGAGTAGTTTTTCATCTTTCCCGAATCAGGAACACACCAATATGTGTTTTTAGTTGGAATCCAAGCTCTCGATCCAAACTAACGTTTTCTAGCTGAATTGGGCTCTTTTGCCAATTCTGAGATAAGCTTTGGTCTAACTCCTCAGGGAAAGCTCAGATCACCGAACCGAGTAGTTTTCCATCTTTCCCGACTCAGGAACACACCAATATGTGTTTCTAGTTGGAATCCAAGCTCTGGATCCAAACTAACGTTTTCTGGCTGAATTGAGTTCTTTTGCCAATTCTGAGATAGGCTTTGGTCTAACTCCTCAGGGAAAGCTCAGATCAGCGAATGGAGCATTTTTTTAGTTTTTCCGACTCAGGACACCACTAATATGGTAATTTTTTTCGAAAGCGAGCTCTTTGTCAAAAGTAACGTTTCTGGCTGAATTGGGATCTTTTGCCAATTCTGAGATAAGCTTTGGTCAAACTCCTCAGGGAAAACTCAGATCAGCGAATGGAGTGGTTTTCTAGCTTTCCCGACTCAGGACACCACTGATATGTCTATGTTATTCAAAACTGAGCTCTTTGTCAAAAGCAACGTTTCTGGATGAACTGGGCTCTTTTGCGAATTATGAGATAAGCTTTGGTCAACTTCCTCTGGGAAAACTCAGATCAGCGAATGGATTAGTGTTTTAGCTTTCTCGACTCAGGACACCACTGATATCTGTATGTTATTCGAAAGTGAGCTCTTTGTCAAAAGTAACGTTTCTGGATGAATTGGACTCTTTTGCCAATTCTGAGATAAGCTTTGGTCGAACTCCTCAGGGAAAGCTCAGATCAGCGAATGGAGTATTTGTTTAGTTTTCCTGACTCAGGACAACACTGATATCTGTATGTTTTTCGAAAGTGAGCTCTTTGTCAAAAGTAACGTTTCTGGCTGAATTGAGCTCTTTTGCCAATTCTGAGATAAGCTTTGGTCGAACTCCTCAGGGAAAGCTCAGATCAGCGAATGGAGTGGTTTTTTAGCTTTCCCGACTCAGGACATCACTGATATGTTTATGTCATTCGAAACTGAGCTCTTTGTCAAAAGTAACGTTTCTGGCTGAATTGGACTCTTTTGCCAATTCTGAGATAAGCTTTGGTCGAACTCCTCAGGGAAAGCTCAGATCACCGAATCGAGTAGTTTTCCATCTTTCCCGACTCAGGAACACACCAATGTGTGTTTCTAGTTGGAATCCAAGCTCTCGATCCAAACTAACGTTTTCTGGCTTAATTGAATTCTTTTGCCAATTCTGAGATAGGCTTTGGTCTAACTCCTCAGGGAAAGCTCAGATCAGCGAATGGAGTATTTGTTTAGTTTTCCTGACTCAGGACACCACTGATGTGGCCCAGCCGGTGCCGGTGCCACTGCCACCAGACTCCGACAGCGAGGTGTCCTCTGAGTCGGCTCAAGAGGAGGTGGGGGACCCTGGACAGGGTTCCGACGCTGAGCAGGGCGCAGAGAGGCTGGTTGGCCACCAGGGGGCGCCTGAGGCATGGAGCAGTGGTGAAAGCCAAAGGAAGGGGGCTCCTGATGTCATGCCTTGGAGCAGTGGAGAATAGTCACAGGACAGTGAGTCAGACAGCAGTGAGCTATTAGATGCTCGTTACCGACGTGCTACCCGGCGTAAGGAGCAATTGAGCAATTACCGGAGGTAATGGCTCTCAGCTGCTGATCATTAGACTCCTCTCCAGACTATAAAGGGACTGCTTGTGGACACACCCTTTGCAGGAATCAACTGATCATTGGAGTTGGAGAAGCTCAGATCTGTGTCGTACTTTGGCAGGCTGGATTGCTGCTAAAGGTTTTACCTGGATTACTGTCAATCTGTTCCCTGGACCTTGGCTGCTAAGGTGATTATCTGGAGCTTGGTTGCTGGATTGCTGCCAAGGGGTGTCGCTGTAGCTGGATTGCTGCCCAGAGTGCTATCTTGACCTTGGCAGGCTGGATTGCTGCCAAGGTGGAACCTGTATGTCAGTAAACATCTTTGAAGAGACTTTGTGTCGGAGTGTCTTGGTATACAAGAGGAGGGGGTCAGAACAGATATCTGTATGTTTTTCGAAAGTGAGCTCTTTGTCAAAAGTAACATTTCTGGCTGAATTAGGCTCTTTTGCCAATTCTGAGATAAGCTTTGGTCTAACTCCTCAGGGAAAGCTCAGATCAGCGAATGGTGTGGTTTTCTAGCTTTCCCGACTCAGGACATTACTGATATGCGTATGTTATTCGAAACTGAGCTCTGGGTCAAAAGTAACGTTTCTGGCTGAATTGGGCTCTTTTGCCAATTCTGAGATAAGCTTTGGTCGAACTCCTCAGCGAAAGCTCAGATCACCGAATTGAGTAGTTTTCCATCTTTCCCGACTCAGGAACAAACCAATATGTTTTTCTAGTTGGAATCCAAGCTCTGGATCCAAACTAACGTTTTCTGGCTAAATTGAGTTCTTTGGCCAATTCTGAGATAGGCTTTGGTCTAACTCCTCAGGGAAAGCTCAGATCAGCGAATTGAGTATTTGTTTAGTTTTCAGACTTAGGACACCACTGATATGTGTATGTTATTCGAAACTGAGCTCTTTGTCAAAAGTAACGTTTCTGGCTGAATTGGGCTCTTTTGCCAATTCTGAGATAAGCTTTGGTGTAACTCCTCAAGGAAAACTCAGATCAGCAAATGGAGTGGTTTTCTAGCATTCCCGACTCAGGACATCACTGATATGTATATGTTATTCGAAACTGAGCTCTTTGTCAAAAGTAACGTTTCTGGCTGAATTGGACTCTTTTGCCAATTCTGAGATAAGCTCTGGTCGAACTCCTCAGGGAAAGCTCAGATCAGCGAATGGAGTATTTGTTTAGTTTTCCTGACTCAGGACACCACTGATATCTGTATGTTTTTCGAAAGTGAGCTCTTTGTCAAAAGTAACGTTTCTGGCTGAATTGAGCTCTTTTGCCAATTCTGAGATAAGCTTTGGTCGAACTCCTCAGGGAAAGCTCAGATCAGCGAATGGAGTGGTTTTTTAGCTTTCCCGACTCAGGACATCACTGATATGTTTATGTTATTCGAAACTGACCTCTTTGTCAAAAGTAACGTTTCTGGCTGAATTGGACTCTTTTGCCAATTCTGAGATAAGCTTTGGTCGAACTCCTCAGGGAAAGCTCAGATCACCGAATCGAGTAGTTTTCCATCTTTCCCGACTCAGGAACACACCAATGTGTGTTTCTAGTTGGAATCCAAGCTCTCGATCCAAACTAACGTTTTCTGGCTTAATTGAATTCTTTTGCCAATTCTGAGATAGGCTTTGGTCTAACTCCTCAGGGAAAGCTCAGATCAGCGAATGGAGTATTTGTTTAGTTTTCCTGACTCAGGACACCACTGATATCTGTTGTGGCCCAGCCGGTGCCGGTGCCGCTGCCACCAGACTCCGACAGCGAGGTGTCCTCTGAGTCGGCTCAAGAGGAGGTGGGGGACCCTGGACAGGGTTCCGACGCTGAGCAGGGCGCAGAGAGGCTGGTTGGCCACCAGGGGGCGCCTGAGGCATGGAGCAGTGGTGAAAGCCAAAGGAAGGGGGCTCCTGATGTCATGCCTTGGAGCAGTGGAGAATAGTCACAGGACAGTGAGTCAGACAGCAGTGAGCTATTAGATGCTCGTTACCGACGTGCTACCCGGCGTAAGGAGCAATTGAGCAATTACCGGAGGTAATGGCTCTCAGCTGCTGATCATTAGACTCCTCTCCAGACTATAAAGGGACTGCTTGTGGACACACCCTTTGCAGGAATCAACTGATCATTGGAGTTGGAGAAGCTCAGATCTGTGTCGTACTTTGGCAGGCTGGATTGCTGCTAAAGGTTTTACCTGGATTACTGTCAATCTGTTCCCTGGACCTTGGCTGCTAAGGTGATTATCTGGAGCTTGGTAGCTGGATTGCTGCCAAGGGGTGTCGCTGTAGCTGGATTGCTGCCCAGAGTGCTATCTTGACCTTGGCAGGCTGGATTGCTGCCAAGGTGGAACCTGTATGTCAGTAAACATCTTTGAAGAGACTTTGTGTCGGAGTGTCTTGGTATACAAGAGGAGGGGGTCAGAACAGATATCTGTATGTTTTTCGAAAGTGAGCTCTTTGTCAAAAGTAACATTTCTGGCTGAATTAGGCTCTTTTGCCAATTCTGAGATAAGCTTTGGTCTAACTCCTCAGGGAAAGCTCAGATCAGCGAATGGTGTGGTTTTCTAGCTTTCCCGACTCAGGACATTACTGATATGCGTATGTTATTCGAAACTGAGCTCTGGGTCAAAAGTAACGTTTCTGGCTGAATTGGGCTCTTTTGCCAATTCTGAGATAAGCTTTGGTCGAACTCCTCAGCGAAAGCTCAGATCACCGAATTGAGTAGTTTTCCATCTTTCCCGACTCAGGAACAAACCAATATGTGTTTCTAGTTGGAATCCAAGCTCTGGATCCAAACTAACGTTTTCTGGCTAAATTGAGTTCTTTGGCCAATTCTGAGATAGGCTTTGGTCTAACTCCTCAGGGAAAGCTCAGATCAGCGAATTGAGTATTTGTTTAGTTTTCCAGACTTAGGACACCACTGATATGTGTATGTTATTCGAAACTGAGCTCTTTGTCAAAAGTAACGTTTCTGGCTGAATTGGGCTCTTTTGCCAATTCTGAGATAAGCTTTGGTGTAACTCCTCAAGGAAAACTCAGATCAGCAAATGGAGTGGTTTTCTAGCATTCCCGACTCAGGAAATCACTGATATGTATATGTTATTCGAAACTGAGCTCTTTGTCAAAAGTAACGTTTCTGGCTGAATTGGACTCTTTTGCCAATTCTGAGATAAGCTCTGGTCGAACTCCTCAGGGAAAGCTCAGATCAGCGAATAGAGTATTTGTTTAGTTTTCCTGACTCAGGACACCACTGATATCTGTATGTTTTTCGAAAGTGAGCTCTTTGTCAAAAGTAACGTTTCTGGCTGAATTGGGCTCTTTTGCCAATTCTGAGATAAGCTTTGGTCTAACTCCTCAGGGAAAGCTCAGATCAGCGAATGGTGTGGTTTTCTAGCTTTCCCGACTCAGGACATCACTGATATGCGTATTTTATTCGAAACTGAGCTCTGGGTCGAAAGTAACGTTTCTGGCTGAATTGGGCTCTTTTGCCAATTCTGAGATAAGCTTTGGTCGAACTCCTCAGGGAAAGCTAAGAGCACCGAATCGAGTAGTTTTTCATCTTTCCCGAATCAGGAACACACCAATATGTGTTTTTAGTTGGAATCCAAGCTCTCGATCCAAACTAACGTTTTCTAGCTGAATTGGGCTCTTTTGCCAATTCTGAGATAAGCTTTGGTCTAACTCCTCAGGGAAAGCTCAGATCACCGAACCGAGTAGTTTTCCATCTTTCCCGACTCAGGAACACACCAATATGTGTTTCTAGTTGGAATCCAAGCTCTGGATCCAAACTAACGTTTTCTGGCTAAATTGAGTTCTTTTGCCAATTCTGAGATAGGCTTTGGTCTAACTCCTCAGGGAAAGCTCAGATCAGCGAATGGAGTAGTGTTTTAGCTTTATCGACTCAGGACACCACTGATATCTGTAGGTTATTTGAAACTGAGCTCTTTGTCAAAAGTAAGGTTTCTGGATGAATTGGGCTCTTTTGCCAATTCTGAGATAAGCTTTGGTGTAACTCCTCAATTAAAACTCAGATCAGCGAATGGAGTATTTTTTTTGTTTTCCGGACTCAGGACATCACTGATATGTGTATGTTATTCGAAACTGATCTCTTTGTCAAATGTAACGTTTCTGGCTGAATTGGGCTCTTTTGCCAATTCTGAGATAAGGTTTGGTCAAACTCCGCAGGGAAAACTCAGATCAGCGAATGGAGTAGTGTTTTAGCTTTCTCGACTCAGGACACCACTGATATCTGTATGTTATTCGAAACTGAGCTCTTTGTCAAAAGTAACGTTTCTGGATGAATTGGGCTCTTTTGCCAATTCTGAGATAAGCTTTGGTGTAACTCCTCAAGGAAAACTCAGATCAGCAAATGGAGTGGTTTTCTAGCATTCCCGACTCAGGACATCACTGATATGTGTATGTTATTCGAAACTGAGCTCTTTGTCAAAAGTAACGTTTCTGGCTGAATTGGACTCTTTTCCCAATTCTGAGATAAGCTTTGGTCGAACTCCTCAGGGAAAGCTCAGATCAGCGAATGGAGTGGTTTTTCAGCTTTCCCGACTCAGGACATCACTGATATGTGTATGTTATTCGAAACTGAGCTCTGGGTCAAAAGTAACGTTTCTGGCTGAATTTGGCTCTTTTGCCAATTCTGAGATAAGCTTTGGTCGAACTCCTCAGGGAAAGCTAAGATCACCGAATCGAGTAGTTTTTCATTTTTTCCGACTCAGGAACACACCAATATATGTTTCTAGTTGGAATCCAAGCTCTCGATCCAAACTAACGTTTTCTGGCTAAATTGAGTTCTTTTGCCAATTCTGAGATAGGCTTTGGTCTAACTCATCAGGGAAAACTCAGATCAGCGAATGGAGTAGTGTTTTAGCTTTATCGACTCAGGACACCACTGATATCTGTAGGTTATTCGAAACTGAGCTCTTTGTCAAAAGTAAGGTTTCTGGATGAATTGGGCTCTTTTGCCAATTCTGAGATAAGCTTTGGTGTAACTCCTCAAGGAAAACTCAGATCAGCGAATGGAGCATTTTTTTAGTTTTCCCGACTCAGGACACCACTAATATGGGTATGTTTTTCAAAAGTGAGCTCTTTGTCAAAAGTAACGTTTCTGGCTGAATTGGGCTCTTTTGCCAATTCTGAGATAAGGTTTGGTCTAACTCCTCAGGGAAAGCTCAGATCAGCGAATGGAGCATTTTTTTAGTTTTCCCGACTCAGGACACCACTAATATGGGTATGTTTTTCAAAAGTGAGCTCTTTGTCAAAAGTAACGTTTCTGGCTGAATTGGGCTCTTTTGCCAATTCTGAGATAAGGTTTGGTCTAACTCCTCAGGGAAAACTCAGATCAGCGAATGGAGTAGTGTTTTAGCTTTATCGACTCAGGACACCACTGATATCTGTAGGTTATTTGAAACTGAGCTCTTTGTCAAAAGTAAGGTTTCTGGATGAATTGGGCTCTTTTGCCAATTCTGAGATAAGCTTTGGTGTAACTCCTCAATTAAAACTCAGATCAGCGAATGGAGTATTTTTTTTGTTTTCCGGACTCAGGACATCACTGATATGTGTATGTTATTCGAAACTGATCTCTTTGTCAAATGTAACGTTTCTGGCTGAATTGGGCTCTTTTGCCAATTCTGAGATAAGGTTTGGTCAAACTCCGCAGGGAAAACTCAGATCAGCGAATGGAGTAGTGTTTTAGCTTTCTCGACTCAGGACACCACTGATATCTGTATGTTATTCGAAACTGAGCTCTTTGTCAAAAGTAACGTTTCTGGATGAATTGGGCTCTTTTGCCAATTCTGAGATAAGCTTTGGTGTAACTCCTCAAGGAAAACTCAGATCAGCAAATGGAGTGGTTTTCTAGCATTCCCGACTCAGGACATCACTGATATGTGTATGTTATTCGAAACTGAGCTCTTTGTCAAAAGTAACGTTTCTGGCTGAATTGGACTCTTTTCCCAATTCTGAGATAAGCTTTGGTCGAACTCCTCAGGGAAAGCTCAGATCAGCGAATGGAGTGGTTTTTCAGCTTTCCCGACTCAGGACATCACTGATATGTGTATGTTATTCGAAACTGAGCTCTGGGTCAAAAGTAACGTTTCTGGCTGAATTTGGCTCTTTTGCCAATTCTGAGATAAGCTTTGGTCGAACTCCTCAGGGAAAGCTAAGATCACCGAATCGAGTAGTTTTTCATTTTTTCCGACTCAGGAACACACCAATATATGTTTCTAGTTGGAATCCAAGCTCTCGATCCAAACTAACGTTTTCTGGCTAAATTGAGTTCTTTTGCCAATTCTGAGATAGGCTTTGGTCTAACTCATCAGGGAAAACTCAGATCAGCGAATGGAGTAGTGTTTTAGCTTTATCGACTCAGGACACCACTGATATCTGTAGGTTATTCGAAACTGAGCTCTTTGTCAAAAGTAAGGTTTCTGGATGAATTGGGCTCTTTTGCCAATTCTGAGATAAGCTTTGGTGTAACTCCTCAAGGAAAACTCACATCAGCGAATGGAGCATTTTTTTAGTTTTCCCGACTCAGGACACCACTAATATGGGTATGTTTTTCAAAAGTGAGCTCTTTGTCAAAAGTAACGTTTCTGGCTGAATTGGGCTCTTTTGCCAATTCTGAGATAAGGTTTGGTCTAACTCCTCAGGGAAAGCTCAGATCAGCGAATGGAGCATTTTTTTAGTTTTCCCGACTCAGGACACCACTAATATGGGTATGTTTTTCAAAAGTGAGCTCTTTGTCAAAAGTAACGTTTCTGGCTGAATTGGGCTCTTTTGCCAATTCTGAGATAAGATTTGGTCTAACTCCTCAGGGAAAGCTCAGATCAGCGAATGGAGCATTTTTTTTAGTTTTCCCGACTCAGGACACCACTGATATGTGTATGTTATTCGAAACTGAGCTCTTTGTCAAAAGTAACGTTTCTGGCTGAATTGGGCTCTTTTGCCAATTCTGAGATAAGCTTTGGTCGAACTCCTCAGGGAAAGCTAAGAGCACCGAATCGAGTAGTTTTCCCGATTCAGGAACACACCAATATGTGTTTCTAGTTGGAATCCAAGCTCTCGATCCAAACTTACGTTTTCTGGCTGAATTGGGCTCTTTTGCCAATTCTGAGATAAGCTTTGGTCTAATTCCTCAGGGAAAACTCAGATCAGCGAATGGAGTGGTTTTTCAGCTTTCCCGACTCAGGACATCACTGATATGTGTATGTTATTCGAAACTGAGCTCTGGGTCAAAAGTAACGTTTCTGGCTGAATTGGGCTCTTTTGCCAATTCTGAGATAAGCTTTGGTCTAACTCCTCAAGGAAAACTCAGATCAGCAAATGGAGTGGTTTTCTAGCATTCCCGACTCAGGACATCACTGATATGTATATGTTATTCGAAACTGAGCTCTTTGTCAAAAGTAACGTTTCTGGCTGAATTGGACTCTTTTGCCAATTCTGAGATAAGCTCTGGTCGAACTCCTCAGGGAAAGCTAAGAGCACCGAATCGAGTAGTTTTTCATCTTTTCCGAATCAGGAACACACCAATATGTGTTTCTAGTTGGAATCCAAGCTCTCGATCCAAACTAACGTTTTCTGGCTTAATTGAGTTCTTTTGCCAATTCTGAGATAGGCTTTGGTCTAACTCCTCAGGGAAAGCTCAGATCAGCGAATGGAGCATTTTTTTAGTTTTCCCGTCTCAGGACATCACTGATATGTGTATGTTATTCGAAACTGATCTCTTTGTCAAATGTAACGTTTCTGGCTGAATTGGGCTCTTTTGCCAATTCTGAGATAAGCTTTGGTCGAACTCCTCAGGGAAAGCTAAGAGCACCGAATCGAGTAGTTTTTCATCTTTCCCGAATCAGGAACACACCAATATGTGTATCTAGTTGGAATCCAAGCTCTCGATCCAAACTAACGTTTTCTGGCTTAATTGAGTTCTTTTGTCAATTCTGAGATAGGCTTTGGTCTAACTCCTCAGGGAAAGCTCAGATCAGCGAATGGAGCATTTTTTAAGTTTTCCCGACTCAGGACACCACTAATATGTGTATGTTTTTCAAAAGTGAGCTCTTTGTCAAAAGTAACGTTTCTGGCTGAATTGGGCTCTTTTGCCAATTCTGAGATAAGGTTTGGTCGAACTCCTCAGGGAAAGCTCAGATCAGCGAATGGAGTGGTTTTTTTAGCTTTCCCGACTCAGGACATCACTGATATGTGTATGTTATTCGAAACTGAGCTCTGGGTCAAAAGTAACGTTTCTGGATGAATTGGGCTCTTTTGCCAATTCTGAGATAAGCTTTGGTCTAACTCCTCAGGGAAAGCTCAGATCAGCGAATGGTGTGGTTTTCTAGCTTTCCTGACTCAGGACATCACTGATATGTTTATGTTATTCGAAACTGAGCTCTTTGTCAAAAGTAACGTTTCTGGCTGAATTGGACTCTTTTGCCAATTCTGAGATAAGCTTTGGTCGAACTCCTCAGGGAAAGCTCAGATCAGCGAATGGAGTGGTTTTTCAGCTTTCCCGACTCAGGACATCACTGATATGTGTATGTTATTCGAAACTGAGCTCTGGGTCAAAAGTAACGTTTCTGGATGAATTGGGCTCTTTTGCCAATTCTGAGATAAGCTTTGGTCGAACTCCTCAGGGAAAGCTCAGATCAGCGAATGGAGTGGTTTTTCAGCTTTCCCGACTCAGGACATCACTGATATGTCTATGTTATTCGAAACTGAGCTCTGGGTCAAAAGTAACGTTTCTGGATGAATTGGGCTCTTTTGCCAATTCTGAGATAAGCTTTGGTCTAACTCCTCAGGGAAAGCTCAGATCAGCGAATGGTGTGGTTTTCTAGCTTTCCTGACTCAGGACATCACTGATATGTGTATGTTATTCGAAACTGAGCTCTTTTTGTCAAAAGTAACGTTTCTGGCTGAATTGGGCTCTTTTGCCAATTCTGAGATAAGCTTTGGTCGAACTCCTCAGCGAAAGCTCAGATCACCGAATCGAGTAGTTTTTCATTTTTTCCGACTCAGGAACACACCAATATATGTTTCTAGTTGGAATCCAAGCTCTCGATCCAAACTAACGTTTTCTGGCTAAATTGAGTTCTTTTGCCAATTCTGAGATAGGCTTTAGTCTAACTCCTCAGGGAAAGCTCAGATCAGCGAATGGAGCATTTTTTTAGTTTTCCCGACTCAGGACATCACTGATATGTGTATGTTATTCGAAACTGAGCTCTTTGTCAAAAGTAACGTTTCTGGCTGAATTGGGCTCTTTTGCCAATTCTGAGATAAGCTTTGGTCAAACTCCTCAGGGAAAACTCAGATCAGCAAATGGAGTGGTGTTTTAGCTTTCTCGACTCAGGACACCACTGATATCTGTGTGTTATTCGAAACTGAGCTCTTTGTCAAAAGTAACGTTTCTGGATGAATTGTGCTCTCTTGCCAATTCTGAGATAAGCTTTGATCTAACTCCTCAGGGAAAGCTAAGAGCACCGAATCGAGTAGTTTTTCATCTTTCCCGACTCAGGAACACACCAATATGTGTTTCTAGTTGGAATCCAAGCTCTGGATCCAAACTAAGGTTTTCTGGCTTAATTGAGTTCTTTTGCCAATTCTGAGATAGGCTTTGGTCTAACTCTTCAGGGAAAGCTGAGATCAGCGAATGGAGTGGTGTTTTAGCTTTCTCGACTCAGGACACCACTGATATCTGTATGTTATTCGAAACTGATCTCTTTGTCAAATGTAACGTTTCTGGCTGAATTGGGCTCTTTTGCCAATTCTGAGATAAGGTTTGGTCAAACTCCTCAGGGAAAACTCAGATCAGCGAATGGAGTAGTGTTTTAGCTTTCTCGACTCAGGACACCACTGATATGTATATGTTATTCGAAACTGAGCTCTTTGTCAAAAGTAACGTTTCTGGCTGAATTGGACTCTTTTGCCAATTCTGAGATAAGCTCTGGTCGAACTCCTCAGGGAAAACTAAGAGCACCGAATCGAGTAGTTTTCCCGACTCAGGAACACACCAATATGTGTTTCTAGTTGGAATCCAAGCTCTCGATCCAAACTAACGTTTTCTGGCTTAATTGAGTTCTTTTGCCAATTCTGAGATAGGCTTTGGTCTAACTCCTCAGGGAAAGCTCAGATCAGTGAATGGAGCATTTTTTTTAGTTTTCCCGACTCAGGACACCACTAATATGTGTATGTTTTTCAAAAGTGAGCTCTTTGTCAAAAGTCACGTTTCTGGCTGAATTGGGCTCTTTTGCCAATTCTGAGATAAGCTTTTGTCGAACTCCTCAGCGAAAGCTCAGATCACCGAATCGAGTAGTTTTCCCGACTCAGGAGCACACCAATATGTGTTTCTAGTTGGAATCCAAGCTTTTCTAGCTTTCCTGACTCAGGACATCACTGATATGTTTATGTTATTCGAAACTGAGCTCTTTGTCAAAAGTAACGTTTCTGGCTGAATTGGACTCTTTTGCCAATTCTGAGATAAGCTTTGGTCGAACTCCTCAGGGAAAGCTCAGATCAGCGAATGGAGTGGTTTTTCAGCTTTCCCGACTCAGGACATCACTGATATGTGTATGTTATTCGAAACTGAGCTCTTTGTCAAAAGTAACGTTTCTGGCTGAATTGGGCTCTTTTCCCAATTCTGAGATAAGCTTTGGTCGAACTCCTCAGCGAAAGCTCAGATCACCGAATCGAGTAGTTTTTCATTTTTTCCGACTCAGGAACACACCAATATATGTTTCTAGTTGGAATCCAAGCTCTCGATCCAAACTAACGTTTTCTGGCTTAATTGAGTTCTTTTGCCAATTCTGAGATATGCTTTAGTCTAACTCCTCAGGGAAAGCTCAGATCAGCGAATGGAGTATTTTTTTAGTTTTCCCGACTCAGGACATCACTGATATGTGTATGTTATTCGAAACTGAGCTCTTTGTCAAAAGTAACGTTTCTGGCTGAATTGGACTCTTTTGCCAATTCTGAGATAAGGTCTGGTCGAACTCCTCAGGGAAAGCTAAGAGCACCGAATCGAGTAGTTTTTCATCTTTCCCGAATCAGGAACACACCAATATGTGTTTCTAGTTGGAATACAAGCTCTCGATCCAAACTAACGTTTTCTGGCTTAATTGAGTTCTTTTGCCAATTCTGAGATAGGCTTTGGTCTAACTCCTCAGGGAAAGCTCAGATCAGCGAATGGAGTGGTTTTTTAGCTTTCCCGACTCAGGACACCACTAATATGTGTATGTTTTTCAAAAGTGAGCTCTTTGTCAAAAGTAACGTTTCTGGCTGAATTGGGCTCTTTTGCCAATTCTGAGATAAGGTTTGGTCGAACTCCTCAGGGAAAGCTCAGATCAGCGAATGGAGTGGTTTTTTTAGCTTTCCCGACTCAGGACATCACTGATATGTGTATGTTATTCGAAACTGAGCTCTGGGTCAAAAGTAACGTTTCTGGCTGAATTGGGCTCTTTTGCCAATTCTGAGATAAGCTTTGGTCTAACTCCTCAGGGAAAGCTCAGATCAGCGAATGGTGTGGTTTTCTAGCTTTCCTGACTCAGGACATCACTGATATGTTTATGTTATTCGAAACTGAGCTCTTTGTCAAAAGTAACGTTTCTGGCTGAATTGGACTCTTTTGCCAATTCTGAGATAAGCTTTGGTCGAACTCCTCAGGGAAAGCTCAGATCAGCGAATGGAGTGGTTTATCAGCTTTCCCGACTCAGGACATCACTGATATGTGTATGTTATTCGAAACTGAGCTCTGGGTCAAAAGTAACGTTTCTGGCTGAATTGGGCTCTTTTGCCAATTCTGAGATAAGCTTTGGTCTAACTCCTCAGGGAAAGCTCAGATCAGCGAATGGAGTGGTTTTTTAGTTTTCCCGACTCAGGACATCACTGATATGTGTATGTTATTCGAAACTGAGCTCTTTTTGTCAAAAGTAACGTTTCTGGCTGAATTGGGCTCTTTTGCCAATTCTGAGATAAGCTTTGGTCGAACTCCTCAGGGAAAGCTAAGAGCACCGAATCGAGTAGTTTTTCATCTTTCCCGACTCAGGAACACACCAATATGTGTTTCTAGTTGGAATCCAAGCTCTGGATCCAAACTAACGTTTTCTGGCTTAATTGAGTTCTTTTGCCAATTCTGAGATAGGCTTTGGTCTAACTCTTCAGGGAAAGCTGAGATCAGCGAATGGAGTGGTGTTTTAGCTTTCTCGACTCAGGACACCACTGATATCTGTATGTTATTCGAAACTGATCTCTTTGTCAAATGTAACGTTTCTGGCTGAATTGGGCTCTTTTGCCAATTCTGAGATAAGGTTTGGTCAAACTCCTCAGGGAAAACTCAGATCAGCGAATGGAGTAGTGTTTTAGCTTTCTCGACTCAGGACACCACTGATATGTATATGTTATTCGAAACTGAGCTCTTTGTCAAAAGTAACGTTTCTGGCTGAATTGGACTCTTTTGCCAATTCTGAGATAAGCTCTGGTCGAACTCCTCAGGGAAAACTAAGAGCACCGAATCGAGTAGTTTTCCCGACTCAGGAACACACCAATATGTGTTTCTAGTTGGAATCCAAGCTCTCGATCCAAACTAAGGTTTTCTGGCTTAATTGAGTTCTTTTGCCAATTCTGAGATAGGCTTTGGTCTAACTCTTCAGGGAAAGCTGAGAGCACCGAATGGAGTATTTTTTTTGTTTTCCCGACTCAGGACACCACTAATATGTGTATGTTTTTCAAAAGTGAGCTCTTTGTCAAAAGTCACGTTTCTGGCTGAATTGGGCTCTTTTGCCAATTCTGAGATAAGCTTTGGTCGAACTCCTCAGGGAAAACTCAGATCACCGAATGGAGTGGTTTTTTAGTTTTCCCGACTCAGGACATCACTGATATGTGTATGTTATTCGAAACTGAGCTCTTTCTCAAAAGTAACGTTTCTGGCTGAATTGGGCTCTTTTGCCAATTCTGAGATAAGCTTTTGTCGAACTCCTCAGCGAAAGCTCAGATCACCGAATCGAGTAGTTTTCCCGACTCAGGAGCACACCAATATGTGTTTCTAGTTGGAATCCAAGCTCTCAATCCAAACTTACGTTTTCTGGCTGAATTGGGCTCTTTTGCCAATTCTGAGATAAGGTTTGGTCGAACTCCTCAGGGAAAGCTCAGATCAGCGAATGGAGTGGTTTTTTAAGCTTTCCCGACTCAGGACATCACTGATATGTGTATGTTATTCGAAACTGAGCTCTGGGTCAAAAGTAACGTTTCTGGCTGAATTGGGCTCTTTTGCCAATTCTGAGATAAGCTTTGGTCTAACTCCTCAGGGAAAGCTCAGATCAGCGAATGGAGTGGTTTTTTAGTTTTCCCGACTCAGGACATCACTGATATGTGTATGTTATTCGAAACTGAGCTCTTTGTCAAAAGTAACGTTTCTGGCTGAATTGGGCTCTTTTGCCAATTCTGAGATAAGCTTTGGTCGAACTCCTCAGCGAAAGCTCAGATCACCGAATCGAGTAGTTTTTCATTTTTTCCGACTCAGGAACACACCAATATATGTTTCTAGTTGGAATCCAAGCTCTCGATCCAAACTAACGTTTTCTGGCTAAATTGAGTTCTTTTGCCAATTCTGAGATAGGCTTTAGTCTAACTCCTCAGGGAAAGCTCAGATCAGCGAATGGAGCATTTTTTTAGTTTTCCCGACTCAGGACATCACTGATATGTGTATGTTATTCGAAACTGAGCTCTTTGTCAAAAGTAACGTTTCTGGCTGAATTGGGCTCTTTTGCCAATTCTGAGATAAGCTTTGGTCAAACTCCTCAGGGAAAACTCAGATCAGCAAATGGAGTGGTGTTTTAGCTTTCTCGACTCAGGACACCACTAATATCTGTATGTTATTCGAAACTGAGCTCTTTGTCAAAAGTAACGTTTCTGGATGAATTGTGCTCTCTTGCCAATTCTGAGATAAGCTTTGATCTAACTCCTCAGGGAAAGGTAAGAGCACCGAATCGAGTAGTTTTTCATCTTTCCCGACTCAGGAACACACCAATATGTGTTTCTAGTTGGAATCCAAGCTCTGGATCCAAACTAACGTTTTCTGGCTTAATTGAGTTCTTTTGCCAATTCTGAGATAGGCTTTGGTCTAACTCTTCAGGGAAAGCTGAGATCAGCGAATGGAGTGGTGTTTTAGCTTTCTCGACTCAGGACACCACTGATATCTGTATGTTATTCGAAACTGATCTCTTTGTCAAATGTAACGTTTCTGGCTGAATTGGGCTCTTTTGCCAATTCTGAGATAAGGTTTGGTCAAACTCCTCAGGGAAAACTCAGATCACCGAATGGAGTGGTTTTTTAGTTTTCCCGACTCAGGACATCACTGATATGTGTATGTTATTCGAAACTGAGCTCTTTGTCAAAAGTAACGTTTCTGGCTGAATTGGGCTCTTTTGCCAATTCTGAGATAAGCTTTTGTCGAACTCCTCAGCGAAAGCTCAGATCACCGAATCGAGTAGTTTTCCCGACTCAGGAGCACACCAATATGTGTTTCTAGTTGGAATCCAAGCTCTCAATCCAAACTTACGTTTTCTGGCTGAATTGGGCTCTTTTGCCAATTCTGAGATAAGGTTTGGTCGAACTCCTCAGGGAAAGCTCAGATCAGCGAATGGAGTGGTTTTTTTAGCTTTCCCGACTCAGGACATCACTGATATGTGTATGTTATTCGAAACTGAGCTCTGGGTCAAAAGTAACGTTTCTGGCTGAATTGGGCTCTTTTGCCAATTCTGAGATAAGCTTTGGTCTAACTCCTCAGGGAAAGCTCAGATCAGCGAATGGAGTGGTTTTTTAGTTTTCCCGACTCAGGACATCACTGATATGTGTATGTTATTCGAAACTGAGCTCTTTGTCAAAAGTAACGTTTCTGGCTGAATTGGGCTCTTTTCCCAATTCTGAGATAAGCTTTGGTCGAACTCCTCAGCGAAAGCTCAGATCACCGAATCGAGTAGTTTTTCATTTTTTCCGACTCAGGAACACACCAATATATGTTTCTAGTTGGAATCCAAGCTCTCGATCCAAACTAACGTTTTCTGGCTAAATTGAGTTCTTTTGCCAATTCTGAGATATGCTTTAGTCTAACTCCTCAGGGAAAGCTCAGATCAGCGAATGGAGTATTTTTTTAGTTTTCCCGACTCAGGACATCACTGATATGTGTATGTTATTCGAAACTGAGCTCTTTGTCAAAAGTAACGTTTCTGGATGAATTGTGCTCTCTTGCCAATTCTGAGATAAGCTTTGGTCAAACTCCTCAGGGAAAACTCAGATCAGCAAATGGAGTGGTGTTTTAGCTTTCTCGACTCAGGACACCACTAATATCTGTATGTTATTCGAAACTGAGCTCTTTGTCAAAAGTAACGTTTCTGGATGAATTGTGCTCTCTTGCCAATTCTGAGATAAGCTTTGATCTAACTCCTCAGGGAAAGGTAAGAGCACCGAATCGAGTAGTTTTTCATCTTTCCCGACTCAGGAACACACCAATATGTGTTTCTAGTTGGAATCCAAGCTCTGGATCCAAACTAACGTTTTCTGGCTTAATTGAGTTCTTTTGCCAATTCTGAGATAGGCTTTGGTCTAACTCTTCAGGGAAAGCTGAGATCAGCGAATGGAGTGGTTGTTTAGCTTTCTCGACTCAGTATACCATTGATATCTGTATGTTATTCGAAACTGAGCTCTGGGTCAAAAGTAACGTTTCTGGCTGAATTGGGCTCTTTTGCCAATTCTGAGATAAGCTTTGGTCGAACTCCTCAGGGAAAACTCAGATCAGCAAATGGAGTGGTGTTTTAGCTTTCTCGACTCAGGACACCACTGATATCGGTATGTTATTCGAAACTGAGCTCTTTGTCAAATGTAACGTTTCTGGCTGAATTGGGCTCTTTTGCCAATTCTGAGATAAGGTTTGGTCAAACTCCTCAGGGAAAACTCAGATCAGCGAATGGAGTAGTGTTTTAGCTTTCTCGACTCAGGACACCACTGATGTGTATATGTTATTCGAAACTGAGCTCTTTGTCAAAAGTAACGTTTCTGGCTGAATTGGACTCTTTTGCCAATTCTGAGATAAGCTCTGGTCGAACTCCTCAGGGAAAACTAAGATCACCGAATCGAGTAGTTTTCCCGACTCAGGAACACACCAATATGTGTTTCTAGTTGGAATCCAAGCTCTCGATCCAAACTAACGTTTTCTGGCTTAATTGAGTTCTTTTGCCAATTCTGAGATAGGCTTTGGTCTAACTCCTCAGGGAAAGCTCAGATCAGTGAATGGAGCATTTTTTTTAGTTTTCCCGACTCAGGACACCACTAATATGTGTATGTTTTTCAAAAGTGAGCTCTTTGTCAAAAGTAACGTTTATGGCTGAATTGGGCTCTTTTGCCAATTCTGAGATAAGCTTTGGTCGAACTCCTCAGGGAAAGCTCAGATCAGCGAATGGAGTGGTTTTTTAGTTTTCCCGACTCAGGACATCACTGATATGTGTATGTTATTCGAAACTGAGCTCTTTGTCAAAAGTAACGTTTCTGGCTGAATTGGGCTCTTTTGCCAATTCTGAGATAAGCTTTGGTCGAACTCCTCAGCGAAAGCTCAGATCACCGAATCGAGTAGTTTTCCCGACTCAGGAACACACCAATATGTGTTTCTAGTTGGAATCCAAGCTCTCGATCCAAACTTACGTTTTCTGGCTGAATTGGGCTCTTTTGCCAATTCTGAGATAAGCTTTGGTCGAACTCCTCAGGGAAAGCTCAGATCAGCGAATGGAGTGGTTTTTTTAGCTTTCCCGACTCAGGACATCACTGATATGTGTATGTTATTCGAAACTGAGCTCTGGGTGAAAAGTAACGTTTCTGGCTGAATTGGGCTCTTTTGCCAATTCTGAGATAAGCTTTGGTCTAACTCCTCAGGGAAAGCTCAGATCACCGAATCGAGTAGTTTTTCATTTTTTTCGACTCAGGAACACACCAATATATGTTTCTAGTTGGAATCCAAGCTCTCGATCCAAACTAACGTTTTCTGGCTAAATTGAGTTCTTTTGCCAATTCTGAGATAGGCTTTAGTCGAACTCCTCAGGGAAAGCTCAGATCAGCGAATGGAGCATTTTTTTAGTTTTCCCGACTCAGGACATCACTGATATGTGTATGTTATTCGAAACTGAGCTCTTTGTCAAAAGTAACGTTTCTGGCTGAATTGGGCTCTTTTGCCAATTCTGAGATAAGCTTTGGTCAAACTCCTCAGGGAAAACTCAGATCAGCAAATGGAGTGGTGTTTTAGCTTTCTCGACTCAGGACACCACTGATATCTGTATGTTATTCGAAACTGAGCTCTTTGTCAAAAGTAACGTTTCTGGCTGAATTGTGCTCTTTTGCCAATTCTGAGATAAGCTTTGATCTAACTCCTCAGGGAAAGCTAAGAGCACCGAATCGAGTAGTTTTTCATCTTTCCCGACTCAGGAACACACCAATATGTGTTTCTAGTTGGAATCCAAGCTCTGGATCCAAACTAAGGTTTTCTGGCTTAATTGAGTTCTTTTGCCAATTCTGAGATAGGCTTTGGTCTAACTCCTCAGGGAAAGCTCAGATCAGCGAATGGAGTATTTGTTTAGTTTTCCCGACTTAGGACACCACTGATATGTGTATGTTATTCGAAACTGAGCTCTTTGTCAAAAGTAACTTTTCTGGCTGAATTGGGCTCTTTTGTCAATTCTGAGATAAGCTTTGGTCTAACTCTTCAGGGAAAGCTGAGATCAGCAAATGGAGTGGTTGTTTAGCTTTCTCGACTCAGTATACCACTGATATCTGTATGTTATTCGAAACTGAGCTCTTTGTCAAAAGTAACGTTTCTGGCTGAATTGGACTCTTTTGCCAATTCTGAGATAAGCTCTGGTCGAACTCCTCAGGGAAAGCTAAGAGCACCGAATCGAGTAGTTTTTCAGCTTTCCCGAATCAGGAACACACCAATATGTGTTTCTAGTTGGAATCCAAGCTCTCGATCCAAACTAACGTTTTCTGGCTTAATTAAGTTCTTTTGCCAATTCTGAGATAGGCTTTGGTCTAACTCCTCAGGGAAAGCTCAGATCAGCGAATGGAGCATTTTTTTAGTTTTCCCGACTCAGGACACCACTAATATGGGTATGTTTTTCAAAAGTGAGCTCTTTGTCAAAAGTAACGTTTCTGGCTGAATTGGGCTCTTTTGCCAATTCTGAGATAAGCTTTGGTCGAACTCCTCAGGGAAAACTCAGATCACCGAATGGAGTGGTTTTTTAGTTTTCCCGACTCAGGACATCACTGATATGTGTATGTTATTCGAAACTGAGCTCTTTGTCAAATGTAACGTTTCTGGCTGAATTGGGCTCTTTTGCCAATTCTGAGATAAGCTTTGGTCGAACTCCTCAGCGAAAGCTCAGATCACCGAATCGAGTAGTTTTCCCGACTCAGGAACACACCAATATGTGTTTCTAGTTGGAATCCAAGCTCTCGATCCAAACTTACGTTTTCTGGCTGAATTGGGCTCTTTTGCCAATTCTGAGATAAGCTTTGGTCGAACTCCTCAGGGAAAGCTCAGATCAGCGAATGGAGTGGTTTTTTTTAGCTTTCCCGACTCAGGACATCACTGATATGTGTATGTTATTCGAAACTGAGCTCTGGGTGAAAAGTAACGTTTCTGGCTGAATTGGGCTCTTTTGCCAATTCTGAGATAAGCTTTGGTCTAACTCCTCAGGGAAAGCTCAGATCACCGAATCGAGTAGTTTTTCATTTTTTCCGACTCAGGAACACACCAATATATGTTTCTAGTTGGAATCCAAGCTCTCGATCCAAACTAACGTTTTCTGGCTAAATTGAGTTCTTTTGCCAATTCTGAGATAGGCTTTAGTCGAACTCCTCAGGGAAAGCTCAGATCAGCGAATGGAGCATTTTTTTAGTTTTCCCGACTCAGGACATCACTGATATGTGTATGTTATTCGAAACTGAGCTCTTTGTCAAAAGTAACGTTTCTGGCTGAATTGGGCTCTTTTGCCAATTCTGAGATAAGCTTTGGTCAAACTCCTCAGGGAAAACTCAGATCAGCAAATGGAGTGGTGTTTTAGCTTTCTCGACTCAGGACACCACTGATATCTGTATGTTATTCGAAACTGAGCTCTTTGTCAAAAGTAACGTTTCTGGATGAATTGTGCTCTTTTGCCAATTCTGAGATAAGCTTTGATCTAACTCCTCAGGGAAAGCTAAGAGCACCGAATCGAGTAGTTTTTCATCTTTCCCGACTCAGGAACACACCAATATGTGTTTCTAGTTGGAATCCAAGCTCTGGATCCAAACTAAGGTTTTCTGGCTTAATTGAGTTCTCTTGCCAATTCTGAGATAGGCTTTGGTCGAACTCCTCAGGGAAAGCTCAGATCAGCGAATGGAGTGGTTTTTTTTAGCTTTCCCGACTCAGGACATCACTGATATGTGTATGTTATTCGAAACTGAGCTCTGGGTCAAAAGTAACGTTTCTGGCTGAATTGGGCTCTTTTGCCAATTCTGAGATAAGCTTTGGTCTAACTCCTCAAGGAAAGCTCAGATCAGCGAATGGTGTGGTTTTCTAGCTTTCCCGACTCAGGACATCACTGATATGTTTATGTTATTCGAAACTGAGCTCTTTGTCAAAAGTAACGTTTCTGGCTGAATTGGACTCTTTTGCCAATTCTGAGATAAGCTTTGGTCGAACTCCTCAGGGAAAGCTCAGATCAGCGAATGGAGTGGTTTTTCAGCTTTCCCGACTCAGGACATCACTGATATGTGTATGTTATTCGAAACTGAGCTCTGGGTCAAAAGTAACGTTTCTGGCTGAATTGGGCTCTTTTGCCAATTCTGAGATAAACTTTGGTCTAACTCCTCAGGGAAAGCTCAGATCAGCGAATGGAGTGGTTTTTTAGTTTTCCCGACTCAGGACATCACTGATATGTGTATGTTATTCGAAACTGAGCTCTTTGTCAAAAGTAACGTTTCTGGCTGAATTGGGCTCTTTTGCCAATTCTGAGATAAGCTTTGGTCGAACTCCTCAGCGAAAGCTCAGATCACCGAATCGAGTAGTTTTTCATTTTTTCCGACTCAGGAACACACCAATATATGTTTCTAGTTGGAATCCAAGCTCTCGATCCAAACTAACGTTTTCTGGCTAAATTGAGTTCTTTTGCCAATTCTGAGATAGGCTTTAGTCTAACTCCTCAGGGAAAGCTCAGATCAGCGAATGGAGCATTTTTTTAGTTTTCCCGACTCAGGACATCACTGATATGTGTATGTTATTCGAAACTGAGCTCTTTGTCAAAAGTAACTTTTCTGGCTGAATTGGGCTCTTTTGTCAATTCTGAGATAAGCTTTGGTCTAACTCTTCAGGGAAAGCTGAGATCAGCAAATGGAGTGGTTGTTTAGCTTTCTCGACTCAGTATACCACTGATATCTGTATGTTATTCGAAACTGAGCTCTTTGTCAAAAGTAACGTTTCTGGCTGAATTGGACTCTTTTGCCAATTCTGAGATAAGCTCTGGTCGAACTCCTCAGGGAAAGCTCAGATCAGCGAATGGAGTGGTTTTTCAGCTTTCCCGACTCAGGACATCACTGATATGTTTATGTTATTCGAAACTGAGCTCTTTGTCAAAAGTAACGTTTCTGGCTGAATTGGACTCTTTTGCCAATTCTGAGATAAGCTTTGGTCGAACTCCTCAGGGAAAGCTCAGATCAGCGAATGGAGTGGTTTTTCAGCTTTCCCGACTCAGGACATCACTGATATGTGTATGTTATTCGAAACTGAGCTCTGGGTCAAAAGTAACGTTTCTGGCTGAATTGGGCTCTTTTGCCAATTCTGAGATAAACTTTGGTCTAACTCCTCAGGGAAAGCTCAGATCAGCGAATGGAGTGGTTTTTTAGTTTTCCCGACTCAGGACATCACTGATATGTGTATGTTATTCGAAACTGAGCTCTTTGTCAAAAGTAACGTTTCTGGCTGAATTGGGCTCTTTTGCCAATTCTGAGATAAGCTTTGGTCGAACTCCTCAGCGAAAGCTCAGATCACCGAATCGAGTAGTTTTTCATTTTTTCCGACTCAGGAACACACCAATATATGTTTCTAGTTGGAATCCAAGCTCTCGATCCAAACTAACATTTTCTGGCTAAATTGAGTTCTTTTGCCAATTCTGAGATAGGCTTTAGTCTAACTCCTCAGGGAAAGCTCAGATCAGCGAATGGAGCATTTTTTTAGTTTTCCCGACTCAGGACATCACTGATATGTGTATGTTATTCGAAACTGAGCTCTTTGTCAAAAGTAACTTTTCTGGCTGAAGTGGGCTCTTTTGTCAATTCTGAGATAAGCTTTGGTCTAACTCTTCAGGGAAAGCTGAGATCAGCAAATGGAGTGGTTGTTTAGCTTTCTCGACTCAGTATACCACTGATATCTGTATGTTATTCGAAACTGAGCTCTTTGTCAAAAGTAACGTTTCTGGCTGAATTGGGCTCTTTTGTCAATTCTGAGATAAGCTTTGGTCTAACTCTTCAGGGAAAGCTGAGATCAGCAAATGGAGTGGTTGTTTAGCTTTCTCGACTCAGTATACCACTGATATCTGTATGTTATTCGAAACTGAGCTCTTTGTCAAAAGTAACGTTTCTGGCTGAATTGGACTCTTTTGCCAATTCTGAGATAAGCTCTGGTCGAACTCCTCAGGGAAAGCTAAGAGCACCGAATCGAGTAGTTTTTCATCTTTCCCGAATCAGGAACACACCAATATGTGTTTCTAGTTGGAATCCAAGCTCTCGATCCAAACTAACGTTTTCTGGCTTAATTGAGTTCTTTTGCCAATTCTGAGATAGGCTTTGGTCTAACTCCTCAGGGAAAGCTCAGATCAGCGAATGGAGCATTTTTTTAGTTTTCCCGACTCAGGACACCACTAATATGGGTATGTTTTTCAAAAGTGAGCTCTTTGTCAAAAGTAACGTTTCTGGCTGAATTGGGCTCTTTTGCCAATTCTGAGATAAGCTTTGGTCGAACTCCTCAGGGAAAACTCAGATCACCGAATGGAGTGGTTTTTTAGTTTTCCCGACTCAGGACATCACTGATATGTGTATGTTATTCGAAACTGAGCTCTTTGTCAAAAGTAACGTTTCTGGCTGAATTGGGCTCTTTTGCCAATTCTGAGATAAGCTTTTGTCGAACTCCTCAGCGAAAGCTCAGATCACCGAATCGAGTAGTTTTCCCGACTCAGGAGCACACCAATATGTGTTTCTAGTTGGAATCCAAGCTCTCGATCCAAACTTACGTTTTCTGGCTGAATTGGGCTCTTTTGCCAATTCTGAGATAAGCTTTGGTCTAATTCCTCAGGGACAGCTCAGATCAGCGAATGGAGTATTTTTTTAGTTTTCCCGACTCAGGACACCACTGATATGTGTATGTTATTCGAAACTGAGCTCTTTGTCAAATGTAACGTTTCTGGCTGAATTGGGCTCTTTTGCCAATTCTGAGATAAGCTTTGGTCGAACTCCTCAGCGAAAGCTCAGATCACCGAATCGAGTAGTTTTCCCGACTCAGGAACACACCAATATGTGTTTCTAGTTGGAATCCAAGCTCTCGATCCAAACTTACGTTTTCTGGCTGAATTGGGCTCTTTTGCCAATTCTGAGATAAGCTTTGGTCGAACTCCTCAGGGAAAGCTCAGATCAGCGAATGGAGTGGTTTTTTTTAGCTTTCCCGACTCAGGACATCACTGATATGTGTATGTTATTCGAAACTGAGCTCTGGGTGAAAAGTAACGTTTCTGGCTGAATTGGGCTCTTTTGCCAATTCTGAGATAAGCTTTGGTCTAACTCCTCAGGGAAAGCTCAGATCACCGAATCGAGTAGTTTTTCATTTTTTCCGACTCAGGAACACACCAATATATGTTTCTAGTTGGAATCCAAGCTCTCGATCCAAACTAACGTTTTCTGGCTAAATTGAGTTCTTTTGCCAATTCTGAGATAGGCTTTAGTCGAACTCCTCAGGGAAAGCTCAGATCAGCGAATGGAGTATTTTTTTAGTTTTCCCGACTCAGGACATCACTGATATGTGTATGTTATTCGAAACTGAGCTCTTTGTCAAAAGTAACGTTTCTGGCTGAATTGGGCTCTTTTGCCAATTCTGAGATAAGCTTTGGTCAAACTCCTCAGGGAAAACTCAGATCAGCAAATGGAGTGGTGTTTTAGCTTTCTCGACTCAGGACACCACTGATATCTGTATGTTATTCGAAACTGAGCTCTTTGTCAAAAGTAACGTTTCTGGATGAATTGTGCTCTTTTGCCAATTCTGAGATAAGCTTTGATCTAACTCCTCAGGGAAAGCTAAGAGCACCGAATCGAGTAGTTTTTCATCTTTCCCGACTCAGGAACACACCAATATGTGTTTCTAGTTGGAATCCAAGCTCTGGATCCAAACTAAGGTTTTCTGGCTTAATTGAGTTCTCTTGCCAATTCTGAGATAGGCTTTGGTCGAACTCCTCAGGGAAAGCTCAGATCAGCGAATGGAGTGGTTTTTTTTAGCTTTCCCGACTCAGGACATCACTGATATGTGTATGTTATTCGAAACTGAGCTCTGGGTCAAAAGTAACGTTTCTGGCTGAATTGGGCTCTTTTGCCAATTCTGAGATAAGCTTTGGTCTAACTCCTCAGGGAAAGCTCAGATCAGCGAATGGTGTGGTTTTCTAGCTTTCCCGACTCAGGACATCACTGATATGTTTATGTTATTCGAAACTGAGCTCTTTGTCAAAAGTAACGTTTCTGGCTGAATTGGACTCTTTTGCCAATTCTGAGATAAGCTTTGGTCGAACTCCTCAGGGAAAGCTCAGATCAGCGAATGGAGTGGTTTTTCAGCTTTCCCGACTCAGGACATCACTGATATGTGTATGTTATTCGAAACTGAGCTCTTTGTCAAAAGTAACGTTTCTGGCTGAATTGGGCTCTTTTGCCAATTCTGAGATAAGCTTTGGTCGAACTCCTCAGCGAAAGCTCAGATCACCGAATCGAGTAGTTTTTCATTTTTTCCGACTCAGGAACACACCAATATATGTTTCTAGTTGGAATCCAAGCTCTCGATCCAAACTAACGTTTTCTGGCTAAATTGAGTTCTTTTGCCAATTCTGAGATAGGCTTTAGTCTAACTCCTCAGGGAAAGCTCAGATCAGCGAATGGAGCATTTTTTTAGTTTTCCCGACTCAGGACATCACTGATATGTGTATGTTATTCGAAACTGAGCTCTTTGTCAAAAGTAACTTTTCTGGCTGAATTGGGCTCTTTTGTCAATTCTGAGATAAGCTTTGGTCTAACTCTTCAGGGAAAGCTGAGATCAGCAAATGGAGTGGTTGTTTAGCTTTCTCGACTCAGTATACCACTGATATCTGTATGTTATTCGAAACTGAGCTCTTTGTCAAAAGTAACGTTTCTGGCTGAATTGGACTCTTTTGCCAATTCTGAGATAAGCTCTGGTCGAACTCCTCAGGGAAAGCTAAGAGCACCGAATCGAGTAGTTTTTCATCTTTCCCGAATCAGGAACACACCAATATGTGTTTCTAGTTGGAATCCAAGCTCTCGATCCAAACTAACGTTTTCTGGCTTAATTGAGTTCTTTTGCCAATTCTGAGATAGGCTTTGGTCTAACTCCTCAGGGAAAGCTCAGATCAGCGAATGGAGCATTTTTTTAGTTTTCCCGACTCAGGACACCACTAATATGGGTATGTTTTTCAAAAGTGAGCTCTTTGTCAAAAGTAACGTTTCTGGCTGAATTGGGCTCTTTTGCCAATTCTGAGATAAGCTTTGGTCGAACTCCTCAGGGAAAACTCAGATCACCGAATGGAGTGGTTTTTTAGTTTTCCCGACTCAGGACATCACTGATATGTGTATGTTATTCGAAACTGAGCTCTTTGTCAAAAGTAACGTTTCTGGCTGAATTGGGCTCTTTTGCCAATTCTGAGATAAGCTTTTGTCGAACTCCTCAGCGAAAGCTCAGATCACCGAATCGAGTAGTTTTCCCGACTCAGGAGCACACCAATATGTGTTTCTAGTTGGAATCCAAGCTCTCGATCCAAACTTACGTTTTCTGGCTGAATTGGGCTCTTTTGCCAATTCTGAGATAAGCTTTGGTCTAATTCCTCAGGGACAGCTCAGATCAGCGAATGGAGTATTTTTTTAGTTTTCCCGACTCAGGACACCACTGATATGTGTATGTTATTCGAAACTGAGCTCTTTGTCAAATGTAACGTTTCTGGCTGAATTGGGCTCTTTTGCCAATTCTGAGATAAGCTTTGGTCGAACTCCTCAGCGAAAGCTCAGATCACCGAATCGAGTAGTTTTCCCGACTCAGGAACACACCAATATGTGTTTCTAGTTGGAATCCAAGCTCTCGATCCAAACTTACGTTTTCTGGCTGAATTGGGCTCTTTTGCCAATTCTGAGATAAGCTTTGGTCGAACTCCTCAGGGAAAGCTCAGATCAGCGAATGGAGTGGTTTTTTTTAGCTTTCCCGACTCAGGACATCACTGATATGTGTATGTTATTCGAAACTGAGCTCTGGGTGAAAAGTAACGTTTCTGGCTGAATTGGGCTCTTTTGCCAATTCTGAGATAAGCTTTGGTCTAACTCCTCAGGGAAAGCTCAGATCAGCGAATGGAGTGGTTTTTTTTAGCTTTCCCGACTCAGGACATCACTGATATGTGTATGTTATTCGAAACTGAGCTCTTTGTCAAAAGTAACGTTTCTGGCTGAATTGGGCTCTTTTGCCAATTCTGAGATAAACTTTGGTCTAACTCCTCAGGGAAAGCTCAGATCAGCGAATGGAGTGGTTTTTTAGTTTTCCCGACTCAGGACATCACTGATATGTGTATGTTATTCGAAACTGAGCTCTTTGTCAAAAGTAACGTTTCTGGCTGAATTGGGCTCTTTTGCCAATTCTGAGATAAGCTTTGATCTAACTCCTCAGGGAAAGCTAAGAGCACCGAATCGAGTAGTTTTCCATCTTTCCCGACTCAGGAGCACACCAATATGTGTTTCTAGTTGGAATCCAAGCTCTCGATCCAAACTTACGTTTTCTGGCTGAATTGGGCTCTTTTGCCAATTCTGAGATAAGCTTTGGTCTAACTCCTCAGGGAAAGCTCAGATCAGCGAATGGTGTGGTTTTCTAGCTTTCCCGACTCAGGACATCATTGATATGTGTATGTTATTCGAAACTGAGCTCTTTGTCAAAAGTAACGTTTCTGGCTGAATTGGGCTCTTTTGCCAATTCTGAGATAAACTTTGGTCTAACTCCTCAGGGAAAGCTCAGATCAGCGAATGGAGTGGTTTTTTAGTTTTCCCGACTCAGGACATCACTGATATGTGTATGTTATTCGAAACTGAGCTCTTTGTCAAAAGTAACGTTTCTGGCTGAATTGGGCTCTTTTGCCAATTCTGAGATAAGCTTTGATCTAACTCCTCAGGGAAAGCTAAGAGCACCGAATCGAGTAGTTTTCCATCTTTCCCGACTCAGGAGCACACCAATATGTGTTTCTAGTTGGAATCCAAGCTCTCGATCCAAACTTACGTTTTCTGGCTGAATTGGGCTCTTTTGCCAATTCTGAGATAAGCTTTGGTCTAATTCCTCAGGGAAAGCTCAGATCAGCGAATGGAGTATTTTTTTAGTTTTCCCGACTCAGGACACCACTGATATGTGTATGTTATTCGAAACTGAGCTCTTCGTCAAATGTAACGTTTCTGGCTGAATTGGGCTCTTTTGCCAATTCTGAGATAAGCTTTGGTCGAACTCCTCAGCGAAAGCTCAGATCACCGAATCGAGTAGTTTTCCCGACTCAGGAACACACCAATATGTGTTTCTAGTTGGAATCCAAGCTCTCGATCCAAACTTACGTTTTCTGGCTGAATTGGGCTCTTTTGCCAATTCTGAGATAAGCTTTGGTCGAACTCCTCAGGGAAAGCTCAGATCAGCGAATGGAGTGGTTTTTTTAGCTTTCCCGACTCAGGACATCACTGATATGTGTATGTTATTCGAAACTGAGCTCTTTGTCAAAAGTAACGTTTCTGGCTGAATTGGGCTCTTTTGCCAATTCTGAGATAAGCTTTGATCTAACTCCTCAGGGAAAGCTAAGAGCACCGAATCGAGTAGTTTTCCATCTTTCCCGACTCAGGAACACACCAATATGTGTTTCTAGTTGGAATCCAAGCTCTGGATCCAAACTAAGGTTTTCTGGCTTAATTGAGTTCTTTTGCCAATTCTGAGATAGGCTTTGGTCTAACTCCTCAGGGAAAGCTCAGATCAGCGAATGGAGTATTTGTTTAGTTTTCCCGACTTAGGACACCACTGATATGTGTATGTTATTCGAAACTGAGCTCTTTGTCAAAAGTAACTTTTCTGGCTGAATTGGGCTCTTTTGTCAATTCTGAGATAAGCTTTGGTCTAACTCTTCAGGGAAAGCTGAGATCAGCGAATGGAGTGGTTGTTTAGCTTTCTCGACTCAGTATACCACTGATATCTGTATGTTATTCGAAACTGAGCTCTGGGTCAAAAGTAACGTTTCTGGCTGAATTGCGCTCTTTTGCCAATTCTGAGATAAGCTTTGGTCGAACTCCTCAGGGAAAACTCAGATCAGCAAATGGAGTGGTGTTTTAGCTTTCTCGACTCAGGACACCACTGATATCTGTATGTTATTCGAAACTGAGCTCTTTGTCAAAAGTAACGTTTCTGGCTGAATTGGGCTCTTTTGCCAATTCTGAGATAAGCTTTGGTCTAACTCTTCAGGGAAAGGTGAGATCAGCGAATGGAGTGGTTGTTTAGCTTTCTCGACTCAGTATACCACTGATATCTGTATGTTATTCGAAACTGAGCTCTGGGTCAAAAGTAACGTTTCTGGCTGAATTGGGCTCTTTTGCCAATTCTGAGATAAGCTTTGGTCGAACTCCTTAGGGAAAGCTCAGATCACCGAATCGAGTAGTTTTCCATCTTTCCCGACTCAGGAACACACCAATATGTGTTTCTAGTTGGAATCCAAGCTCTCGATCCAAACTAACGTGTTATGGCTTAATTGAGTTATTTTGCCAATTCTGAGATAAGCTTTGGTCGAACTCCTCAGGGAAAGCTCAGATCAGCGAATGGAGTGGTTTTTTAGCTTTCCCGACTCAGGACATCACTGATATGTGTATGTTATTCAAAACTGAGCTCTGGGTCAAAAGTAACGTTTCTGGCTGAATTGGGCTCTTTTGCCAATTCTGAGATAAGCTTTGGTCGAACTCCTCAGGGAAAACTCAGATCAGCGAATGGAGTGGTTTTTTTAGCTTTCCCGACTCAGGACATCACTGATATGTGTATGTTATTCGAAACTGAGCTCTGGGTGAAAAGTAACGTTTCTGGCTGAATTGGGCTCTTTTGCCAATTCTGAGATAAGCTTTGGTCTAACTCCTCAGGGAAAGCTCAGATCACCGAATCGAGTAGTTTTTCATTTTTTCCGACTCAGGAACACACCAATATATGTTTCTAGTTGGAATCCAAGCTCTGGATCCAAACTAACGTTTTCTGGCTTAATTGAGTTCTTTTGCCAATTCTGAGATAGGCTTTGGTCTAACTCCTCAGGGAAAGCTCAGATCAGCGAATGGAGTGGTTTTTTAGTTTTCCCGACTCAGGACATCACTGATATGTGTATGTTATTCGAAACTGAGCTCTTTGTCAAAAGTAACGTTTCTGGCTGAATTGGGCTCTTTTGCCAATTCTGAGATAAGCTTTGGTCGAACTCCTCAGCGAAAGCTCAGATCACCGAATCGAGTAGTTTTCCCGACTCAGGAACACACCAATATGTGTTTCTAGTTGGAATCCAAGCTCTCGATCCAAACTTACGTTTTCTGGCTGAATTGGGCTCTTTTGCCAATTCTGAGATAAGCTTTGGTCGAACTCCTCAGGGAAAGCTCAGATCAGCGAATGGAGTGGTTTTTTTAGCTTTCCCGACTCAGGACATCACTGATATGTGTATGTTATTCGAAACTGAGCTCTTTGTCAAAAGTAACGTTTCTGGCTGAATTGGGCTCTTTTGCCAATTCTGAGATAAGCTTTGATCTAACTCCTCAGGGAAAGCTAAGAGCACCGAATCGAGTAGTTTTCCATCTTTCCCGACTCAGGAGCACACCAATATGTGTTTCTAGTTGGAATCCAAGCTCTCGATCCAAACTTACGTTTTCTGGCTGAATTGGGCTCTTTTGCCAATTCTGAGATAAGCTTTGGTCTAATTCCTCAGGGAAAGCTCAGATCAGCGAATGGAGTATTTTTTTAGTTTTCCCGACTCAGGACACCACTGATATGTGTATGTTATTCGAAACTGAGCTCTTCGTCAAATGTAACGTTTCTGGCTGAATTGGGCTCTTTTGCCAATTCTGAGATAAGCTTTGGTCGAACTCCTCAGCGAAAGCTCAGATCACCGAATCGAGTAGTTTTCCCGACTCAGGAACACACCAATATGTGTTTCTAGTTGGAATCCAAGCTCTCGATCCAAACTTACGTTTTCTGGCTGAATTGGGCTCTTTTGCCAATTCTGAGATAAGCTTTGGTCGAACTCCTCAGGGAAAGCTCAGATCAGCGAATGGAGTGGTTTTTTTAGCTTTCCCGACTCAGGACATCACTGATATGTGTATGTTATTCGAAACTGAGCTCTTTGTCAAAAGTAACGTTTCTGGCTGAATTGGGCTCTTTTGCCAATTCTGAGATAAGCTTTGATCTAACTCCTCAGGGAAAGCTAAGAGCACCGAATCGAGTAGTTTTCCATCTTTCCCGACTCAGGAACACACCAATATGTGTTTCTAGTTGGAATCCAAGCTCTGGATCCAAACTAAGGTTTTCTGGCTTAATTGAGTTCTTTTGCCAATTCTGAGATAGGCTTTGGTCTAACTCCTCAGGGAAAGCTCAGATCAGCGAATGGAGTATTTGTTTAGTTTTCCCGACTTAGGACACCACTGATATGTGTATGTTATTCGAAACTGAGCTCTTTGTCAAAAGTAACTTTTCTGGCTGAATTGGGCTCTTTTGTCAATTCTGAGATAAGCTTTGGTCTAACTCTTCAGGGAAAGCTGAGATCAGCGAATGGAGTGGTTGTTTAGCTTTCTCGACTCAGTATACCACTGATATCTGTATGTTATTCGAAACTGAGCTCTGGGTCAAAAGTAACGTTTCTGGCTGAATTGCGCTCTTTTGCCAATTCTGAGATAAGCTTTGGTCGAACTCCTCAGGGAAAACTCAGATCAGCAAATGGAGTGGTGTTTTAGCTTTCTCGACTCAGGACACCACTGATATCTGTATGTTATTCGAAACTGAGCTCTTTGTCAAAAGTAACGTTTCTGGCTGAATTGGGCTCTTTTGCCAATTCTGAGATAAGCTTTGGTCTAACTCTTCAGGGAAAGGTGAGATCAGCGAATGGAGTGGTTGTTTAGCTTTCTCGACTCAGTATACCACTGATATCTGTATGTTATTCGAAACTGAGCTCTGGGTCAAAAGTAACGTTTCTGGCTGAATTGGGCTCTTTTGCCAATTCTGAGATAAGCTTTGGTCGAACTCCTTAGGGAAAGCTCAGATCACCGAATCGAGTAGTTTTCCATCTTTCCCGACTCAGGAACACACCAATATGTGTTTCTAGTTGGAATCCAAGCTCTCGATCCAAACTAACGTGTTATGGCTTAATTGAGTTATTTTGCCAATTCTGAGATAAGCTTTGGTCGAACTCCTCAGGGAAAGCTCAGATCAGCGAATGGAGTGGTTTTTTAGCTTTCCCGACTCAGGACATCACTGATATGTGTATGTTATTCAAAACTGAGCTCTGGGTCAAAAGTAACGTTTCTGGCTGAATTGGGCTCTTTTGTCAATTCTGAGATAAGCTTTGGTCTAACTCTTCAGGGAAAGCTGAGATCAGCGAATGGAGTGGTTGTTTAGCTTTCTCGACTCAGTATACCACTGATATCTGTATGTTATTCGAAACTGAGCTCTGGGTCAAAAGTAACGTTTCTGGCTGAATTGCGCTCTTTTGCCAATTCTGAGATAAGCTTTGGTCGAACTCCTCAGGGAAAACTCAGATCAGCAAATGGAGTGGTGTTTTAGCTTTCTCGACTCAGGACACCACTGATATCTGTATGTTATTCGAAACTGAGCTCTTTGTCAAAAGTAACGTTTCTGGCTGAATTGGGCTCTTTTGCCAATTCTGAGATAAGCTTTGGTCAAACTCCTCAGGGAAAACTCAGATCAGCAAATGGAGTGGTGTTTTAGCTTTCTCGACTCAGGACACCACTGATATCTGTATGTTATTCGAAACTGAGCTCTTTGTCAAAAGTAACGTTTCTGGATGAATTGTGCTCTTTTGCCAATTCTGAGATAAGCTTTGATCTAACTCCTCAGGGAAAGCTAAGAGCACCGAATCGAGTAGTTTTTCATCTTTCCCGACTCAGGAACACACCAATATGTGTTTCTAGTTGGAATCCAAGCTCTCGATCCAAACTAACGTTTTCTGGCTAAATTGAGTTCTTTTGCCAATTCTGAGATAGGCTTTAGTCGAACTCCTCAGGGAAAGCTCAGATCAGCGAATGGAGCATTTTTTTAGTTTTCCCGACTCAGGACATCACTGATATGTGTATGTTATTCGAAACTGAGCTCTTTGTCAAAAGTAACTTTTCTGGCTGAATTGGGCTCTTTTGTCAATTCTGAGATAAGCTTTGGTCTAACTCTTCAGGGAAAGCTGAGATCAGCAAATGGAGTGGTTGTTTAGCTTTCTCGACTCAGTATACCACTGATATCTGTATGTTATTCGAAACTGAGCTCTTTGTCAAAAGTAACGTTTCTGGCTGAATTGGGCTCTTTTGCCAATTCTGAGATAAGCTTTTGTCGAACTCCTCAGCGAAAGCTCAGATCACCGAATCGAGTAGTTTTCCCGACTCAGGAGCACACCAATATGTGTTTCTAGTTGGAATCCAAGCTCTCGATCCAAACTTACGTTTTCTGGCTGAATTGGGCTCTTTTGCCAATTCTGAGATAAGCTTTGGTCTAATTCCTCAGGGACAGCTCAGATCAGCGAATGGAGTATTTTTTTAGTTTTCCCGACTCAGGACACCACTGATATGTGTATGTTATTCGAAACTGAGCTCTTTGTCAAATGTAACGTTTCTGGCTGAATTGGGCTCTTTTGCCAATTCTGAGATAAGCTTTGGTCGAACTCCTCAGCGAAAGCTCAGATCACCGAATCGAGTAGTTTTCCCGACTCAGGAACACACCAATATGTGTTTCTAGTTGGAATCCAAGCTCTCGATCCAAACTTACGTTTTCTGGCTGAATTGGGCTCTTTTGCCAATTCTGAGATAAGCTTTGGTCGAACTCCTCAGGGAAAGCTCAGATCAGCGAATGGAGTGGTTTTTTTTAGCTTTCCCGACTCAGGACATCACTGATATGTGTATGTTATTCGAAACTGAGCTCTGGGTGAAAAGTAACGTTTCTGGCTGAATTGGGCTCTTTTGCCAATTCTGAGATAAGCTTTGGTCTAACTCCTCAGGGAAAGCTCAGATCAGCGAATGGAGTGGTTTTTTTTAGCTTTCCCGACTCAGGACATCACTGATATGTGTATGTTATTCGAAACTGAGCTCTTTGTCAAAAGTAACGTTTCTGGCTGAATTGGGCTCTTTTGCCAATTCTGAGATAAACTTTGGTCTAACTCCTCAGGGAAAGCTCAGATCAGCGAATGGAGTGGTTTTTTAGTTTTCCCGACTCAGGACATCACTGATATGTGTATGTTATTCGAAACTGAGCTCTTTGTCAAAAGTAACGTTTCTGGCTGAATTGGGCTCTTTTGCCAATTCTGAGATAAGCTTTGATCTAACTCCTCAGGGAAAGCTAAGAGCACCGAATCGAGTAGTTTTCCATCTTTCCCGACTCAGGAGCACACCAATATGTGTTTCTAGTTGGAATCCAAGCTCTCGATCCAAACTTACGTTTTCTGGCTGAATTGGGCTCTTTTGCCAATTCTGAGATAAGCTTTGGTCTAACTCCTCAGGGAAAGCTCAGATCAGCGAATGGTGTGGTTTTCTAGCTTTCCCGACTCAGGACATCATTGATATGTGTATGTTATTCGAAACTGAGCTCTTTGTCAAAAGTAACGTTTCTGGCTGAATTGGGCTCTTTTGCCAATTCTGAGATAAACTTTGGTCTAACTCCTCAGGGAAAGCTCAGATCAGCGAATGGAGTGGTTTTTTAGTTTTCCCGACTCAGGACATCACTGATATGTGTATGTTATTCGAAACTGAGCTCTTTGTCAAAAGTAACGTTTCTGGCTGAATTGGGCTCTTTTGCCAATTCTGAGATAAGCTTTGATCTAACTCCTCAGGGAAAGCTAAGAGCACCGAATCGAGTAGTTTTCCATCTTTCCCGACTCAGGAGCACACCAATATGTGTTTCTAGTTGGAATCCAAGCTCTCGATCCAAACTTACGTTTTCTGGCTGAATTGGGCTCTTTTGCCAATTCTGAGATAAGCTTTGGTCTAATTCCTCAGGGAAAGCTCAGATCAGCGAATGGAGTATTTTTTTAGTTTTCCCGACTCAGGACACCACTGATATGTGTATGTTATTCGAAACTGAGCTCTTCGTCAAATGTAACGTTTCTGGCTGAATTGGGCTCTTTTGCCAATTCTGAGATAAGCTTTGGTCGAACTCCTCAGCGAAAGCTCAGATCACCGAATCGAGTAGTTTTCCCGACTCAGGAACACACCAATATGTGTTTCTAGTTGGAATCCAAGCTCTCGATCCAAACTTACGTTTTCTGGCTGAATTGGGCTCTTTTGCCAATTCTGAGATAAGCTTTGGTCGAACTCCTCAGGGAAAGCTCAGATCAGCGAATGGAGTGGTTTTTTTAGCTTTCCCGACTCAGGACATCACTGATATGTGTATGTTATTCGAAACTGAGCTCTTTGTCAAAAGTAACGTTTCTGGCTGAATT
This sequence comes from Natrix helvetica, assembly GCF_964273705.1. NCBI lineage: Eukaryota > Metazoa > Chordata > Lepidosauria > Squamata > Natricidae > Natrix > Natrix helvetica. The sequence goes on from NC_138555.1 coordinate 51,134,580, forward strand.
GGGCTCTTTTGCCAATTCTGAGATAAGCTTTGATCTAACTCCTCAGGGAAAGCTAAGAGCACCGAATCGAGTAGTTTTCCATCTTTCCCGACTCAGGAACACACCAATATGTGTTTCTAGTTGGAATCCAAGCTCTGGATCCAAACTAAGGTTTTCTGGCTTAATTGAGTTCTTTTGCCAATTCTGAGATAGGCTTTGGTCTAACTCCTCAGGGAAAGCTCAGATCAGCGAATGGAGTATTTGTTTAGTTTTCCCGACTTAGGACACCACTGATATGTGTATGTTATTCGAAACTGAGCTCTTTGTCAAAAGTAACTTTTCTGGCTGAATTGGGCTCTTTTGTCAATTCTGAGATAAGCTTTGGTCTAACTCTTCAGGGAAAGCTGAGATCAGCGAATGGAGTGGTTGTTTAGCTTTCTCGACTCAGTATACCACTGATATCTGTATGTTATTCGAAACTGAGCTCTGGGTCAAAAGTAACGTTTCTGGCTGAATTGCGCTCTTTTGCCAATTCTGAGATAAGCTTTGGTCGAACTCCTCAGGGAAAACTCAGATCAGCAAATGGAGTGGTGTTTTAGCTTTCTCGACTCAGGACACCACTGATATCTGTATGTTATTCGAAACTGAGCTCTTTGTCAAAAGTAACGTTTCTGGCTGAATTGGGCTCTTTTGCCAATTCTGAGATAAGCTTTGGTCTAACTCCTCAGGGAAAGGTGAGATCAGCGAATGGAGTGGTGTTTTAGCTTTCTCGACTCAGGACACCACTGATATCTGTATGTTATTCGAAACTGAGCTCTGGGTCAAAAGTAACGTTTCTGGCTGAATTGGGCTCTTTTGCCAATTCTGAGATAAGCTTTGGTCGAACTCCTTAGGGAAAGCTCAGATCACCGAATCGAGTAGTTTTCCATCTTTCCCGACTCAGGAACACACCAATATGTGTTTCTAGTTGGAATCCAAGCTCTCGATCCAAACTAACGTGTTATGGCTTAATTGAGTTATTTTGCCAATTCTGAGATAAGCTTTGGTCGAACTCCTCAGGGAAAGCTCAGATCAGCGAATGGAGTGGTTTTTTAGCTTTCCCGACTCAGGACATCACTGATATGTGTATGTTATTCAAAACTGAGCTCTGGGTCAAAAGTAACGTTTCTGGCTGAATTGGGCTCTTTTGCCAATTCTGAGATAAGCTTTGGTCTAACTCTTCAGGGAAAGCTGAGATCAGCAAATGGAGTGGTTTTTTTAGCTTTCTCGACTCAGTATACCACTGATATCTGTATGTTATTCGAAACTGAGCTCTGGGTGAAAAGTAACGTTTCTGGCTGAATTGGGCTCTTTTGCCAATTCTGAGATAAGCTTTGGTCTAACTCCTCAGGGAAAGCTCAGATCACCGAATCGAGTAGTTTTTCATTTTTTCCGACTCAGGAACACACCAATATATGTTTCTAGTTGGAATCCAAGCTCTGGATCCAAACTAACGTTTTCTGGCTTAATTGAGTTCTTTTGCCAATTCTGAGATAGGCTTTGGTCTAACTCCTCAGGGAAAGCTCAGATCAGCGAATGGAGTGGTTTTTTAGTTTTCCCGACTCAGGACACCACTGATATGTGTATGTTTTTCAAAAGTGAGCTCTTTGTCAAAAGTAACGTTTCTGGCTGAATTGGGCTCTTTTGCCAATTCTGAGATAAGCTTTGGTCGAACTCCTCAGGGAAAACTCAGATCACCGAATGGAGTGGTTTTTTAGTTTTCCCGACTCAGGACATCACTGATATGTGTATGTTATTCGAAACTGAGCTCTTTGTCAAAAGTAACGTTTCTGGCTGAATTGGGCTCTTTTGCCAATTCTGAGATAAGCTTTTGTCGAACTCCTCAGCGAAAGCTCAGATCACCGAATCGAGTAGTTTTCCCGACTCAGGAGCACACCAATATGTGTTTCTAGTTGGAATCCAAGCTCTCGATCCAAACTTACGTTTTCTGGCTGAATTGGGCTCTTTTGCCAATTCTGAGATAAGCTTTGGTCTAATTCCTCAGGGACAGCTCAGATCAGCGAATGGAGTATTTTTTTAGTTTTCCCGACTCAGGACACCACTGATATGTGTATGTTATTCGAAACTGAGCTCTTTGTCAAATGTAACGTTTCTGGCTGAATTGGGCTCTTTTGCCAATTCTGAGATAAGCTTTGGTCGAACTCCTCAGCGAAAGCTCAGATCACCGAATCGAGTAGTTTTCCCGACTCAGGAACACACCAATATGTGTTTCTAGTTGGAATCCAAGCTCTCGATCCAAACTTACGTTTTCTGGCTGAATTGGGCTCTTTTGCCAATTCTGAGATAAGCTTTGGTCGAACTCCTCAGGGAAAGCTCAGATCAGCGAATGGAGTGGTTTTTTTTAGCTTTCCCGACTCAGGACATCACTGATATGTGTATGTTATTCGAAACTGAGCTCTTTGTCAAAAGTAACGTTTCTGGCTGAATTGGGCTCTTTTGCCAATTCTGAGATAAACTATGGTCTAACTCCTCAGGGAAAGCTCAGATCAGCGAATGGAGTGGTTTTTTAGTTTTCCCGACTCAGGACATCACTGATATGTGTATGTTATTCGAAACTGAGCTCTTTGTCAAAAGTAACGTTTCTGGCTGAATTGGGCTCTTTTGCCAATTCTGAGATAAGCTTTGATCTAACTCCTCAGGGAAAGCTAAGAGCACCGAATCGAGTAGTTTTCCATCTTTCCCGACTCAGGAGCACACCAATATGTGTTTCTAGTTGGAATCCAAGCTCTCGATCCAAACTTACGTTTTCTGGCTGAATTGGGCTCTTTTGCCAATTCTGAGATAAGCTTTGGTCTAACTCCTCAGGGAAAGCTCAGATCAGCGAATGGTGTGGTTTTCTAGCTTTCCCGACTCAGGACATCATTGATATGTGTATGTTATTCGAAACTGAGCTCTTTGTCAAAAGTAACGTTTCTGGCTGAATTGGGCTCTTTTGCCAATTCTGAGATAAACTTTGGTCTAACTCCTCAGGGAAAGCTCAGATCAGCGAATGGAGTGGTTTTTTAGTTTTCCCGACTCAGGACATCACTGATATGTGTATGTTATTCGAAACTGAGCTCTTTGTCAAAAGTAACGTTTCTGGCTGAATTGGGCTCTTTTGCCAATTCTGAGATAAGCTTTGATCTAACTCCTCAGGGAAAGCTAAGAGCACCGAATCGAGTAGTTTTCCATCTTTCCCGACTCAGGAGCACACCAATATGTGTTTCTAGTTGGAATCCAAGCTCTCGATCCAAACTTACGTTTTCTGGCTGAATTGGGCTCTTTTGCCAATTCTGAGATAAGCTTTGGTCTAATTCCTCAGGGAAAGCTCAGATCAGCGAATGGAGTATTTTTTTAGTTTTCCCGACTCAGGACACCACTGATATGTGTATGTTATTCGAAACTGAGCTCTTCGTCAAATGTAACGTTTCTGGCTGAATTGGGCTCTTTTGCCAATTCTGAGATAAGCTTTGGTCGAACTCCTCAGCGAAAGCTCAGATCACCGAATCGAGTAGTTTTCCCGACTCAGGAACACACCAATATGTGTTTCTAGTTGGAATCCAAGCTCTCGATCCAAACTTACGTTTTCTGGCTGAATTGGGCTCTTTTGCCAATTCTGAGATAAGCTTTGGTCGAACTCCTCAGGGAAAGCTCAGATCAGCGAATGGAGTGGTTTTTTTAGCTTTCCCGACTCAGGACATCACTGATATGTGTATGTTATTCGAAACTGAGCTCTTTGTCAAAAGTAACGTTTCTGGCTGAATTGGGCTCTTTTGCCAATTCTGAGATAAGCTTTGATCTAACTCCTCAGGGAAAGCTAAGAGCACCGAATCGAGTAGTTTTCCATCTTTCCCGACTCAGGAACACACCAATATGTGTTTCTAGTTGGAATCCAAGCTCTGGATCCAAACTAAGGTTTTCTGGCTTAATTGAGTTCTTTTGCCAATTCTGAGATAGGCTTTGGTCTAACTCCTCAGGGAAAGCTCAGATCAGCGAATGGAGTATTTGTTTAGTTTTCCCGACTTAGGACACCACTGATATGTGTATGTTATTCGAAACTGAGCTCTTTGTCAAAAGTAACTTTTCTGGCTGAATTGGGCTCTTTTGTCAATTCTGAGATAAGCTTTGGTCTAACTCTTCAGGGAAAGCTGAGATCAGCGAATGGAGTGGTTGTTTAGCTTTCTCGACTCAGTATACCACTGATATCTGTATGTTATTCGAAACTGAGCTCTGGGTCAAAAGTAACGTTTCTGGCTGAATTGCGCTCTTTTGCCAATTCTGAGATAAGCTTTGGTCGAACTCCTCAGGGAAAACTCAGATCAGCAAATGGAGTGGTGTTTTAGCTTTCTCGACTCAGGACACCACTGATATCTGTATGTTATTCGAAACTGAGCTCTTTGTCAAAAGTAACGTTTCTGGCTGAATTGGGCTCTTTTGCCAATTCTGAGATAAGCTTTGGTCTAACTCTTCAGGGAAAGGTGAGATCAGCGAATGGAGTGGTTGTTTAGCTTTCTCGACTCAGTATACCACTGATATCTGTATGTTATTCGAAACTGAGCTCTGGGTCAAAAGTAACGTTTCTGGCTGAATTGGGCTCTTTTGCCAATTCTGAGATAAGCTTTGGTCGAACTCCTTAGGGAAAGCTCAGATCACCGAATCGAGTAGTTTTCCATCTTTCCCGACTCAGGAACACACCAATATGTGTTTCTAGTTGGAATCCAAGCTCTCGATCCAAACTAACGTGTTATGGCTTAATTGAGTTATTTTGCCAATTCTGAGATAAGCTTTGGTCGAACTCCTCAGGGAAAGCTCAGATCAGCGAATGGAGTGGTTTTTTAGCTTTCCCGACTCAGGACATCACTGATATGTGTATGTTATTCAAAACTGAGCTCTGGGTCAAAAGTAACGTTTCTGGCTGAATTGGGCTCTTTTGCCAATTCTGAGATAAGCTTTGGTCGAACTCCTCAGGGAAAACTCAGATCAGCGAATGGAGTGGTTTTTTTAGCTTTCCCGACTCAGGACATCACTGATATGTGTATGTTATTCGAAACTGAGCTCTGGGTGAAAAGTAACGTTTCTGGCTGAATTGGGCTCTTTTGCCAATTCTGAGATAAGCTTTGGTCTAACTCCTCAGGGAAAGCTCAGATCACCGAATCGAGTAGTTTTTCATTTTTTCCGACTCAGGAACACACCAATATATGTTTCTAGTTGGAATCCAAGCTCTGGATCCAAACTAACGTTTTCTGGCTTAATTGAGTTCTTTTGCCAATTCTGAGATAGGCTTTGGTCTAACTCCTCAGGGAAAGCTCAGATCAGCGAATGGAGTGGTTTTTTAGTTTTCCCGACTCAGGACATCACTGATATGTGTATGTTATTCGAAACTGAGCTCTTTGTCAAAAGTAACGTTTCTGGCTGAATTGGGCTCTTTTGCCAATTCTGAGATAAGCTTTGGTCGAACTCCTCAGCGAAAGCTCAGATCACCGAATCGAGTAGTTTTCCCGACTCAGGAACACACCAATATGTGTTTCTAGTTGGAATCCAAGCTCTCGATCCAAACTTACGTTTTCTGGCTGAATTGGGCTCTTTTGCCAATTCTGAGATAAGCTTTGGTCGAACTCCTCAGGGAAAGCTCAGATCAGCGAATGGAGTGGTTTTTTTAGCTTTCCCGCCTCAGGACATCACTGATATGTGTATGTTATTCGAAACTGAGCTCTTTGTCAAAAGTAACGTTTCTGGCTGAATTGGGCTCTTTTGCCAATTCTGAGATAAGCTTTGATCTAACTCCTCAGGGAAAGCTAAGAGCACCGAATCGAGTAGTTTTCCATCTTTCCCGACTCAGGAGCACACCAATATGTGTTTCTAGTTGGAATCCAAGCTCTCGATCCAAACTTACGTTTTCTGGCTGAATTGGGCTCTTTTGCCAATTCTGAGATAAGCTTTGGTCTAATTCCTCAGGGAAAGCTCAGATCAGCGAATGGAGTATTTTTTTAGTTTTCCCGACTCAGGACACCACTGATATGTGTATGTTATTCGAAACTGAGCTCTTCGTCAAATGTAACGTTTCTGGCTGAATTGGGCTCTTTTGCCAATTCTGAGATAAGCTTTGGTCGAACTCCTCAGCGAAAGCTCAGATCACCGAATCGAGTAGTTTTCCCGACTCAGGAACACACCAATATGTGTTTCTAGTTGGAATCCAAGCTCTCGATCCAAACTTACGTTTTCTGGCTGAATTGGGCTCTTTTGCCAATTCTGAGATAAGCTTTGGTCGAACTCCTCAGGGAAAGCTCAGATCAGCGAATGGAGTGGTTTTTTTAGCTTTCCCGACTCAGGACATCACTGATATGTGTATGTTATTCGAAACTGAGCTCTTTGTCAAAAGTAACGTTTCTGGCTGAATTGGGCTCTTTTGCCAATTCTGAGATAAGCTTTGATCTAACTCCTCAGGGAAAGCTAAGAGCACCGAATCGAGTAGTTTTCCATCTTTCCCGACTCAGGAACACACCAATATGTGTTTCTAGTTGGAATCCAAGCTCTGGATCCAAACTAAGGTTTTCTGGCTTAATTGAGTTCTTTTGCCAATTCTGAGATAGGCTTTGGTCTAACTCCTCAGGGAAAGCTCAGATCAGCGAATGGAGTATTTGTTTAGTTTTCCCGACTTAGGACACCACTGATATGTGTATGTTATTCGAAACTGAGCTCTTTGTCAAAAGTAACTTTTCTGGCTGAATTGGGCTCTTTTGTCAATTCTGAGATAAGCTTTGGTCTAACTCTTCAGGGAAAGCTGAGATCAGCGAATGGAGTGGTTGTTTAGCTTTCTCGACTCAGTATACCACTGATATCTGTATGTTATTCGAAACTGAGCTCTGGGTCAAAAGTAACGTTTCTGGCTGAATTGCGCTCTTTTGCCAATTCTGAGATAAGCTTTGGTCGAACTCCTCAGGGAAAACTCAGATCAGCAAATGGAGTGGTGTTTTAGCTTTCTCGACTCAGGACACCACTGATATCTGTATGTTATTCGAAACTGAGCTCTTTGTCAAAAGTAACGTTTCTGGCTGAATTGGGCTCTTTTGCCAATTCTGAGATAAGCTTTGGTCTAACTCTTCAGGGAAAGGTGAGATCAGCGAATGGAGTGGTTGTTTAGCTTTCTCGACTCAGTATACCACTGATATCTGTATGTTATTCGAAACTGAGCTCTGGGTCAAAAGTAACGTTTCTGGCTGAATTGGGCTCTTTTGCCAATTCTGAGATAAGCTTTGGTCGAACTCCTTAGGGAAAGCTCAGATCACCGAATCGAGTAGTTTTCCATCTTTCCCGACTCAGGAACACACCAATATGTGTTTCTAGTTGGAATCCAAGCTCTCGATCCAAACTAACGTGTTATGGCTTAATTGAGTTATTTTGCCAATTCTGAGATAAGCTTTGGTCGAACTCCTCAGGGAAAGCTCAGATCAGCGAATGGAGTGGTTTTTTAGCTTTCCCGACTCAGGAACACACCAATATGTGTTTCTAGTTGGAATCCAAGCTCTCGATCCAAACTAACGTGTTATGGCTTAATTGAGTTATTTTGCCAATTCTGAGATAAGCTTTGATCTAACTCCTCAGGGAAAGCTAAGAGCACCGAATCGAGTAGTTTTCCATCTTTCCCGACTCAGGAACACACCAATATGTGTTTCTAGTTGGAATCCAAGCTCTGGATCCAAACTAAGGTTTTCTGGCTTAATTGAGTTCTTTTGCCAATTCTGAGATAGGCTTTGGTCTAACTCCTCAGGGAAAGCTCAGATCAGCGAATGGAGTATTTGTTTAGTTTTCCCGACTTAGGACACCACTGATATGTGTATGTTATTCGAAACTGAGCTCTTTGTCAAAAGTAACTTTTCTGGCTGAATTGGGCTCTTTTGTCAATTCTGAGATAAGCTTTGGTCTAACTCTTCAGGGAAAGCTGAGATCAGCGAATGGAGTGGTTGTTTAGCTTTCTCGACTCAGTATACCACTGATATCTGTATGTTATTCGAAACTGAGCTCTGGGTCAAAAGTAACGTTTCTGGCTGAATTGCGCTCTTTTGCCAATTCTGAGATAAGCTTTGGTCGAACTCCTCAGGGAAAACTCAGATCAGCAAATGGAGTGGTGTTTTAGCTTTCTCGACTCAGGACACCACTGATATCTGTATGTTATTCGAAACTGAGCTCTTTGTCAAAAGTAACGTTTCTGGCTGAATTGGGCTCTTTTGCCAATTCTGAGATAAGCTTTGGTCTAACTCTTCAGGGAAAGGTGAGATCAGCGAATGGAGTGGTTGTTTAGCTTTCTCGACTCAGTATACCACTGATATCTGTATGTTATTCGAAACTGAGCTCTGGGTCAAAAGTAACGTTTCTGGCTGAATTGGGCTCTTTTGCCAATTCTGAGATAAGCTTTGGTCGAACTCCTTAGGGAAAGCTCAGATCACCGAATCGAGTAGTTTTCCATCTTTCCCGACTCAGGAACACACCAATATGTGTTTCTAGTTGGAATCCAAGCTCTCGATCCAAACTAACGTGTTATGGCTTAATTGAGTTATTTTGCCAATTCTGAGATAAGCTTTGGTCGAACTCCTCAGGGAAAGCTCAGATCAGCGAATGGAGTGGTTTTTTAGCTTTCCCGACTCAGGACATCACTGATATGTGTATGTTATTCAAAACTGAGCTCTGGGTCAAAAGTAACGTTTCTGGCTGAATTGGGCTCTTTTGCCAATTCTGAGATAAGCTTTGGTCGAACTCCTCAGGGAAAACTCAGATCAGCGAATGGAGTGGTTTTTTTAGCTTTCCCGACTCAGGACATCACTGATATGTGTATGTTATTCGAAACTGAGCTCTGGGTGAAAAGTAACGTTTCTGGCTGAATTGGGCTCTTTTGCCAATTCTGAGATAAGCTTTGGTCTAACTCCTCAGGGAAAGCTCAGATCACCGAATCGAGTAGTTTTTCATTTTTTCCGACTCAGGAACACACCAATATATGTTTCTAGTTGGAATCCAAGCTCTCGATCCAAACTAACGTTTTCTGGCTAAATTGAGTTCTTTTGCCAATTCTGAGATAGGCTTTAGTCGAACTCCTCAGGGAAAGCTCGGATCAGCGAATGGAGCATTTTTTTAGTTTTCCCGACTCAGGACATCACTGATATGTGTATGTTATTCGAAACTGAGCTCTTTGTCAAAAGTAACTTTTCTGGCTGAATTGGGCTCTTTTGTCAATTCTGAGATAAGCTTTGGTCTAACTCTTCAGGGAAAGCTGAGATCAGCGAATGGAGTGGTTGTTTAGCTTTCTCGACTCAGTATACCACTGATATCTGTATGTTATTCGAAACTGAGCTCTGGGTCAAAAGTAACGTTTCTGGCTGAATTGCGCTCTTTTGCCAATTCTGAGATAAGCTTTGGTCGAACTCCTCAGGGAAAACTCAGATCAGCAAATGGAGTGGTGTTTTAGCTTTCTCGACTCAGGACACCACTGATATCTGTATGTTATTCGAAACTGAGCTCTTTGTCAAAAGTAACGTTTCTGGCTGAATTGGGCTCTTTTGCCAATTCTGAGATAAGCTTTGGTCTAACTCTTCAGGGAAAGGTGAGATCAGCGAATGGAGTGGTTGTTTAGCTTTCTCGACTCAGTATACCACTGATATCTGTATGTTATTCGAAACTGAGCTCTGGGTCAAAAGTAACGTTTCTGGCTGAATTGGGCTCTTTTGCCAATTCTGAGATAAGCTTTGGTCGAACTCCTTAGGGAAAGCTCAGATCACCGAATCGAGTAGTTTTCCATCTTTCCCGACTCAGGAACACACCAATATGTGTTTCTAGTTGGAATCCAAGCTCTCGATCCAAACTAACGTGTTATGGCTTAATTGAGTTATTTTGCCAATTCTGAGATAAGCTTTGGTCGAACTCCTCAGGGAAAGCTCAGATCAGCGAATGGAGTGGTTTTTTAGCTTTCCCGACTCAGGACATCACTGATATGTGTATGTTATTCAAAACTGAGCTCTGGGTCAAAAGTAACGTTTCTGGCTGAATTGGGCTCTTTTGCCAATTCTGAGATAAGCTTTGGTCGAACTCCTCAGGGAAAACTCAGATCAGCGAATGGAGTGGTTTTTTTAGCTTTCCCGACTCAGGACATCACTGATATGTGTATGTTATTCGAAACTGAGCTCTGGGTGAAAAGTAACGTTTCTGGCTGAATTGGGCTCTTTTGCCAATTCTGAGATAAGCTTTGGTCTAACTCCTCAGGGAAAGCTCAGATCACCGAATCGAGTAGTTTTTCATTTTTTCCGACTCAGGAACACACCAATATATGTTTCTAGTTGGAATCCAAGCTCTCGATCCAAACTAACGTTTTCTGGCTAAATTGAGTTCTTTTGCCAATTCTGAGATAGGCTTTAGTCGAACTCCTCAGGGAAAGCTCGGATCAGCGAATGGAGCATTTTTTTAGTTTTCCCGACTCAGGACATCACTGATATGTGTATGTTATTCGAAACTGAGCTCTTTGTCAAAAGTAACGTTTCTGGCTGAATTGGGCTCTTTTGCCAATTCTGAGATAAGCTTTGGTCAAACTCCTCAGGGAAAACTCAGATCAGCAAATGGAGTGGTGTTTTAGCTTTCTCGACTCAGGACACCACTGATATCTGTATGTTATTCGAAACTGAGCTCTTTGTCAAAAGTAACGTTTCTGGATGAATTGTGCTCTTTTGCCAATTCTGAGATAAGCTTTGATCTAACTCCTCAGGGAAAGCTAAGAGCACCGAATCGAGTAGTTTTTCATCTTTCCCGACTCAGGAACACACCAATATGTGTTTCTAGTTGGAATCCAAGCTCTGGATCCAAACTAAGGTTTTCTGGCTTAATTGAGTTCTTTTGCCAATTCTGAGATAGGCTTTGGTCTAACTCCTCAGGGAAAGCTCAGATCAGCGAATGGAGTATTTGTTTAGTTTTCCCGACTTAGGACACCACTGATATGTGTATGTTATTCGAAACTGAGCTCTTTGTCAAAAGTAACTTTTCTGGCTGAATTGGGCTCTTTTGTCAATTCTGAGATAAGCTTTGGTCGAACTCCTCAGGGAAAGCTGAGATCAGCGAATGGAGTGGTTGTTTAGCTTTCTCGACTCAGTATACCACTGATATCTGTATGTTATTCGAAACTGAGCTCTGGGTCAAAAGTAACGTTTCTGGCTGAATTGGGCTCTTTTGCCAATTCTGAGATAAGCTTTGGTCGAACTCCTTAGGGAAAGCTCAGATCACCGAATCGAGTAGTTTTCCATCTTTCCCGACTCAGGAACACACCAATATGTGTTTCTAGTTGGAATCCAAGCTCTCGATCCAAACTAACGTGTTCTGGCTTAATTGAGTTATTTTGCCAATTCTGAGATAAGCTTTGGTCGAACTCCTCAGGGAAAGCTCAGATCAGCGAATGGAGTGGTTTTTTAGCTTTCCCGACTCAGGACATCACTGATATGTGTATGTTATTCAAAACTGAGCTCTGGGTCAAAAGTAACGTTTCTGGATGAATTGTGCTCTTTTGCGAATTATGAGATAACCTTTGATCTAACTCCTCAGGGAAAGCTAAGATCACCTAATCGAGTAGTTTTTCGTCTTTCCCGACTCAGGAACACACCAATATGTGTTTTTAGTTGGAATCCAAGCTCTGGATGCAAACTAACGTTTTCTGGCTGAATTGAGTTCTTTTGCCAATTCTGAGATAGGCTTTGGTCTAACTCAGTGGTGGGCAACCTTTTTTTTCAACTGAGCCAAATCTCGCCAAAACCACGATTGAAATTTATTTTGAGAGCCGCATTTTTAAAACCGAAAATACATAGGATGGTACACTGTTTTTAGTTTCAATAAGTTTTTATTGAGAATATTCTGCATGCAAGTATCCACATAGGTCGGGAGGATACAAATAACACAACTAATAAAAGAAAAACTTTAGAACGATATTATTTATCGATAACGTTAAATTCCGTAAAATTTGCCTTACAATGTAGAGAAAATTACATCCTGACAATGACTGACAAAGTCACAACCACTAATGTGAACATTGGCCTTGCATTTCCTTGGATAGTTTGAGTAAGTCAGGTTTGTATGTTGTTGTTTTTCATTTCATCTCTCACTCCCACTTTCTTTCTTTTTTTCTTTTTCTTTCTCTCTCTCTCTCTGGCTCTTTGACTCTCTCTCCCTCCCTCCCTCCCTCTCTGTCTCCCTCTGTCATTTTCTCTGGGTGTCTATTTGTCTGTCTGTCTCTGTATCTCTGTCTCTCTCTCCTCCTTCCCCCATCTCTGTCACTCTGTGTGTGTGTGTGTGTGGGTCTGTCTGTCTCTCACTCACTCTGTGTGTGTGTGTGTGTGTGTCTGTCTCTCCCTCTGTCTCTCTCCCCTCCCTTCCTCTCTCTCTGTCACTCTGTGTATGTGGATGTGTCTGTCTCTCACTCATTCACTTAATCACTCACTCTGTGTGTGTCTCTCTCTTTGTCTATCTTTCTCTCCCTCCCTCCCTCTCTCTGTCTCTGTGTGTGTGTCTGTGTGTGTGTGTGTGTCAGTCTCTCTCTGATTCCCTCCCTCACTCCCTCTCTCTGTTCCTCTCTCTGTTTGTCTGTCTCATTCACACACACACACACACACACACACACACACAGTGGTCACCTTGTTGAGTGTTCCAATCACATTTGAAACACTCAACAACTGGCCTGCATTTATGCTGCAAAATACCATAAATGCAGGCCAGTTGTTGAGTGTTTCAAATGTGATTGGAACACTCAACAAGGTGACCACTGTGTGTGTGTGTGTGTGTGTGAGTGAGACAGACAGACAGAGAGAGGAACAGAGAGAGGGAGTGAGAGAGGGAATCAGAGAGAGACTGACAGAGCTGTACGCGCGCGCCTGTTTTCCATGGCGTGGAGCAGCGGTGAGATTCTGCGCGGCGAGCGATGATTCCGGGGGCCATCAGTGGGGGGGCAGGGTCTCCCCTCGCATTCCTCATCTTCCTGGATGGCCCCTGGAATCATCGCTCGCCACGCAGAATCTCGCCGCTGCTCCACGCCGTGGAAAACAAGCGCGTGCGCACAGCTCGGAAAATTACAGCCTGGGAGACTTCTCACTCGGCTTTTGTAGAAGCTTCCCTCCGAAGCGCGGCTTCCCTCCCTCCTCTCGGGCTTCGGAGGGAAGCTTCTGCAAAAGCCGAGTGAGAAGTCTCCCAGGCTGTAATTTTCCGAGCTGTGCGCACGTGCATGTTTTCCACGGCGTGGAGCAGCGGCGAGATTCTGCGTGGCGAGCGATGATTCCAGGGGCCATCCGGGAAGATGAGGAACGCGAGGGGAGACCCTGCCCCCCCCCACTGATGGCCCCCGGAATCATCGCTCGCCGCGCAGAATCTCACCGCTGCTCCACGCCGTGGAAAACAGGCGCGCGCGTACAGCTCGGCAAATTACAGCCTGGGAGACTTGTCACTCGGCTTTTGCAGAAGCTTCCCTCCGAAGCCTGAGAGGAGGGAGCGGAGCGGGCGCCCGGCACACTGAAGAGCCACATTAAAATGTGTAAAGAGCCGCATTTGGCTCGCGAGCCGCGGCTTGCCGACCACTGGTCTAACTCCTCAGGGAAAGCTCAGATCAGCGAATCGAGTAGTTTTCCCGACTCAGGAACAGACCAATATGTGTTTCTAGTTGGAATCCAAGCTCTCGATCCAAACTAACGTTTTCTGGCTGAATTGGGCTCTTTTGCCAATTCTGAGATAAGCTTTGGTCTAACTCCTCAGGGAAAGCTCAGATCAGCGAATGGAGTATTTTTTTAGTTTTCCCGACTCAGGACACCACTGATATGTGTATGTTATTCGAAACTGAGCTCTTTGTCAAAAGTAACGTTTCTGGCTGAATTGGGCTCTTTTGCCAATTCTGAGATAAGCTTTGGTCGAACTCCTCAGGGAAAGCTCAGATCAGCGAATGGAGTGGTTTTTTAGCTTTCCCGACTCAGGACATCACTGATATGTGTATGTTATTAGAAACTGAGCTCTGGGTCAAAAGTAACGTTTCTGGCTGAATTGGGCTCTTTTGCCAATTCTGAGATAAGCTTTGGTCGAACTCCTTAGGGAAAGCTCAGATCACCGAATCGAGTAGTTTTCCATCTTTCCCGACTCAGGAAGACACCAATATGTGTTTCTAGTTGGAATCCAAGCTCTCGATCCAAACTAACGTTTTCTGGCTTAATTGAGTTCTTTTGCCAATTCTGAGATAGGCTTTGGTCTAACTCCTCAGGGAAAGCTCAGATCAGCGAATGGAGTATTTTTTTAGTTTTCCCGACTCAGGACACCACTGATATCTGTATGTTATTCGAAACTGAGCTCTAGGTCAAAAGTAACGTTTCTGGCTGAATTGGGCTCTTTTGCCAATTCTGAGATAAGCTTTGGTCGATCAGATCAGCGAATCGAGTAGTTTTCCATCTTTCCAGACTCAGGAACACACCAATATGTGTTTCTAGTTGGAATCCAAGCCCTCGATCCAATCTAACGTTTTCTGGCTGAATTGAGTTCTTTTGCCGAGTCCCTTTGTTGAGGGGGAGCGGCCTATAAATTGAATTAATAAAATAAATAAATAAATAAATAAATAAAGTCAGCACTGGGAGCGTCTGCCTCCAAACCCCTTTTTAGTTCTCTGAACCCCACTCCATGTCCATCCGGCTTCCCATGCCCACCAGCCGCTGCAGTATCCACCAGGGCCAACACCCATCGGGCAGTACTGGTTCGCAGGGGAAAGCCTTGGCTGTTTGGTTCCATCAGATGTCAGGCTGCTTCCAGCAGGCTGCTGCCACTGCACCACCTCGCTCATCAGTCCCGTTGCATCCCCCCCACCCGAGGAATGGCGAGGCCCCAGGCCGGGGCTCGACAGGACCTTCAAGTCCTGTCACACACACTTATGTTAAGTGTGTGTGACCCCTTTTACGGCTTTTCTTTTCATGGTTGTTAAGTGAACCATTGCATTTGTTACATGAGTCACACGGTCATTGAGTGAATCCGGCTTCCCCATTGACTTTGCTAGACAGGTCACAAAAGGGGATCACATGACCCCTGGACACCGTGACTGTCATAAATATGAATCAGTCAACAAACTTCTGAATTTTGATCACATGAGTGTGAAGATGTGGAACGGTTGTAAGTGTGGAAAACGGTCATAAATCCCTTTGTCCAGCATTGTTGTAACTTTGAATGGTCACTAAATGAACTGTCATAAATATGAATCAGTTGACAAGCATCTGAATTTTGACCTGTGATGTGCAGCGGTTGCAAGTGTGAAAAACGGTTGTAAGTCCCTTTTTCCAGTTGGGGAATTCTGGGAGTCAAAGTCCACCCTTCTTAAAGCATGTCGGGTGGCGGATTCTGGGAGTTGGAGTCCTCCCCTCTTAAAGCATGCCAGCTGGGGGATTCTGGGAAGTCCACCCTTCTTAAAGATTCTGAGCCTGAGAACCAGTGCCATATTCTGATGAACCAGGACGTTAAACGAGACTAGCCCACTTTAGTTAGTCCACTATGTGAATTTAGCCCGTTGCTTCTGTGTGATGTTGGCATAACCACAACCCAGCAAGAATCTTCTTGAAATAAAGCCATTTTTTTTCCAAATTCGAAATTCCCGCTCTTCCGCAGCCCATTACACAGATAGTCCCCAACTTACAACCGTTCCTTTAGTGACCGTTCAAAGCAAGACACTGAAAAAAGCAATTTGTGACCCTTTTTCAAACTTACAACTGTTGCATTATCCCCATGGTCACGTGAACAAAATTTAGACACTTGGCAACTGACTTGGACTTATGACTGTCATAACTTCCAGGGGGTCTGACAGTCAATGGGGAAGATGGATTTGCTTCATGACCGTGCACCTCCTTAACCAATGCCGTGATTCACTTAACAACCGTGGCAAGAAAGGTCATAAAAAGGTGGGGAACCTGTCTTCCTGCCTGTCTGCCCGATGGCATAACAGTGGGGTGAATATAATAAGATTTTGTTTTGTTTAACCTTCATTTAAAAATATATATGCCAAGATAAAAATCTCTTCCAGGGACAGGCAGTTCTTGATTTACAACTCAGACACTTGGCAACTGACTCGTATTTATGATGGTCGTGTTGTCCTGGGGTCAGGCAATCCCCTTTTGTGATGAGCAAAGCCCACCGATTTGCTTAACGATGGCATGACTTAACTTGAAAACCGCAGTGATTCACTTAGCAACAGCGGCCGGAAAGGTCGTCAATTGAGGCAAAACTCACTTCAGAAATGATGGAAATTGGGGGCTGAATTGTGGTCATAGCCGAGGACTATCTGGATTTGTGAAGTTGTATACGTCTCCCTCTTGTCAAAGCGAGGCTGAGAATATTTAGAAATTCTTGACAGATGTTTCAAATCCGATGTAAAATATGCAAGTAGTCCTCGACTTAACCGTTTTTTAATTACACAAAATTAGAACAGCCTAAGTGACTCACAACAAGTACCTACAAGACCATCACACCCACTTCAAAGAGATCACAATTTGGGCACTGGGCAACCAGCTGGCATTTATGTTGTGACGTTTTGCGTGGATTTTTGGCATTTATGTTGTAATGCTTTGTGAGGATTATTGGCATTTATGTTGTGATGTTTTCCGTGGATTTTTGTTGTGACATTTTGTGTAAAGTTTTTGACATTTGTGTTGTGACATTTTGTGTGGATTTTTGGCATTTATGTTTTTGACGTTTTGTGTGAATTTTTGGCATTTATGTTGTGACATTTTGTGTGAATTTTTGGCATTTATGGTGTGATGTTTTGTGTAGGTTTTTTTGGACAATTTTGTGATGTTTTGAGTGGATTTTTGGCATTTATATGACTGCATGGATTTTCGGCATTTATGTTGTGACCTTTAGTGTAGATTGTTGGCAAAAAATGTCCTTTGGCGAAGCCGGATTCACTTAACGACCACATTGATTTGGTTAATGACACGATCGGCTTAATGACTGCAGTGATTCACTTCACATCCACAATAAAAAGGGTGGTAAAACCAGGTCTGACTCTCAACTTCCAACTTATGAAGAAAATTCTGGTATTAATCGTGATCATAAATCGTAAGTTGTAAAGTGAGCACTACCTCTACCAACTGTTTCTCAGGAAAATTCCTAATATCTCAGGACACTTTGCATCTTCTCTGACCCATCCATTTTTTGGGGAAAAAAAGATGGGGTTTCTTGTTTGTTGGAAAAGACAAAAAACGTGCACACACACATGATACAAACACATGCAACACAAGAGCCAAGCCAGTGGGTGATTTTTCCCCCCATTTATTAACTTTAATCTAGGCTGTAAAAAGGGTGCAGGACAAGTAACAACCACTGGCCTATATGAGCATCGAGTCACAGGTACATTTTGAGGATATTCCCAGCAGCCCTTGGGGCACTCAAGAGAGCCCCGGTGGAAATGGCCGACTTGCGCTCTCCCAAAAAGGTTGCTGATTCGAGTCTGAAATTTGGCGAGCGCTCCGTTTCAGGAGAGGGACAGAGGTGCCATGATACAGCCTATGGCTCACACTCCCCCTCTCCCCGCCCAGCGTGGCCAATGCCAGCTCCATTTTCCTTGTACGGAAATTATGGTTAGGCACCAACCCGGGATGGTGGAGTCTACAGGAGTGGTTAGGCTTGTTCTGGATGAAAATGAGGCTGCTTCTGTAGACCAGGGGTGTCAAACTCAAGGCCCGTGGAGTGCTTAGATCCAGCCCGCAGGGCCGCCATGGAAACAATGAAGGACCAGCCTGCAGTGCACCTCTGTGTGGCCCTCCTGCGCTCCGTTTTTGGCCGTGACGGCTTCTTGCAACCCTCTGCCAGCGAAAACGGATCCCAGGCAGGCTGTGTGTCCCCCCAGCTCCATTTTTTCTGG
This sequence comes from Natrix helvetica, assembly GCF_964273705.1. Classification (NCBI taxonomy): domain Eukaryota; kingdom Metazoa; phylum Chordata; class Lepidosauria; order Squamata; family Natricidae; genus Natrix; species Natrix helvetica. Next base: position 51,152,488 of record NC_138555.1, read on the forward strand.
CAGAGTGCATCAGGAGGCCGTCACGGCCAAAAACAGCTTGTGATGTGGAGCTGGCCATGCCCCTCCACCCCACCCTCCCAAGGTCAAACACAACACTGATGCAGCCCTCAATGAAATCGAGTTTGACACCCCTTCTGTAGACTGACAAGAGGTTAAGTTTGACCTTTCGTCGGTCATCAGAAACAGCCACGTTCACTCATCCGGAACAAGACTAGCCATCCCATTCGCTCCCGTAGATGCCACCATCCCGGCTTCAACCAGAGAAGCCCCCACCTCATTAAGGGGATCCTCCCAAGAAGCCATTGAGGTACTCCCTCAATTGGCTGCTGCTGCCTTTAATCCAGCCATGTTTTTGATGTCATGCATCTACAACACAGAACATAGGCACTATCCCCATATAGCGAGATATGGGCAGCGTTCACCCCAGGTCTCACTCCTGGGGGGCTCGCCAAATGGAAGCCCAGAGCTGGCATTCAAGAGGATAGGTTAACGGGCTGGCGAGAATGCTAGGTAGCCTCTTACCCCTGATTTTGCGGGAGGGGGCTTCTAGGCGATAGAACTGGTCCTACTCAACGGGAAACATAACCAGTTCCCGAAATAGTTATGACTCTGCACGTGGCGACGTCTCCGAGTTTCTCCTGCTTGGACAATCCTGGCGCGAGAGGGCCTCCCTGCTTTGCGAAGCAGCGATTTAGGGAGTACAGGACGAAGCGCCCTGAACCAAGCAGGAGCATGAAAGTCTTCCAAATGCTGCCTAACCCTATCCACTGTTCTTAAATCCCAACATTTGGCTCGTCTCACTTCGTTGGGCGACTGGCATGCTTTGCCTACGGCTTGGAGGAAGAAACGGGGTGATGCCTCTCCCACCATGGCGGGGCGACGTCAACCACAGTCGAGCTGGCTCTGGGAAGTGAGAGGTGTCACAAGGGATAAATAGAAATTTATTTAAATAAACATATCTCAAAACCTTTGTACAAATTACAAGTCCTCAAGTCCACATCCTAGGCATCGAAGTTGGTGAAAGGGCCTTTCAGGAGGTCCACCAGGATATCCAAGAGCTGGATGTGTTGGTGGTGGAGGTCGCCAGGAATGGCCACCATCTCATAGCAGAGGCAGGTTTCCACCATCCGTGAGAGAGCCACCTGGAAGTCGCGGAGCAGCCATATGGTATACGAGTCGCCTTCCAGGACCAGCAGGTCACTATCCATCAGGGAGATGGTGGCACGCCAGCCGTCATCTTAGGGAAAAGAACAGAGAGGTGAAAATGCGGTACTTAAGGACGAGAATTCTTCATATATTCATTTATGTACCCTCTGGAACGACCTCCCCCCCACCCCCCCCACCCCCCGATATTAGAACTACTGTTGATCTCCGCTCCTTCCGTAAGAAACTCAAGACCCACTTGTTCAAATTAGCTGGCCTGGCACAATTGTAATTGTAATCAGAAATATAGTATAATCTAATCCTGACCTTCCTGGATGGCATTTTAAATTTTTAAATTTTGGGGTTTTTAATTGGTTTTAATTGGAACTATTTTAACTATCGTTAGTTTGGTTATTGTACGGACTGTGTGTTTAAGTTGGTTTGTCTGGGTTCTGTGTTTTGCCTTGTTGTTCTATTGTATATTTATTGTCTGTACACCGCCCCGAGTCCCTTCAGGGAGAGGGGGCGGTTTATAAATTTAATAAACTAAACTAACTAAACTATGTGTTAAAAAATATCCAATCATATGCGGTGCTATATATCATATCGACTTCAAACAATTCAATTAGTGGAGGACGACGTCCGGTTCCTGCTGGCGACGGACGTGTTGTCCGCTGCTCGTCTCCCCGGTTGGCTCCGTAAGGAGCACAGGGGGCCTTGGAGGGGTCCCCTGCCGAAGGGCGGCTTGCTGAAGCCCCCTGGAATTGGCGGCAGCCGGCGGGGGTGCTTTTCAGCTTCGCCTAGGAGCTGGGGAGCGGAGGGGGGGCGCTGGACAGCTTTGGGCTGTCCGCCCTTTTGCCGAATGGCTCCGGAGGAAGAAGTTTATCTGGAGAAGTGCGGCTGGATCCTGGTGGGGGGGGATTCATCCTGATCTCTTCGATCCCCATTAAAGGAAAAGCAGCAGACTTCTGTAAATTTGTGTTCAACTTACTTGAATGGAGATTAGAGGGGGGTGTTTCCTTTCTCTACCCCCCTCGGATTAAGCGGCATATGAACTATCTCCCTCTATATTAGAATGGAGAGAGAACAAAGGCTGACTCGTCGCTTGAACTAACTGAGAAAGATCATTATCACAATTGCTAGAGATGATTGCTGAGCTGTTTTCCTTTGAAAAGCTTTATAGAGATCTCTGTTTCTTCTTCCTGTGAAAAGAGGAGCCAAGATGGTGTCTGCCCTTCTTTGTTTTTGTATTTACAAATGAAGTCTGCCTTTTGAAACTACCTTAAAAAAAAAACTCCTTTGCAACTGTTTCATTACTCTCCCTGAGGGAGACCGGGACACCCCCTGTTACGTGGTCTTCCTGGACTTTCACTATCTGATTTTCTTCTTTCTGGTTTGCCTTGGTGCCTTGCAACTGTGAAGGAGAGTTAACTCTTCACGTTCGGATTTGCTTGCCTCTCAGGATCGGCTCAGCTGCGCAATCCTCGGACGCCACCTTCTTTGAAAAGACTTATACACATCTCTGAATTTTAGACAAATGGGGCCTAAGAAACCACCAACAGGCAAGTCATTTTCGGCTCCCGCATCTGCCACCTCCAGTCCAAGTATGCAGCAAACGAAAATTACTTCATTATTACAGCAAGAAGGGACTGGAGAGGGCCCAAAAGAACTATCTGTCTCCCAAATGTTTCAAGAAATCACGAGGGGTCAAAATGAGTTGAAAAAAGAGGTGACAGATCTCAAAGATGAACTCAGAGATCTTAAACATATTGCAGAAAATAAACAGAGAATTGTGGTGTTGGAGGAGGGAGCGGCTGGGCTGGGGGAAGAGGTTAAAGCAATCCGGAAGGGAAATGTAGATCTGGAAAACTTTTTGGCAAAAATAGAATTTGAAAGAATGTCCTTTTTTCTCAGATTCCAGAACCTACCAGAGACAGAAAACGAAGACCTTAAGGATATTATGAGTACAATTTTAGCAGAATATATCAAGAGAGATAAAAAACAGTTGTGGTGGGACATGGATCTGGTTTATAGGATTAATTCAACATATGCTAGAAGTCATAATGTTCCAAGGGAGGTGCATGTTAAATTCCTCAGGAGGACCACAAGGGATGAGGTGCTTGGGGCCCAAAGGGAGAGACCACTGAAATATAAAGATGAAGAAATTACCATTCTTAAGCAGATTCCGAAAAAGATAAGAGAGAGAAGGAGGAAGTATTCCTCCTTATCAAAGAAATTATACAATAAAGGAATTTGGTTTAGATGGTTATTGCCAGAGGGAATGTTGATCTTTTGGGAGGGAAATAGGATTAGAATTAATACAGTGCAGGAGGCTGAAGCCTTCATTAAAAAGCATTTCCTCCTCCTAGAGGACGAACACAGCGAAGGTAGTGAAAAGGATAGCAAGGTACAAGACAAGAAGGAAGGGGGGGGGGCTGTGGCTTCCTCGGGGGACAGGGAGGAAGGAGCAATATCGAAAAGGCTCAGGTCACAAAAATAAAAGTATTTGAAATAATAGTAATTGTTGATATTCTAGAAAGTGACAAAAGAAAAATGATTGAACACATGGTTGACAATATAGAATAAGACTCTGTTTTCTACTTATCTTTTATATTTTGTTTTTAAGATTGTAAAAACTGTGAGATTTGGATGGATTTCTATCACTAGTGTGGGAGCTGCCAAAATTTTCTATGTATCCCCTTACCTTTTCCCATAAATGTTTAAAAACCAATAATTTTTTTTAAAACAACAACAACAATTCAATTAGTGACCGTTTGAACTTATGACAACACTGAAAAAGTGACTTATGGCTGATTCGGACACTTATGACTTTTGAAGCATCTGTGTGGGTACGTGATCAAAATTCCAACGCCTGGGGAGGGGTGTGGCCTGAATCTCAGCAACAGGACGTGTTCTTCGGGGGGCTCTCCGAAGAACCGTCAGGCTCCCTGCTGTATTGAGGGGTGTTTAACCATAGCTGTCCTGGGGGGACAGTAAAGGGGGGGGGGGTGCAAGTGGGTGTGGTTGGGGAACTCGCAATTCCCCTAAAATGCCTGCAACTTATGAGCTACTATGGCTGAGCGATTGCAACAAAGCATGGAAAATCAGCGAGGTGATCATCTGGGTGAGATAATAAGATTGCTTGAAAGTACAACATTCCTGTAAATTAACTTTAACCTCTGGTTGAAAACTTTTTAAAGAAAGAGTGGCAGGAGACCGGGGGGGGGGGGGAGCGGGCACTAGAAAGATCTTCCACCCTCAGGCCAGCAGCGAACAGACGAAGCCATTAGCAAGACAAAAGGAACGATAGATCTTGAGAACTGCTTAAGGGTTAGAAAGCAAATTGGAATCTTTTGGTTTTTGACTTTTACTCTGTGCTTTTGATTCTCTCGATAACTTTTGATAATCTTTATGATTCGCTTTCAAAGCCATGAATTTAAAAGATAAATATGATGAATTAATTGCCTGCATTGCCATCCAGTAGTAAATGGTGGCTGAATAAAAGCTGGCTAAGAAGGATTGACCTTGAGCTATTGTTGATAATAAAGTCCCTCTAGAAGAAAGAAAATAAGACCAGCTGTGTAAACACTGTGTTGCGCTCTCTTGCTACATTATAATGGGCTGCTGAGAATGCCTTTCTGACAGCGTGTTTTTTTTAACTGGAAGAAGAAACTTGGATAACCCAGACAACTTATACTAAAGGTTCTCTCTTTTTTTCTCTCCTTTTGTTCATTTGGCTACTTTGGGTCCTCTTTTACCTGCCCAATTTTTTATCTTTTTTTTTCTCCATCTCTTTTTTTCTGCCCGTGTGGATTACCATTGTGGAATTAATTTTGTGGCTTCCCCCCACCCCCTTTTTTTTGGGGGGGGAGGAGTGCTTTTTCACCAATCTTCTTTTCTTGTTTCCTTTCTTGTTTCCTTTTTTTATTTCACATTGGCATTATAAAGCGAATGGATTAAGGTAGCAAGAACCTGAAGACTGGATCCAAGAACAGGGGTTGGTTTATTGGAGGCTGGTGCTTGGGCTGCTGTGGGTGGCTCCAGGATTACAATCAATCTACTAATTTACTCTTTGGATTATAAAATTTGTTTATACTGTAACTCAAATACAACGTCAGAACCAAATACCAAGATGAAGAAAATAACATCATATGCGTCTACAACAGCTACACTGCCCGGTTCAGCGACACAGAAAGCAGCAGGCATACCAACACAACAATGTTGCAAGCCATACATGTGGATCTCAAAGAGCAAATAAGCAAAGTAGAAGAGAAAGTGGGCAAGGTGGAAGACAAATTGAAAGAAGTCAAGGAAATGATGGGGATAAATGAGCAGAGACTGCAGAAGGTAGAAAAGACAGAAATAACAGAGAAAAAAGTGGAGGAGATGGATTATAGACTGATGACAATGGATAAAAAGCAATCCAGTATACTTTGGGAGATGGAACAATCTGAATTCTACTTAAGAATTCAGAACATAGAAGAGGAGAAAGGAGAGAACTTAGCAGAGAAGATCAGAGAAATCCTCTTAGTGGCCACAGAAATGAGTAAGGAACATATTTTAGGTGGAATGGAAGAGACATTTAGAGTACATACAAGATATGCAATTAGAAATAACTTGCCCGGAGAGGTACATGTAAGATTTATTTTAAAAACTCTAAAAATGAAATATTGCAAGCAACAAGAAGTACCACAATTAAATACAAGTCTAGAGAGATAGTGGTATTGAAGCAAGTTCAAAGGAAGGTCAGAGAAATAAGAAAGGAATACCACTTTCTGACTAAGTGTCTGATTAAAAAAGGGGTGAGTTTTAGATGGCTTGTTCCAGAAGGGATTTTAGTAAACTGGCAAGAACAAAGACAAAGACTAGATACACTAGAGCAGCGATGGCGAACCTTTTTTGGCTCGCGTGCCATAAGTGGGGGGAGTGCAGGGGGGTCATGTGCAGGCGTGCCGCACCCATAATGCAATGCGCGACCCCCTGTGCACATGCGTGCACTACAGGCGCTACCCCTCCCCCCATTTTTGCATGCTTTTTTCGCCCTCCCCAGGCTCCAGAGGCTTTATAGGAGCATGGGGAGGGCGAAAACAGCCTCCCCTGCCCCCCGGGAAGCCCTCCAGAGGCTTCAGGGACCTTCAGGAGGCTTCCCTGAAGCCTCCGAAGCATTCAAAACGACCCTCCGAGCAAACCAGAAGTCACTTCCGGTTTGTTCAGAGGGTTGTTTTAAGCGCTCCGAAGCCTTCAGGGACCGTCAAGAGGCTTCCCTGAAGCCTTCGTAGTGCTCAAAACGACCCTCCGAGCAAACCGGATGTGCGTTCCTGAACTTCTGGTTTGCCCGTAGGGCCGGGTTTTTGCGCTCTGGAGGCTTCAGGGAAGCTCATGAAGCCTCCGGAGGGCCTCCGGGGAGGGTGGTGGGGGCTCTTTTCGCCCTCCCCAGGCTCCTATAAAGCCTCTGGAGCCTGGGGAGGGCGAAAAATGGCTTTAAAAAAGGGTGAACTCAGCTGGCATGTGGCATGTGGGAAACTACACAAAAAGATAAAAGAATATGAATACGAAGATATATGTATGCTAGGGAGACTTTCATGCAATCGTAAATAATGGAATAGACCATAAATCTACAAAGATGAACAAGAAGCCAAGAAAAACCCTACTCCAAACATTTTTCACAATGGCGGAAGAATTCAATTTGCAAGATGTTTGAAGAATAAGACACCTGAAAGAAAGACAATATACAGTCTACTCAAACAGATGTTTGTCGAGGTCAAGAATAGATATGATGTGGATGTCAAAAGAGCTAACACTCAAAACATTCAAGATAAACGAGGGGAGGAGCCGAAGTCGCAGTGACATGACGTGCGATCTCAATGCTCTGAGATCACAGCCGATACTTTTGCCATTGGGTGGTCCAAATGGAAATAAACCATCCTGCAGAGATGGTGAACAGGAAGAATACATCTTGCTGATTTCAGGGACATCGCAAAGTCCCTGATTGATCCAAGAGAAGTTTTTCAAGCTGGTGACAAAAAATCCAGCCATTTGGCTGATGAAGTCTTGGCGGCTCCAAAACGGAAGGATATGGAAAGAGAAAGTGTTTCCAGCTGGTGAGGAAAAATTACTGTTTTAAAAGTGACTGCCTATAAAAAAAACCTTAATGTTAATTTAAATTGGAGAACAGAAGAAATAAGCGGCGGAATTAATTTTGGACTGGTTTTGGACAGTGGGTTATCTTACTTTTTAAATGTTATCTTCACGGATGGAATTTATGCAAGCCTTTTAAAACTAATGGATTAAGTTTCCTTCTTCTATTTTTTTTTCTTTTACTACTCTCTGTAATCTATGGACTAAAATTCTCCTCTTTCATTACTGTGGGTGCTTTTCTAACTCATTTAAGAATCGGACTTTTTAAAAACTTGAAATACAAAAAAGATACAAAAAGAAACAAAGAAATACATTGTAACACTGCTACTCGGAGGCTAGAAGTTTGTGTATTGGAAAACGAAACACTTTTTTTTACTGATTATCCTAGCTTGGCACTCCAAGGTCTCACAGTTTGTTTATAGAGAGTGATAAAAAGAAAAGCACACAGATGTTCCTTTGAAGTAAAGGTGAAATGTTATTGTGATGCTTAATTCTGTTAAAACCTTCTAAGCTAGAATAGCAGTGTTTGTTAGCTGGAGATAATGGCACAATTTCAACAGCAGAAAGAAATTTTAAGTCTGCAAAAGATACTCTCAGAAATACAGAAATTATCAATTACATGTGAGAGGATAGAGAAGAAGTTGGAAATTTTAGTGCAACTAACAGCAAAATATGATGAAGAAGTTGAAGATGCTAATCAAATGGAAAAAGTGACATTTAAAATCCTAAAACTCAAAGAGGAAAATGAATATAAAGAAATTAAAATTGCTGATATTTATGGCGATTGGTTTCTCTGAAAAGGGAAAGAGTGGAATACTGAAAGAGGAATTAAATGGAGGGGAAATCTACCCCAGAGGGCAAGATACAGAAGAAGGGGGAAAAAAAGAATGTATGGATTTAAAGAGAGAAAACTTATTAGCAATATCATTGATAACACTAATGACAATCAAAAATAAGCTGATTAAGGAAACAGAAGAAGGGCATCGAATTTACATGAGAGATTCTATAAGCAAAGAGTTGCTAAGAGGAGTCCATACAAAGTTGATTAAGGACATGATTAGAGTGTCAGCGTAAGTTGGGGATCCTCTTCCAGAGGTTGGTGGCCCAGATGACTCTTTTCTGGTGGCATCTGGGGCCTTCTTCTTACCGCTGTGGCGGTTGGTGTGCATGTTTGTGGCATTGGGGCTGGAGCCAAGGACTTTGACGCTCTGTGGCCAAGTTGACAGCAATGGTGGCATTTTATTGGCCCCCATGAGGAAAGGAACCTAGTTACATCTCTAAACTTTGGAAACACCTCATCATATTGGACTGCTCTCCATCTTGCAGCTTCCCCCTTGGTAATCCCTTCTTCCATGGTGGAGATTGCTTCTCTGTAGCAAGGTGGGGTAAGAACCTGTTGGGGCATTGCAGGTGCACATTGTCCTGCCATCCATCCTGCAGGCCTCCCTTTGGTAAACCCTTCTTCCATTTTGGAGATTGCTTCTCTGTAGGAAGGTGGGGTAAGAACCTTTTGGGGCATTGCAGGGGAGACTGGAACCGGTGGGGAGGTCAATCCCTTGGTTGGCCACTGCCCAGTTTTCTGCCGTGGTGCCATCTGCTGAGGGAGGGCAGGTGCCCACTGGCATTCCTCCCATCCATGACATGGGTTTAAGACCCATCCCGGGGTTGCCTGCTTCACAGGTTTCAGTTCAACCAACGATGGCTGGCTAGTGGGGTTTATGTGCCAAGGACCCTTCTGTTGGCTTGGAGGAGTTATGGGCCAAGTAGGTGCCCTCTGCTGGCTTGGAGCATTTTCCCATGTTGATGGCACAGGAGGTGCCCAGTGGCATCTTATCCATCCATACTCTGGGAAAAAAACCCAATTTGGTGGTGCTTCATTCACAAGCTGCGCAATTTCCGGTGGCTGGCAAGTGAAAGATGCTGGCCAAATCCCTTCTTGCTGTCTGGGTTGAAATTCCCATTTTGAAAGGGAATCTGTCTTCAGCTCAGTTGCAGGGTAATAAGTCATTTCATTTATCGCTGTCTGGAAGGAGTCAAAACCTCCACTCCAGGTTTTTTTCAAAGCCTTGCTTCCAAGCTGGGGGGAAGGAGGGGGAGCATGCACTCACTTTTAGTTGTCCGAAATGGTCCGGGAAACCCATCAGAGATGATTGTGTGAGGGTGTCTGGGATCTCCATTCATTCCCTTTTGGTCATCCTCTAGTCGGGTGTAGAAAAAGCCTTTCCAGCCCCTCCTTCCATCCCCTCAGGCTGTGCCCCTTGCCAGATGCAATAAATCTTGTAGCAGAAATTCCTTTGCCTTTGAAGATTAGCAGAGAAGCATCTCATCTCAGCTTCTTATCTCCAAAAGCTTACTCATAATTGTTTGCTGATATTTTACGCTGCCCCGGTCAGCGTTGGGAATTCAGCACCCCTTCACCAGCCCCCCGCCTCCCGTACGAGGGGTGTGTGTGCTAGTGATTTATTTTAAAGGGAGAGTTGGAATAATGTCAGCGTTCTAAATACCATGCATGAAATCAATCCGAGACCAAGGCAGAATCATCCTTAACTAACTTGAATGTATGATTAAATTGGAACTTTAAGGATGATTCTGCCTTGGTGTCCGGCCTGTAGTTATGTTTCTTTTTAGGATCTTTGGCCTGCCACACTTTCTATATATTTCTTATGCTGTTTCATTAGTGTAGTAGTTGGGAGGGGGGAATAGAAAGGAGTAGGATTGTGGAATGTATTGTTGACATTCTTTTATAGAAGCCAAGGTCATCTTTTGTCTCCGCACCTCGACACCTGACCGGAAGCAGAGGGGTGTAGATGCCAGTGTGGAAGATGATGATTGGAACATGTGATGGATTTGTGGGTGTGGGGATAGATCATGAACTTTCAACTGGGTGGAATTCCAGGAAGAACATTAGAGTTGGAATTCCATAGACGTGCTAACTTGCCTGCATGAATAAATTGGAACTTTAAGGATAACTTTGCCTTGGACAATGATTTAATTCTGCATGGTATTTAGAACGCTAACATTATTCCAACTCCACTTTTTAAAATAAAGCACCAGCACCCTCCCCCTCGCAAGGGGGGAGGGGCTGGTGATGGGGGGTGCTGAATTCCCAACGCTGACCAGGACAGCGTAAAATATCAGTGAAGAAATAATGAGAAAGCTTTTGGTGATAAGAAGCTGAGTGCCGACGTTTCAAAGGAAATGGTATGCTGCTTCTAAATTTATTGCATCTGGCAAGAGGACAGAGGGGGTTGGAAAAGACTTTTTCTACACCCGGTTAGAAGATGAAAGGAATGGAGATTCCAGCCATCCCCACGCAGTCATCTCTGATGGGCTTCCCAGACCATTTCGGACAACTAACCGTAAGTGCATGCTCCTCCTCCTTCCCCCCAGCTTGGAAGCACGGCTTGGGGAAAAAACCTGGAATGGAGGTTTTGACTCCTTCCAGACAGCAATAAATGAAATGACTTATTACCCTGCAACTGAGTGGGAGACAGATTCCCTTTCAAAATGGGAATTTCAACCCAGGCAGCAAGAAGGGATTTGGCCAGCATCTTTCACTTGCCAGCTACAAATTGGGCTGCAACCAGTAAATGAAGCAAAACCAGATTGGGTTTTCTTCCCAGAGTATGGATGGATGAGATGCCACTGGCCACCTCCTTTGCCATCAACATGGGAAAATGCTCCAAGCCAGCAGAGGGCACCTACTTGGCCCATAACTCCTCCAAGCCAGCAGGAGGGTCCTTGGCACATAAACCCCCCTAGCCAGCCATCATTGGTTGAGCTGCAACCTGTGAAGCAGGCAACCCCGGGATGGGTCTTAACCCCAGGTCATAAATGGGAGGAATGCCAGTGGGCACCTGCCCTCCCTCAGCAGATGACACCATGGCAGAATATTGGACAGTGGCCAACCAAGGGATTGACCTCCCCACCGGTTACAGTCTCCCCTGCAATGCCCCAAGAGGTTCTTACCCCACCTTCCTACAGAGAAGCAATCTCCACAAGGGAAGAAGGGTTTACCAAAGGGAGGCCTGCAGGATGGATGGCAGGAAAATGTGCACCTGCAATGCCCCAACAGGTTCTTACCCCACCTTCCTACAGAGAAGCAATCTCCACCATGGAAGAAGGGTTTACCAAGGGGGAAGCTGCAAGTTGGAGAGCAAGGCAGTGTGATGAAAAGGTTCCTAAGTTTAGAGATGTAACTAGGTTCCATTCCTCGTGGGGGCCAATAAAATGCCACCATTGCTGTCAACTTGGCCACAGAGCGTCAGAGTGCTTGGCTCCAGCCCCAATGCCACAAACGTGCGCACCAACCACCACGGCGGTAAAGAGAGGGCCCCAGATGCCACCACAAAACAGTCATCTGGGCCAACAACCTCTGGAAGAGGATCCCCAACTTAAGGTGACAAAGTGTCCTACCAAGGGGGAGGACTTGGAGGAGGAAAAGGGCAAACAATCTCCGGAGGAGGATCCCCAACTTAAGGTGACAAAGCGTCCTACCAAGGGCGAGGCCTCAGAGGGGGAAATGCCCAAACGACCTCTGGAAGAGGATCCTCAACTTAAGGTGACGAAAAGTCCTACCAAGGGTGAGGCCTCGGAGGAGGAAAAGGGCCAGCCGTGGATGATTGAATCCAAGAGCCCAGAACCTGCAGCACCTGCAGCAGAGAGCCCTAACCGACCATGGGAAGAGGTCACAATGGACTTCATTGTGGAACTCCCAGACAGCAGTGGGAATAGAGTAATCTGAACAGTTATTGATTTGGTTTCTAAGCAGGCACATTTCATTGCTTGCTCAGGATTGCCATCCGCAAACGAATTAGCGAAAATGTTTGTGAAACACATTTATCGCCTGCACGGAGTACCCAAGAGGATCATTTCAGACCACGAAGTCCAGTTCACAGCTAAGTTCTGGAGAGAGGTCCTGAGATCCATTGGGTCCACACAAGAACTGAGCTCAGAGGTTCATCCCAGCATGAACTGCGCAGCAGAGGGAGCCAATGCGGTGGTGGAACAATACATCCGGTGCTTTGTGGACTATCAACAAGACAACTGGTCGGACTTGCTACCCTTCGCCGAAATGGCATACAATGATGCGGTCCACAGCAGCACAGGATTAGGGGGTTTCCAGATTACCAGTGGCATGGAATTTGTTGCCATGCCTGAGCTGCCTAGAGAACCTCCTTCCTCCATGTCTCTGAATGAATGGATGGACATGCTAAAGAAAGGATGGGAGAATACGAAGAAGGCTCTAGCAGTTGCGGCAGAAGCCTACACGAAGCAAGCTGATCAACATTGCTCGCTCCAAAACCCCTACCGAGTGGGGGACAAAGTTTTTGTAGCTACCAAATACATAAGATTAGGAATGCCTAGTAAGGAATTGGGTCCAAAATTTCTAGGTCCATTCCCAATAGTGAAGATAGTTAACCCAGGTACAGTTCAACTCAGTCTACCCAGAAGATTAGGGAATATTGACCCAGAATTTCATTGTAGCTTGTTGAAACCAGTAATTGGGTCTAGCATAAGAGCATCCACCCAAGCTCAATCTCCTCCTGTAGTGATAGAAGGGGAAACACAATCTGAGGTGGAAAAAATTGTAGATTCCAGGCTGAATAGCGGTTGCTTACAGTACTTAGTGCACTGGAAGGGTTACCCTTGGTCTGAAGCTACTTGGGCAAAAAGTTGGAACCTAAAAGTGGAGAAGTTAGTAAAGCAATTCCATGAGAAGTTTCCCAATAGGCCTGGGGGGAGAAGAGGTGGTTACATTTTTATTATGTTAACTTTTATGTTATTCTCTTTACAGGAAATGTTTTTCTTCTGAGGAGAGGCTGCCTATGAAACAGCATAGGAAAATAATAGAAAGTGTGGCAGGCCAAAGATCCTAAAAGGAACATAACTACAGGCCTGACATAGAGGACTGACACCACAAATGGCAGAAGATATGAGACTGTTTTGCTACTGGAAAGATACAGGTTGATAGATGGAAGAGTATAATTTAAAACTAGCTAAACTTAGCGAAATTTAGTGATAATAGATATTGTTAAATAAATAATTGATAATGATAATAATGTATACAATGTGTAGTGTTATGATAAGTAATAACTGGATATGAATATTGAATGGTACGTGTTGTGGCCCAGCAGGAGCCGTTGGAGCTGCCACCAGACTCCGACAGCGAGGGTCCCTATGAGTCAGCTCTGGAGGATGTGGAGGACCCTGGACAGGGTTCCAACTCCGAGCAGGGATCAGAGAGGCTGGTTGGCCACCAGGAGGTGCCTGAGGCATGGAGCAGTGGTGAAAGCCAAAGGGAGTGTGCTCCTGATGTCATGCCTTGGAGCAGTGGGGAGGAGACAAGGGAGTGTGAGTCGGACGTCAGCAGTGAGTTGTTGCTGGATGCTCGTCACCGTAGAGAGCTCCCCCAGGCTTGTTGCAGCCATTGCCAACCCCGGACAGACCCTGGGGGGGCGTGTCCATGGACTTCTTGATGGAATTCCCTCCGTCTTCAGGTTTTACCACGGTCCTCGTTGTGGTGGACATGCTCACCAAAATGGCGCATTTCAACCCCTGTTGGAGATTGCCGACAGCCCGCCCCACCGCCTGCATGTTCATCCAGCACGTGTTCCGGCTGCACGGCCTACCTGACCGGGTCGTATCAGATCGTGGGACACAATTCATGGCCCAGTTCTGGAAAGGACTGATGGCCGCTCTAGATGTCCAGGTGTGTTTATCCTTGGAGCACCATCCCGAAACCGATGGGGGGGACGGAGAAGATGATTGGGATTCTGGAACAATATCTGTGCTGCTTTGTGAACCAGCAGCAGAACAACTGGGTGGAGTACCTGGCCATGGCGGAGTTCGCGTTTAACAACTCACAGCACACCTCCACACGGACGACGCCCTTCATGGCGAACATCGGGTACCACCCTCACTTTTTCCCTCTCACCCCAGTGGACTCTCTGGTCCCCGCAGCACAGGACTTCCTCTCTGAGCTCCAGGCGGTCCACCTAGTGGTGCGCCACTATCTGAATCAGGCAAAGGAGGACTACAAAAGGGTAGCAGAGAAGTCTCGATGTGCGGTGCCGGAGTTGGCTGTGGGAGATCGCGTGTGGCTGTCCACGCAGCATCTTCCGTCCCACCGGCTGACTAAGAAGTTAGACCACCGATATCTTGGGCCGTTCCCCGTGGAGGCCGCTATCAACCTGGTGGCCTATCGCCTGACCCTCCCACGCTTGATGCAAGTACACCCGGTGTTCCATCGCTCACTCCTGATCCCTGAGCGGTTGGCTTGTCCTCTCCACCAACCGTCTTCCCCCCCAGCCGTCATCGCGTGAGGTGGACATGCGTCCACTGCACGAAGTGACCCGGATCTGTGACTCGAGATGGCTCAAGGGACGGTTCCAGTATTTGGTAGACTGGACGGATGAGGGGTCGGACGGGGGGACCTGGACCGATGCCACGGCTGTGCATGCCCCTGCTCTGGTGCGAGCCTATCATGCACAATATATGTACAACACAAGGAAATGGGATGAAAATTGTAAACAGTGATTTGGAAAGAAGGACAGAAAACTTTGTTATTAAATATTATGGATGTTTAGCTAGAATAGGACATACGGATTTAGTGTCATTGGAGGATTTTAGAAATAATAAATGAAATGCCAGTATGTGGTTATGTATTAAATGTTGGTATATTTTATGATGATGGACGTTTAAACAATTATAGTCAAATGAAAATGGAGGTATAATGACGGTAAGATGTATAAATATCTGAGTTAAAATAATTGAGTTAATATGAATTATGCTTGATGACTGTGGAAGAGATGCACGAAAGCCTTTTGTAACCAACTGATACACTTTCTACAGTAAGTAAAGATGGAAGATTTTATGTGTTGTGTTTGTTTTGAAAATTAAAAAAAAAACTTAAAAAAACATTCAAGATAAACATAGACATAAGCACATGGGCTGATCATAATCCAATAACAATGGCTTGGAAGGGACAGAGGAAAAAGGGGAGATGGGCTTTAAACTCAAGAATATTAAATGAAAAATGTTTCCAGCAATATATGGAAAAATAATCGACATATTTCTTCCAGGAAAATAGAAAGGAAGACATATCATTACAGAATGTATGGGACACCTGCAAAGCATATATCAGAGGCCTTGCAATGACATGGTTAGGGAAAAAGAATAGACAGAACAGACAAACTCAAAAGAAGTTGGAATCAAGAGTATAACAGTTTGGAGACGGAGCTGCAGAAAAAGCCACAAAACAAAAAAGTAAAAAATATGTTGGAATTGCAAAAACATAAATTGAACCTGATAGAAAATGAAGACTTGGTAAATAAAATAAAATCAGCAAAACAAAACTTTTTTGAAAATGCAAATAAACCAGGACGTTGGCTGGCTTACAAGATGAAAAAGGAAAGATAAAAAAGGCTGATAAACCAATTGGTGGATGAAGATGGGAATCTACAGCATTCAAATGAAAAAAACAAAAAACCAATTGAGAACTACTACAAGTTGTATCAACATGAGAGGGTTCCAGAAGGGAAAATAAGACAATTCTTAGAGAAACCAAGAATAACTAAAATCTCAGAAAAATTCAAGAAGGCACTAGAAGAAAGAATTACAATGATGGAGGTAACAGAAGGCATCAAAAGGCAAAAGAAGGGGAAAACAGATGGATTACCGGCAGAACTGTACCAAACATAAAAGCATTCAGTAATGTAATGTTGGAACTATTTAATGACTTACTAAGGGAGACAAAGATACTAGAAACATGGACGGAGGCATATATAACTCTTATACCAAAAGAAGAGTCAGATCTACAACAAGTAAAGAACTATAGACCTATTTCACTATTAAATGCGGATTATAAAATTTTTGCATCAATAATGGCAGAAAGAATGAAAAGACTTTTAAATGAATTTATACACATAGACCAAAATGGATTTCTCCCTAAGAGACAGATCAGAGACAATATGCGAATTGTATTGAATATACTATGAAGCCCACCCAGAGAAGCAAATGGCGTTGTTATTTCTGGATGCACAAAAGGCCTTTGATAATGTGAACTGGCATTTTATGATAATGCAACTTCAAACGATGGAATTTGGTGAGGGATTTATAAATATGATTAAAACGATATACAATAACCAATCGGCAAAGGTAATGGTAAACGGTGATATGACAGGAAAGATAGCGATTACGAAGGGAACTAGACAAGGATGTCCACTATCACCATTATTATTTATACTGAAACTAGAAATTTTGAATACAGAAATACGACAAAATAAAGCGGTTAAAGGTACGAGGGTCAAGAAAGAAGAATATAAATTACAAGCATTCAGGGATGATTTGGTGTTTATTATGGAGGATCCAATAGAAACAGGGCCAAAACCAGTTGAAATAATAGAAGAATATGGAGAAGTAGTGGGTTTGAAGATTAATAAAGATAAAACAAACATTTTGGTGAAAAATATGACAGAAAAACAGAAAAGACAGTTGATGGGGAAACTGGACATACAGGTGGTGAAAAAAGTGGAATATTTGGGTATCCAATTGACATCAAGGTGTGTAACAGTAAAGGAGGATAACTATTATAAGGTGAGAAAACAAATAGAAATAGATCTGGAAAGATGGAAAAACCTACAATTATCATTGATGGGAAGAATAGCAGTAGTAAAGATGAATATATTACCAAGATTGCTATACCTATTCCAAACAATACGGATAAAATTAGAGAAAAAGTACTTTGAAAATATGAATAAAATAGTGGGGAAATATATATGGCAGGGGAAAAAAGCAAGAATTATCGTATTTTTCGGAGTATAAGACGCACCGGAGTATAAGACGCACCAAGGTTTTGAAGAGGTAAATTTTTTTTAAAGGTTTTGCCCTCCCCGGCCCCCAGGAGCACTCTGCACTCTGGTGTTTTTGGGGGGAGGGCAAAAACATGACACATGGGGGCTCAATCTTCCTAAAGGGTAAGGCTTTTATCGATCTCAAACCCTCTTTTCTCTACCCCTCCCATGGCAGGGCAGGACTAAACATATCTCTCTGTGCTTTATTTTCCCCCCTTCCCTCTGACCGGCAACGCGGAACCACTTGGCCCAAGGAGTGGCAGTTGACTCGCTTCTTCTCTTCAGTGAGGAAGGAAAGACACATGGAGGCTGATGAATGGCTGCCGCTGCGCTCAACCAGCAACAGCCCATTGGGCGAGAAGGGGTGGGGATCCCTTCCATTTGGATTAATGGTTCCTTGTGGTGGCACCTGAGCGGCAAAAGGGAAGCCCAAAGAAAACAACCCGGCAAGGCTGCCTCCTTGAACAATCAGGCTTGTTCACAGCCCTCTTGGCAACCCTGCTTCCTTAGTCTCAGGGCAAACGCAGGTCCCAGGCTGCAGGGAGACTCCTGACCTGGCACTTCTGCATTCCGAAGTTTCCTTTCCATCCTGCACTTCTTCCACTAGCCAAGATCCCAACGATAAAAAAGACTTTGTGATGAGGAGAATGTGTCTCTTCCCTTCCTCCACCCACCCACCCCCAATCCACCCGGATCTGTCATGCAGCAAAGAGATACAGTAGCTGGGCGCAATAGCAGCAATAGCAATAAGCAGATCCAGAGAGATTTGGGGTGAGGGGTGGAGAACGCTAGATTGGGAAGTTAAAAACCTGAAATGGGGTACAATCAAGCTCCCCAAAGCCTTTGGCTCCTGAGATTGCTGCGCTGCCACACAGAAATGCTATTACTGCAATCTCTGTCGCCTGGAACTGCCCGAGAAGGGGCAGGTAAAGTGGGCACTGCAGAGATCGTGGTACCAGCATTTTGGGTGTCAACGCAGCGATCTCAGGAGCCAAAGGCTTTGAATCAAGCTTGATTGTACCCCATTTCAGGTTTTTAACTTCCCAATCTAGTGTTCTGAGAAAAGCTTTCGTAAAAAGAAAATTGTTCCTCTTCCCTTCCCTTCCTCCAAGACCCCCCCCCCCCCCAATCTCTCCAGATTCTCAGGAGCCAAAGCCTTTGAATCAAGCTTGATTGTCCCCATTTTTAACTTCCCAATCTAGCGTTCTGAGAAATCTAGCATCTTTGAGGCACCTTTCCTTTGCAGGAAGAGGAGAAGGGCAGCGGCAGCTTAAAGCAGCGTCTCCTTAAATCAAAGCCTCTGAGTAACTGGGAAAGAAAGCTGTGTTATTCGGGAGGCAGTTTTCGGCAGGTTCCAAGCGCGGCTTTCTTTCCCAGTTATTCAGAGACTTTGGTATACTCCACCCTCGCCCTCCTTTTCCTGAAAGCGAAAGGTGCCTCAGAGGTTCGGCGGGCAACTCAGGGGAGACAATGGCAACAATGGCTTCATTCCCCAGCAATGTGAGGAGCCGCTGCCACCGCCGCCATCGCCTAAGCCCTCCTGGGAGCTCAGCCAAGCGGGAGCCTTGAAAGCGAAACCTCTCTCCTTTCCAGCCATCACGATCTCTGCAGCACCCGCTTTGCCTGCCCCTTTTTCAGACAACCCAGGTGGCTACATTCGGAGTATAAGACGCACCCAGATTTTCACAATCTTTTTTGGAGTAAAAAGGTGCATCTTATACTCTGAAAAATATGGTAATATAAAAATGTTGCAAGATGCAAGAGTTCGAGGTGGATTTGGATTACCAAACTGGGAATTGTATTATCAAGCAGCGGGACAAGCTTGGATGAAAGAATGGATCTCATTGAGAAATACAAGATTATTAACATTAGCGGGTCATAATTTGCAACTGGGTTGGCATGTTTTTTTGTGGTATGGTAAAAGTAAGGGACATGGCTATTTTCAAAGACATTATGTAAGGAATGGATTATTAACAATATGGGAAAGAGTGAAAGGGAAACACTACTTAGAAATACCAATGTGGCTTTCAACAATGGAAGCATTGACACCTCCAAATATTAGTAGCATGAAAAATATTATTAGATACAAAGATATCCTAACAGAAAGAGAGGGACTAAAACAAAACCAAGAATTAGAAAAACAAGGGATTGATATAGGTTGGTTTTCACAATTGCAAATACAAGCAAGATATGAAAAAAATAAAAGGGAATACGGTTTTAACTTAGGAAGTTTGGAGTTGGATAAGATACTTATGGGAACGGAAGAAAGAATAATTAAGAAAAGACCGTTGTACTTACCTGAATGGTCGTTCTTGGTGCGCTGCGTGAGAATCCAAAGGAATGGGTTAATTTCGGTCTGGTTGCCTAGAGACGGAATTGAATAAACTTGGCCACGCCTCCCTTTTTCACTCGGCTCGTCAGTTTTTCAATGGAAGGCATGGCCGTTTCAAGAGATGAAAACACATGAGATGTTCTGCTAACTGCAACACCACACAGCATTTAAGACACTGGGCCGAAACATGAATGGGCGGGGTTGGATTATCACGCAGCGCACCGAGAACTACCGTTCAGGTAAGTACAACGGTCTTTCTCCAGTGTGCTGCTTAGAGAATCCAAAGGAATGGGATATGCCTAAGCATACTGACCTAAGAGTGGGTAGATGACCGGTCCAGGGAGCCGGAGTCCGAGTGAACCGCCTGCAGTACACGACATCCGAAGGCCGCTTCGGCTGAAGCATAGATGTCCAACTTGTAATGTTTAATGAAGGGTGACGGAGATGACCATGTCGCTGCCCTACAAATCTCTTCGACTGAGGCTTGCATCACCCAGGCCGTGGCCGTGGCCGCACTGCACGTTGATACAGGCCTTTAGCCATCTTCCAATAGTGGTGGACGATACTCTTTGCCCCATAGAGCCAGGAAGAAAGGCAACAAAGAGGGCCTCTGACGCCATGCACTTGATGTAATGACGAAGAGCTCGGCGTACTTCGAGGTGGTGCCATTTCCGCTCGTGGGGATGCGTCGGATGAGGGCAAAAGTCAGGTAACACCACCTCCTGGGCCCTATGAAACCAGGAGTTGATATTTGGAATAAAGGACGGGTCTAGTCGGAGGATCACTCTGTTAGGATGGAAAATGCAGAGGTCGCTGCGGACTGACAGGGCCGCTAACTCCGAGACCCTCCGAGCCGAAGTTGTGGCGACGAGAAAGGCCACCTTCAAGGTCAATAACCGAAGGGTGATGGAACGGATGGGCTCAAAGGGAGCCGAAGTCAAGGCTTCTAACACAATGGGCAGCTCCTACGAGGGATAGCGATGGACCGTTGGAGGTTGGCAGCGCCCCTCAGGAAGGCGCGAACCCTGGGGTGATGTGCCAGGGAACAGCTTGCACCGCCGTGAAGAACCGTGAAAAGTGCCGCCATTTGTCTTCGCAAGGTGTTAGGGGCCAGTCCCCTATCCAGGCCGTCCTGGAGGAATTCCAGGACTTGAGGGAGTGAAGCCGATCTCCGAACTTGTGGAACAGGTCGAGGAAGAGATCCGGATGGAGTTGCCACTCCGCCTGGTCAGCAGTCGTCCGACTCAGCCAATCTGCTTGCACGTTCGTGGAGCCGGAGTTGTGGTCCGCCCTGATGGAAAGGAGGTGGGACTCCACCCACAGGCAGAGTGCCTGTGCTTCCAACATCAGACTCTTGGAATGCGTGCCTCCCTGGCGGTTGATGTGTGCTTTGGCAGCCACGTTGTCTGTGAGGATCAACACGTACCGCCCCGCCACCAGGTTTCTGAACTCCCAAAGGGCGAGGTGGACAGCCCGAAGTTCTAGCCAATTGATGTTGTTCAATAAGTCCTAGTGGCTCCAACGTCCCTGGGCTACGTGGGAGTGGGTGTGAGCCCCCCAACCGTATAGACTGGCATCGGTCGTAATTGTGACCCGATCCGGTTCTCTGAATAGAAAACCTTTCAGCAAGGCCGAGGAGGTCCACCAGTAGAGAGAGCGGATCAACTTGGGAGACAGCTGAACCATGATGTCTGGAACTCCCCTGTGCCTCCTCTGGTGGGGCAGGAGGAACCATTGAAGTTGTCTTGAGTGAAGTCTGGCCCAGGGAACTATCCCTATGCAAGAGATCAGTTTCCTGAGTAACGTGTACAGGACGGAGAGATGCACTGATCTCTGAGTCAGAACCTGGTTTGCCAGTGCCCGGATGCTGGAATAACAGTCGTGAGACAGAGACACCTGGCATTGAACAGTGTCTATCACAGCCCCTAGATGTAACAGTGAGGTGGCTGGTAGTAATTGACCATATTTACCATAAATCCGTGAAGCTGCAGCGCCCGAATCGTTGCTCGAAGGTCGTGGCAGGCCTGTCTTGGAGAAGCCGACTGTATCAAGACATCGTCGAGATAGGCTTGAAGTCTGATGGGACATGACCTGAGGTGGGCCATCACTGCGACCAGCAGCTTCATGAATGTCCTTGGGGCTGACGAGAGGCCGAAAGGCAGGGCCCAGTATTGAAAATGGTGCCCTGCGTAAGTGAATCATAGAAACTTCCTGTGTGAGTGACGAATAAGCACATGAAGGTATGCCTCCTTGATGTCTAACGATGTTAGCTGGCGAATGCAGCCCAAGATGGTTTGCAGCAACTGCATTTTGAAACGGTTGTACGCCAGGTATACGTTCAGCCTCTTGGGATCCAGGATCGCTCTCCGCCCCCCGGAGTTCTTGGGCACTAAGAACAGAATAGAGTAAAAACCCCTCCGCTCTTGACCCGAGGGGACCAGTTCGATGGCGCAAATGTCCAGAAGGTGCTGGATCTCGGTGTCCATGAAAGCCCTCATGACCCGGCACCTTGGAATTGAGCACCGGATGAACCTTCTCGGGGTGTGTGTGTGGACAGAAAGTCTAGAGTGAGGCCGATCTGCACGGTCTGGAGAACCCAAGTGTCCGAGGTTGATTGTTACCTTTGGTCGACAAAGTGAGCGAGTCGACCGCCAATGGGAATACCAACCTGGGAGTCAGCGGTACCAACGGAAGGGTCGGTAGCCAGAGCCTCGGCCTCCATGTCTAGGCTGGGACTGCTGATTCTGCTGGGGCTGCTGCTGCTGCCTGCCCCTGTCCCTAAATCCTGATCAGTCCTGGGTTCTATCTGATCCCTGGTAATAGGATCTCTGGTACTGGGGTCTGGTGGACCCCGAGTCCCCCCTGAAAGGGCTGCCAGCAGGTGTACTGTTGAGATCTGCGGTCCGTCTGTCTCTGAACAGAGGGAAGTACTTTCTTTTTATCTTTGTTTTCTATCAGAATGGGATCTAGAGCATGTCACTTGCGTCACATGTCCGCCTGCCAATGGCGGAGCCAGAGAAGGCGGCAGGATGTGACCGTAGTAGCCAATGCCCTGGATGCGAATTTGGCCACCGCCAGGGTAACATCTGCAGAAAACTCCAAGGCCACCACCAATTTATTAACATCTTGGTGAAGGCGCATGTCCTCCGGTGCTAGTCTGGACTGTAACTGTCTAATTCATACCAGGGAAGTCCTATTGAAAAAGGATGCGGTCATAGATGTACGAATTGCCCAGGCAGCTGCCTGGTGCGATTTGCGGAAGGTTTGCTCCGCCTTGCGGTCCTCTGCCTTCAATTCCTCAGATGCGTCTGATGGGACAATGGCAGGTGAGGTCAAGGCAGCGATTGGTGGGTCCACGGACGGTAGTTGGAGGAGCTCCTCCAGATCCAGTCTGGGCCCAAAATGTCTTTTGTCATTATTGCTTGGTGGGGGAACCGTAGCAGGTTGGGACCACTGCCTCTGGATGACATCTAGAAACAGTTTGGGAGATGGAATAACCTCTTGTTCCAGAACTGGTTCTGAGAATAACCGTTCAGTGGTGTCTAAATCCTAAGGAAGGTTCCACTGGGGTGCCCTTGCCACCAATGTTAGCGGTAAACCTAGCTTTAAAGAGCAGGGATTTGAATAAGGTAGGCGGGAAAAGTCCCCCGGGAGTGGGGACGTCCAGGGGGAGCTCCCTCATCATCTGATAATTCAAGGTCACCTTGTTCCTCCTCGCCCAGGAGCGACTCCTCGCTGTGGGCAGATGGCACGGGGGACAGAGGGTCCCCTACAGGGCTGGGGGCAGGGCGTGAAGGTGCCCTAGATTGCCTGGACCTTCTGCGGAGTTCTGAATCAACCCCTTGTGAAATAGCCGCAGAAATAAATTCCCTGAAATCCATGAGTAAATCCATAATCTGGTTATCCGCCCCACGAAGCCCAGCTGCTGTGGGGGTGAATGTGGCCTCGGGCGGAGAACGCCTGGCAGCAGGTGTGAAGAGCCTGGTATGAGAGGCCTGCACAACACTGAGGCCTGATGCACTTGGTGTAGAACCAGAAACTAGGCCCACCTTCTCCTCAGAAAGGCCCTGAACCTGGATATTATCCGGAGACCACTCTCTGGTCATCCTCAAGGGAGAGCCCTGGAGCGACAAGGTAGGCAGAGCTTCTAATTGCAAGGACGGAGGAGAATTGGGGGCCCTGGATGACATAGGGGCTTTAGAGGCCTTTTTGGAAGAAGCCCCAGGCTTGGAAAGGGCGTCCTTATCAGCAGCCGCTGATTCCAGGAGGGACCTGTTGATGGTTGATTTGTGGAAGAGGACGGTCCCCGCCTTGGTCCGGTACGTGTAGCTGTTCGGTTTGAACTTGCCCTGCCTGGTCACCTTCCCTTGCCGGACCTGGAAGAAAAGGGACCTTTCTTAGGAGCTCTTCCAGGTCATTGTAAGGAACACCCCCCCCGCCCCCCGATAAGACACCGAAGGCCATTCTCTGCAGGAACTTCAATGAAAAAGAGGAAAACTCCCTGTTTCACAAGATTCAGCGAGAACAATGAAGGCCCCCATTAGCCAAAGACACTGACCCCCTGGGGTGGACCTTGGAGTTGACAAGAGCTAAAGATGAAATTCCACAGGGACCATGCAAAGACAAGACCCCACTCATGGGGCAAGCCACTAGGACAGAAAAATAAGAGTAACACCCCACATCCGCCTCCTCTTCCACTCCATAAACCTCTTTTAAATTTTTAACCTCCTCCTTATGTGTATTTATATCTGTATTTATATTTGTATTTGATACTTGTTGTTTGTTGTGTGGACTGTACACCGCCCCGAGTCCTTTTCGGGAGAGGGGGCGGTCTAGAAATTCGAAGAAAATAAAAATAAATAAATAATTTCCCTTCTAGGACTGATGCTGTTCCATGGTTGGTTCATGAAACGTCTGTAGGAAAACCACCAAGCTCAGAATGCACCAAGAACCCCAAAGTCCTCATCTTCGTTGTCCGCCTACACTCTGTAAACCCCCTCCCTCCTAGGACTGATGGTATCACCCCATTGGGTCATGAAATCACTATAAGGAAACCATCCACCTCAGAGAGCACCACAGAAAGAGAAACCCAGAGAAGCAGGGATTACCACCAAACAATCAAGCAGAAAACAATCTTCTGATCAAGGAACTACCAAGGAAAAAGCTACACGCCCATCAACACTGCCAGGGCAAGCAACTGCATATAAACAGAGAGCAAACTCCACTCCCTCTAGTACTGATGATGCTACCTAGTTGGGATGTGAAATGCCTGCAATAAAACCACCCAATTCAGAAGGCACCAAGGACACCCCCAGTCTTTTTCTTTTTCTACCTCCACCTCCTCATCCTCATAAATCCCATTCTCTTCCAGCATTGATGATGTTACTACTTCGGTCATGAAACGTTTGCCAGAAAACCACCCAGCTCAGACAGCACCAAGGACCCCACAATCCTTCCTCCTCCTCCTTTTCCTCTCCACAAACCCCACTCCCTTCTAGCACTGATGATGTTCCCTAGTTGGGTCCTGAAACGTCTACAGCTGTGATGACGAACCTATGGCACGTGTGCCACAGGTGGCACCCGGAGCCATTTGTTAGGGCATGCAAGGCGTTGCCCTGCGCTGGCCAGCTGACTTCGGCCTTCATCTTTGGCCATTTTTCGCCCTCCAGAGGCTTCCCTGAAGTCTCCAGTGGGCGAAAAACAACCCAATGCGCACACTGGAAGTTCGGACGTTTGCGCGTTGGGCTGTTTTTCTCCCTCTAGAGCAGGGGTGGCGAACACGCGGCTCGCGGCCAAAATAAATGAGGCTCTTTGCCTCTTACCATTATTTAGTATACTGTGGCTCAGATCGCGCGCTAAACCCGGAAGTACGGTTGACTGTCGACGCGTCGACCGTACTTCCGGGTTTAGCGCGCGATCTGAGCCACAGTATACTAAATAATGGTAAGAGGCAAAAAGCCTCATTCATTTTGGCCGCGAGCCACGTGTTAAGTTAAGACAGTGGTTCTCAAATAGTAGCCCCCCGGGGGGGGGCGCGAGGCTCCGTAAAGGGGGGCGCGAAGGCTCCCTTTCCATCTGGGTGCAACGGCGGCGGCGAAGGCAGCAACGGCGGCAGCAACGGCGGCAGCGGCGGACTGGAGTTTCTCACCAAGGTTGCCTGTCCGACCAGCCCCCGCTGGCTCCTGGCTGAGGGAGGAGCTGCCGCTCCGCCTTCTCCGAGCGGGATCCACGCCCTGCAACTGGCCGCGAGGGGAAGCAGAAGCGTCTTTTGAAAATCTCCAGGAAGCACAAAAAATGGGTGAAAATGGCAGGTTTTGGCGAAAAAACGGGCCATTTTTGCCCATTTGTTGCCAGTAGAATGCTTCTGGGGGTGGGGGAGGTGAAAAATGGGGTGCACAGATGCCCCAGGAGGCACAAAAAATGGGCCCCTTTTCACCTGCCCCCCACCTTCAGAGGATGATAGAGAAAGAGACAGCTAGTGAGAGGGAGAAGTGAGACAGAAAGAGATAGACAGAGAGAGAGAGACAGAGAGAGAGAGACAGAGAGAGACAGGAGAAAGAGGGACAGAAAGAGAGAGAGAGGAGAGAGAGACCGAGAAAGACAGAGAGAGAGAAGAGAGAGACAGAAAGAGAGAGTGAGACAGAGAGACAGAAAGAGACAGAGAGAGAGACAGAAAGAGACAGAGAGTGAGAGAGAGACAGAGAAAGACAGAGAGAGAGAAAGAGAGGGAGACAGAAAGACAGACAGAAATAGAAGGAGAGACAGAAAGAGAAAGGCAGAGAGAGAGAGAGAGAGAGACGAGGGAGAGAGAGAGACAGAAGGAGAGACCACTTGGACTGTCTTCGCATCTGGGATGCGTGGGTCTTTCCCACTGAGACGAGCAGGTGTTGTTTCTAGAAATCACTGCGTGCAGGAAATATATGTGTGTGTTTGTGTGTGTATACATGCACATACAAGTGTTATTTCTTCAGTGTTATCACAGAAGTGAGTACACCCCTTAACATTTTGTAAATATTTAAGTATATTTAAGTTAAGATGAAGTGGAAGATGGGTAATAATTAGGGGAATGGAGACTTTGGGTTGTGGAGTCCACTTTTTTTAAAAAATACAAAAAAACCAGCCCTTAGAACTTGAACTTTGCTAATCAGAATAAAATGCTAAGTAGTCAGAGGAAGGTTGTAGCAGTACTGTCAGTCACCTATTGCACCTCATCATGAATCAAGTATTCTATATTTTAAAAAATACAAACTTATATCTTAGTTACTAGAGATCAAAGTGTCCAAGGAAATAGATTAATTCAAATGCAATGAATTAATCATTATACTGAAGTTAAAAGACAAGCAATTATCAGAATGGTGGCTATGGCAGAGATCTTTCTAAATTTTTAACATTTCATTTAACTTAAAATACTGGAAGTTGGAAAAGATTGGTGATCTGCCAATCATTTGTAGATATACCAAACCCATAGAATCCAGTCTAAGATTAAGAAATGCTGCTCCTCTATATCTTTCTTTTGAGTCTTGTATGATTTTGAATCTTGCTCCCCCACCCCACCACCCAGCTTCCAGTTGGTGCCATTTGGAATAAAACATTTATCTTAGATAATATCTAAGTTTCAAGGAATTGTTCATTT
The DNA here is from genome assembly GCF_964273705.1 of Natrix helvetica. Classification (NCBI taxonomy): domain Eukaryota; kingdom Metazoa; phylum Chordata; class Lepidosauria; order Squamata; family Natricidae; genus Natrix; species Natrix helvetica. The sequence goes on from NC_138555.1 coordinate 51,179,588, forward strand.
CATTCAATAATTTGTTATAATTGTTTTCAAATGTATTATTATTATATCCTATTAAATAAGAGTTCTAGATATTTCACTATATTTTTCTCATATCCCAATCCCCCTTTTCATTTTTTTTTTCATTGGAAATTGAATGCCTTATTATCTTACTTTTCATTTAATTTTTTATCTCTAAAAGGTAGCCAAAAATCTTTGGATTCTGCCATTAGTATCTTATGGAGCTTTGTGTTTGCATAATCGTTACTACTATATCATTTGCATAGCATTTCATCTTGTATCTCTTTCTACCTGAATCTTTAGCTGAAATATTTGTTTAGCTTTTCAGTTCTGGCCCGCCAGGACCTCCTAACCCAGGGGTGTCCAAACTTGGGAACTTTAAGACTTGTGGACTTCAACTCCCAGAATTCCCCAGCCAAGTTTGGACACCCCTGTCCTAACCAATTATAAATAATAAAAGAGAAAATTCCCATCCTTGCCTTTGACTTTCCATATTAAAAGATTGTAGAGATTATTCCATTTACTGTGAATTTTAACTTGTCAAAAGCTTTGTGTCTAAAAATATTTCCGTTGCCTTCTGTTGCAGCTCTAATGGGTTTATAAAAATTTATAACAAAAAACACCTGACTGAGCATGTTATATTATGTGTTTAATATATTATTGTTAAAATTATATGCTTTTGTGTGAGTGTTTGTCTGTTTTGGCAGGTCACTGCGTGGTGTGGCTCTCTGACTCTCACAGTTTAAAATTTTGGCTCTTTTTGTCGAACTTGTTCGCCACCCCTGAGAGGCTTCAAGGAAGCCTCCTGAAGGCTCCGGAGGGTGAAAAACAGCCCTACGAGCAAACCAGAAGTCTGTCCCCAAACTTCTGGGTTGCTCATAGAGCCGTTTTTCACCCTTCGGAGCCTTCAGGGAAGCCTCTTGAAGCCTCCAGAGGACCTTCGGGGGAGCAGGGGAGGCCGTTTTCGCCTTCCCCAGACTCCTAGAAAGCCTGGGAAAGGAGAAAAACGGGTCCATCGTGGGCCAAAAGCAGGGGGGAGGGCGGGGGTTGGGCACGCATTCGTGCCAGGGGTCACACGCATAAAAGTATGGGTGTGGGTACTCCCACGCATGACCCCCCCCTGCGCTCCCCCCACTTTGTCACGTGATGGGAAAAAGGTTAGCCATCACTGGTCTACAGGAAAACCACCAAGCTCAGAGAGGACCAAGCACCCCACAATCTTTCCTCTTCCTTTTTCTTTCCGCAAACCTCACTCCCTTCTAGCACTGATGACGTTCCCTAGTTGGGTCATGAAATGTCCGCAAGAAACCCAACCAGCTCAGAGAGTACCGAGGACCTCAGTAAGGTCTCTCTCTTTCTCTCTCTTACCTGGATGAGGTTGGGGTACAGCCCGGCCATCAGGACTTCACCAGCTCCTCCTCCTCGCTCTACTTGTTGCAGACAGATGTCAAGAGGCAATCCGACGGGGTCGGCACTGTCAGGGGAAATTTCACCCTGAGCTAATGAGGTGTAGACCGTCGGCTTTCCTAAAAAGTATATCTTCAGAAAAAATGAAAAAAGACCCGATAACATGTTCTAATTAAAAACAAAATTTAATGTGAAAATAAGAAATAAACAAATCTATCTAATTGTTACATTTTGGCAAGAGCAATTGTCGTCCACCTTCTTGGCAGACGAACAGAAGAACAAAAGTAAAGAAGTCTCTGGAATGTGTGATGTATTAAGAAACGTGTTAAGAAGCATGCGCAGTAAATCATTGCTGATAAGGCCTATGACCTGCGCAGTAACTTTTCAGTTCATCTAGCAAACAATTAACGCAGTGACAGGCACCAAGTAAGCTTCACAGAGGCTCTCGGAAAACTGCTTCACGAGGCCTGCCCGGGGGGGGGACACCACAGAAGAGTAGAGACCCTAAGGAAGGAAGCATCCATCCAGCACGGGATTCTCCAAACTTGGCAACATTAAAATGACTGGTGCACGTCAACTCCCAGAATTCCCTGGTTTGTTTGTTTTGTTTTGTTTTATTGGATTTATATGCCACCCTTCTCCCAAAGGACTCAGGGCGGCGTACAGCATTAAAAAACACATATTACAAAAGTTAAAAGGAAATTAGAAACAATCCAAAAAACAAACCCAATTAATATAACACTAACATTTAAAAAATTAGATAAAATTAAAAGGCCAGGCCGGCTTGCTGGAAAAGCCAACTTTTTAGGGCGCGTCGGAAGGAGGTCAGGGATTATGTGAAGCTCCGGGTGCAGCTCATTCCAGAGGGAAGGCGCTCCCACAGAGAAGGCTCTCCCCCTGGGGGTCGCTAGCCGACACTGTTTGGCCGACAGCACCCAGAGGAGGCCAACTCTGTGGGATCACACTGGACGGTGGGAGGCTACTGGTGGCAGTAGGTGGTCTCGCAGGTACCCGGGGCCTAAGCCATGGAGTGCTTTAAAGGTCATAATTAGTACCTTGAATCGCACCCGGAAAACAACTGGCAACCAGTGCAGGCCGCCTAAAAGGGGTGTAACATCGGAGCACCTAGATACCCCCATGATAACCAGTGCGGCCGCATTCTGGACCAGCTGAAGCCTCCGGGTGCTTTTCAAGGGCAGCCCCATGTAGAGAGTGTTGCAGTAGTCCAGGCGAGAAAGGATGAGGGTGTTAGGGTTCTAAATACCACACAGAATTAAATCATTGTCCAAGGCAGAAACATCTTTAAAGGTCCAATTTATTCTACAGGCAAGTTAGCACCTCTATGGAATTCCAACTCTGATTTGCATCCTGGAATTCCACCAAGTTGAAAGTTCATGATCTATCCCCACACCCACAAATCCATCACATGTTCCAATCATCATCTTCCACGCTGGCATCTACACCCCTCTGCTTCTGGTCAGGTGTCGAGGTGCGGAGACAAAAGATGACCTTGAGCTTCTATAAAAGAATGACAACATACATTCCACAATCCTACTCCTTTCTATTCCCCCCTCCCAACTACTACACTAATGAAACAGCATAGAAAATTATAAGAAAGTGTGGCAGGCCAAAGATCCTAAAAAGAACATAACTACAGGCCTGACAGGCGGCCTCTCCTCAAAAGAAAAACGTTTCCTGCAAAGAGAATACTATAAAAGTTAACATAACAGAATTAACCACCTCTTCTCCACCCAGGGGAACCCTTTGACTTCTCAGGAAACTTCCCATTGAATTGCTTTACTAACTTCTCCACTTTTAGGTTTCCACTGTTCACCCAAGTAGCTTCAGACCAAGGGTAACCCTTCCAATGCACTAAGTACTGTAAGCGACCCCTATTCAGCCTGAAATCTACAATTTTTTCCACCTCAGATTGTGCTTCGCCTTCTATCACTACAGGAGGAGATTGAGCTTGGGTGGATGCTCTTCTGTTAGACCCAATTACTGGTTTCAACAAGCTACAATGAAATTCTGGGTCAATATTCCCTAATCTTCTGGGTAGACTGAGTTGAACTGTAACTGGGTTAACTATCTTCGCTATTGGGAATGGACCTAGATATTTTGGACCCAATTCCTTGCTAGGCATTTCTAATCTTATGTATTTGGTAGAAAAAAAAACATTGTCCCCCACACGGTAGGGGTTTTGGAGCGAGCGATGTTGATCATCTTGCTTCTGGTAGGCTTCTGCCACAAATGCTAGAGCCTTCTTCGTATTCTTCCATCCTTTCTTTAGCATGTCCATCCATTCACTCAAAGACATGAAGGAAGGAGGTTCTCTAGGCAGCTCAGGCATGGCAACAACTTCCATGCCACTGGTAATCTGGGAACCTGCTAATCCTCTGCTGCTGTGGACCGCATCGTTGTACGCCACTTCGGCGAAGGGTAGCAAGTCCGACCAGTTGTCGTGCTGATAGTCCACAAAACACCTGATGTATTGTTCCACCACCACATTAGCTCCCTCTGCTGCGCCGTTCATGCTGGGATGAACCTCTGAACTCAGTTCTTGTGTGGACCCAATGGATCTCAGGACCTCTCTCCAGAACTTGGCTGTGAACTGGACTCCGCGGTCTGAAATGATCCTCTTGGGTACTCCATGCAGGCGATAAATGTGTTTCACAAACATTTTCGCTAATTCGTTTGCGGATGGCAATCCTGAGCAAGCAATGAAGTGTGCCTGCTTAGAAACCAAATCAATAACTGTCCAAATTACTTTATGCCCACTGCTGTCTGGGAGTTCCACGATGAAGTCCATTGTGACCTCTTCCCATGGCCATTTAGGGCTCTCTGCTGCAGGTGCTGTATGTTCTGGGCTCTTGGATTCAATCATCCATGGCTGGCCTTTTTCCTTCTCCGAGGCCTCCCCCTTGGTAGGACTCTTCGTCACCTGAAGTTGGGGATCCTCTTCCAGAGGTCGGTTGGGCATTTCCCCCTCCGAGGCCTCCCCCTTAGTTGGACTCTTTGTCACCTTCAATTGGGGATCCTCCTCCGGAGATTGTTTGCCTTTTTCCTCTTCCGAGGCCTCCCCCTTGGTAGGACACTTCGTCACCTTAAGTTGGGGATCCTCTTCCAGAGGCTGTTGGCCCAGATGACTTTTCTGTGGTGGCATCTGGGGCCCTCTCTTTACCACCGTGGCAATTGGTACACACATTTGTTCTTCGGCAATTCCCTCCTCCGAGGCCTCCCCCTTGGTAGGACTCTTTGTCACCTTAAGTTGGGGATCCTCTTCCAGAGGTTGTTGGCCCAGATGACTTTTCTGTGCCGGCATTTGGGGCCCTCTCTTTACCACCATGGCGATTGGTACACACATTTGTTCTTCGGCAATTCCCTCCTCCGAGGCCTTCCCCTTGGTAGGACTCTTCGTCACCATAAGTTAGGGATCCTCTTCCAGAGGTCGTTTAGGCTTTTCCCCCTCCGAGGCCTCCCCCTTAGTTGGACTCTTTGTCACCTTAAGTTGGGGATCCTCCTCCGGAGATTGTTTGCCCTTTTCCTCTTCCGAGGCCTCCCCTTTGGTAGGACACTTCCTCACCTTAAGTTGGGGATCCTCTTCCAGAGGTTGTTGGCCCAGATGACTCTTCTGTGGTGGCATCTGGGACCCTCTCTTTACCGCCGTGGTGGTTGGTGCGCACGTTTGTGGCATTGGGGCTGGAGCCAAGTACTCTGACGCTCTGTGGCCAAGTTGACAACAATGGTGGCATTTAATTGGCCCCCACGAGGAATGGAACCTAGTTACATCTCTAAACTTAGGAACCTTTTCATCACACTGCCTTGCTCTCCAACTTGCAGCTTCCCCCTTGGTAAACCCTTCTTCCATGGTGGAGATTGCTTCTCTGTAGGAAGGTGGGGTAAGAATCTTTTGGGGCATTGCAGATGCACCTTGTCCCGTTTCCCATCTTGCAGGCCTGGCTTTGGTAATCCCTTCTTCCATGTTTGAGATTGCTACTCTGTAGGAAGGTGGAGTAAGAACCTTTTGGGGCATTGCAGGTGCACATTTTCCCGACATCCACACTGCAGGCCTCTGTTTGGTAATCCCTTCTTCCATGGAGAATTCTTCTCTGTAGGAAGGTCTGGTAAGAACCTTTTGGGGCCTTGCAGGGGAGACTGGAACCGGTGGGGAGGTCAATCCCTCGGTTGGCCACTGCCCAGCTTTCTGCCATGGTGCCATCTGCTGAGGGAGGGCAGGTGCCCACTGGCATCCCTCCCATCCATGACCTGGGGTTGAGACCCATCCCGGGGTTGCCTGCTTCACAGGTTGCAGCTCAACCAATGATGGCTGGCTAGGGGGGTTTATGTGCCAAGGACCCTCCTGCTGGCTTGGAGGAGTTATGGGCCAAGTAGGTGCCCTCTGCTGGCTTGGAGGATTTATGGGCCAAGTAGGTGCCCTCTGCTGGCTTGGAGCCTTTGCCCATGCTGATGGCAAAGGAGGTGGCCAGTGGCATCTCATCCATCCAAAATCTGGGAAGAAAACCCAATCTGGTTTTGCTTCATTTACTGGTTGCAGCCCCATTTGTGGTGGCTTGCAAGTGAAAGATGCTGGCAAAATCCCTTCTTCCTGCCTCGGTTCAAATTCCCATTTTGAAAGGGAATCTTTCTCCCAGTTAGTTGCAGGGTAATAGGCCATTTCATTTATTGCTGTCTGGAAGGAGCCCAAACCTCCGTTCTAGGGTTTATTTTTCTTTTCTCCAAGCCTTGTTTCCAAGCTGGGGGGAAGGAGGGGGGGCATGCACTCACGTTTTGCTGAAGAAGTTTGGTCTGAGACTTTCATTCCTCTTGTCGTTTCTAGTCTGCAGAATCTTTTCCCCCTCCTGCATTCCTCCAGATGCAATAAAACTGGAAGCAGCATTCCATTGCTTTTGAAGTGCCGGCACTCAGCTTCTTATCACCAAAAGCTTCTCATTATTTCTTCGCTGATATTTTACGCTGTCCCGGTCAGCGTTGGGAATGCAGCAACCCTCATCACCAGCTCTTCCATCACCAGCCCCTCCCCCCTTGAGAGGGGGAGGGTGCTAGTGAATTATTTTAAAGGGGAGAGTTGGAATAATGTTAGGGTTCTAAATACCACGCAGAATTAAATCATTGTCCAAGGCAAAATCATCTTTAAAGGTCCAATTTATTCTACAGGCAAGTTAGCACCTCTATGGAATTCCAACTCTGATTTGCATCCTGGAATTCCACCCAGTTGAAAGTTCATGATCTATCCCCACACCCACAAATCCATCACATGTTCCAATCATCATCTTCCACGCTGGCATCTACACCCCTCTGCTTCCGGTCAGGTGTCGAGGTGCGGAGACAAAAGATGACCTTGAGCTTCTATAAAAGAATGACAACATACATTCCACAATCCTACTCCTTTCTATTCCCCCCTCCCAACTACTACACTAATGAAACAGCATAGAAAATTATAAGAAAGTGTGGCAGGCCAAAGATCCTAAAAAGAACATAACTACAGGCCTGAGAGAGGGCATGAGTGACTGTGCATAGAGCATCCCGATCCAGGAAGGGGCACAACTGACTTACCAGGCGAACCTGGTAAAAGGCCCCCCCTGGTCACAGCCGTCAGGTGATCTTTGAAACTAAGCCGCGTATCCAGGAGGACTCCAAGATTGCGAGCCTTCTCTGAGGGGGCTAACATTTCTCCCCCTATCATCAAAGATGGAACAAGATGCACAAATCGGGATGACGGAAACCACAGCCGTTCATTCTTGGACGGATTGAGCTTGAGCCTGTTCCTCCCCATCCAGATCCGCACAGCCTCCAGGCATCGGGACATCACGTCGTGGGCATCGTTTGGGTGTTTTGGGGTAGAGATGAAAAGTTGGGTATGATCAGCATATTGATGATACCGTACCCCAAAACCACAGATGATCTCGCCCAGCAGTTTCATATATATGTTGAACAGGTGGGGTGAGAGAACCGACCCCTGGGGCACCCCACAAGTGGCGCGCCTCGGGGTCGATCCCTGCCCTCCAGTCAACACAAACTGCGACCAATCCAACAGGTAGGAGGAGAACCACCGTAAAACGGTGCACCCAACTCCCAACCCCCCGAGTCGTCACAATAAGATACCATGGTTGATGGTATCGAAAGCTGCCGAGAGGTCTAATAGGACCAGGACAGAGGAGCAGCCCCTGTCCCGGGCCCGCCAGAGATCATCGACCAACGCGACCAATGCTGTCTCCATGCTGTACCCGGGCCTGAAACCCGACTGAAACGGATCCAGGTAGACAGCTTCATCCAGGTGCTACCACACTCTCGACAACCTTTGCTACAAAGCGAAGGTTGGAGACTGGACGATAGTTGGCTAAAGAAGCTGGGTCCAGGGACTGCTTCTTGAGGAGGGGCCTCATCCCCGCCTCCTTCAAGGCCGTGGGAAAGAACCCCTCTCTCAATGAAGCGTTGGCAATCGCCTGGAGCCAGCCTCGTGTCACCTCCCGGGAAGCCGAAACTAACCAAGAGGGACACAGGTCCAGCACACAAGTGGCAGCACTGAGTCTCCCCATAATCCTGTCCATGCCCTCGGGGGTCACAGCGTCAAACTCATCCCAGATTGTCTCCACAAGATTCATCCCCATCGACTCGCCCGAATCTACGTATAAATATGAATACGAATAATAAATACCCAGTCAGAGTCCAAGCCTGTCCGGATCTGAGCAATTTTATCCTGCAGATACTGAATAAATTCTTCAGCCCCACCCTGTAAGGGGTCTTTCCCAGTTCCTTGGTTAAGTAAGGAATGGGTCACCCTAAACAGGGCGGCTAGGCAATTATCTGCGGACGCGATAAGAGCGGAAAAATGTTGCCGTTTTGCCGCTTTTATCGCCACTAAGTAGGATTTAATATGAATTCTTACTAATGTTTGATCAGATTCAGACCGGCTGGCCCTCCAACCACTCTCTAGGCTTCTTTTCCGGCGTTCCATCTCCCAGAGCTCCTCGGTAAACCAGGGAGCCACCCGGGATCGACACCGGGTCAGAGGCCGCAAAGGCACAACACGATCCAAGCCCCCAGTGGCTGCCCTATCCCAGGCTTCCACTAGGGCTTCGGTTGAGTTGTGAGCAAGGGATTCAGGAAAAGTCCCAAGCTCCATCAGGAACCTTTCAGGGTCCATCAGGCGCCTGGGGCCGAACCAACTAGTTAGTTCCGCCTCCCTGCGGCGAGGGGTAGCAGTATGGAAGTCAAGCCTGATGAGGAAATGATCAGACCATGACAAGGGTTGAATAGAAATATCCCCTAAATCTAGATCATTCGTCCACTGCCCAGAGACAAAAATCAGGTCGAGCGTGTGTCCTCTATTATGGGTAGGGTCTTGAATTAATTGAGTTAGGTCCATAGCCGTCATGGAAGCCATGAACTCCCGAGCTGACTCGGATGTCTCGCCAATGGAAGGCAGATTGAAATCCCCCAGGATCATAAGCCTGGGGAAATCAACTGTCAATCCAGCTGACATATTAAACAGCTCCGGCAGGGCCGATGAAACGTAGAAGGGAGACAGGTACGTAACAAAAAGGCCCACCTGAACTCCAAGGCCCCATTTCACAAAAAGGGACTCACACCCGCCTATCTGAGGTACAGTGACTGTGTCTGAGACTTTCCCTAATAACCACCGCCACCCCCCCACCCCTGCCCTGGGCTCTCGGCTGGTGAAACGCCCGGAAGCCTGATGGGCATAGTTCACTAAGGGGAACGCCCCCCTCATGGCCCAACCAGGTCTCCGTAATACACGCCAGGTCCACTCTACCCTCTTGTATGAGGTCGTAAATGAGGGGAGCCTTATGCACCACGGACCTGGCATTAAGCGACACCAGCTGGAGACCAGAGTCCTGTAATCCCGGGCACCCGGGTGTGCGAGAAGAGCGATGAGGATCAGAACGCAAGATCGCTCTTAAACAGCAAACCCGCGTCCCCCGAACATAATTTGGCCCTCGGCCCCCACCATATCTGCCTCTCCCACAAACAGTAGAGATGGTAAACCCCCCAATGGAATGGCTTAATGTCTCCCCCGGAATCCCGACCCTTCCCAGCATTCCCGACCCGCGCCCATTAGTTATCTCTGGCCTGTGCCCTGGCAGACTCCCCCCCAAGCCTGTCTGAGCCATCCGAATCAAAAAAAAACCCAAAGAAATCTCTTCTTCCCATGCCACCTCTCGGGATCCCAAGATCCATCATTAAGGAAGCGTCTTGATAGGCAAGAAGGCCATCCCTGGGAAAGGGGGAGTTCCCGGAGGGAGTAAAGTTCTGTCGCAGTATAACACAGAGGAGAGTGTGGCATCAACCAAATGGGATGACATAATGGGGAGATGGAACGAGGAGATGACATGTCCAGGGGGGGGGCAGCCAACAGTGTTCAAGGGGGTAGCGGGAAGCTTGTGTCTATCATAGAAATGGTCGGTGTTAAGGACAGTATGTAAGAGTAACGGCCAGCTGTCAAAATCGCAGCAGATTGCGAGGTGATGAAGCGGCCAGTGATGGCGGCTGTGAGGACAGAGGCGGCAGCGGTGGCTGCTCCAACTTCAACGACTCCAACAGCCAAGCTCCGTCCATGCCAGCCGCGCTCATATCCGTCACCAGGCAATGGCGGTGATACTGGAGAGGGCCACAATGAAGGACACCCCCCCACTCCAACCGCGCCCACGCCAACTACCAAAGCCATCTTCCGCTGGCATCAATATCCATGCCAGCTGCCTCAGCCACTCCCCGCTGATCCAATCTATCATGTCCAAGGTGGAGGGGGGGGGGTGCAACCGGGATAACACCACGGCGTGGGGAGCGGCAGCTGCAAAGACCCCAGGCTGGGGGGCCCGCTGCCCGCCGACCACTCCCACGCCAGCTGCAGAGACCCCAGGCCGGGCATCCCGCTGCAGCCACTGACCACACCCACGCCAGCAGCCGCCAACGCTCTCCATTCTCCTTTCACCGCCAACCACCCCATTTCACTCACAACGTTCTGGCTACAAGGCAGGACATCGCAGCTGAAGGGTATCCCCGAGGTCCCAGGAAGTTCTCATAGCTGGATCTGGAACCAACGATGGGATAGGGTACCCCCTGCAAGCCCCAAGAAGGACAATCATCTCCCCGAAGCCCTCCTCAAACGCAACAGGACACCATCTTGGGCATGCACAGTTTTTCGTGAGCAGATAGTATATACAAGCTGCTTGCCAAATGCAGGTTATCCTTGACTTATGTCCATTTGAAGTTACAATGGCATGGGAAAAAAAGAGACTTCCGTCCTTTTCCGTGGTCGGTCAAAACGAGGACCCAGGTGGTTGGTGGGCAACCATTTATTTCCTTCATTTCTCCTTTCCTTTCTTCCTAATTCCCCATCTCCTTCCGTTCACCTCTTTCCTTCCATCCAACCAACCATCCATCCTCCCCCCAACCATCTCCTTCCTCCGTCCTTTCCTCCCTCCTTCTTTCCTTTCTTCTCAATTCGCCATCTTCTTCCTTCCTTCCATCCATCCATCCATTCCCCATCCATCTCCTTCCTCCCTTTATCCCCCTCCTTTACTTTTCTTCCTCTCTACTGTCCTTTCTTCTTAACTCCCCATTTCCTCTCTTCCTTGCCCCACCCATCTCCTTCCCTTCCCTTTTTTCCTTCCTTCCGTCCTTCCTCCCTTCCCCATCTCCATCCTTGCTTCCTTCCTTGCCCTGGAAGGTGAACCGTGGCAGCGCAGTGCTTAGAATGCAAGTATTACAGCTCCACTCTGCTCACTGTCAGTAGTTCAATCCTGACTGGCTCAAGGTGGACTCAAGCCTTCCGTCCTTTCGAGGTCATAAAATGAGGACCCAGATTGTTGCGGGGGGGGGGTGGCGGCGACATGCTGACTCTCTAAACCTCTTAGAAAGGGCTGTAAAGGACTCTATGGTATATAAATCTAAGGCAGGGGTGTCAAACTCAATTTCATTGAGGGACGTATCAGGGCTGGGGTTGACCTCGGGGGAGCCAGATGGGCATGGCCGACTGGGTGGGTGTAGCCAACTGGGTGGGCGTGGCCAGCTTGACACCACTCCCCAAACTGCTGGCATGTTTCCTCTTAGCATTGGGTAGACCAGTCCTAAGCCACGCTGGGCCAAATTTTAATCTTTGCATTGGGTAAACCGGGCTGAAGCCAAATGGGCCGGCTCCTCAAAATTTTCCAGGATGGCCCCATGGGCTGGATCTGACCACATTGCGGGCAGGATCTGGCCCACGGGCCTTGTGTTTGACACCCCTGATCTAAGGACTATTGCCAGCACTAAGACAGGAAAAGAGGACAGACGGCTGCGTCGCTCGAAAGAGTGAGCCACTCACCATTGATGAAGCGCAAACTTGGGGCATAGAGCGAGTAATCCTACAGGTAGTCGTCGCGAGCGTGGCTGTCTCGGCGCCGCAGGATGTCCTCCCAGCCTGCCACAGCCCGCACAAAAGCCAGGTGATCACTGCTGCTTTCTCGACTCAGCACAGCCTTGGGCTAAGGGGCAACCGTTGCAAAGAATGACAGAATCATAGAGTTGGAAGGGACCTTGGAGGTCATCTAGTCTGACTCCTGTTTGAATAGGAGACCCTGATAGAATCATAGAGTTGGAAGGGACCTTAGAGGTCCTCTAGTCCAACCCGTTTGAATTGGAGACCCTGATAGAATCATAGAGTTGGAAGGGACCTTGGAGGTCATCTAGTCCGACCCGCAGCTCAAGCAGGAGACCCTTACAGAATAAAACAGAAGGTACCTTGGAGATCATCTACTCCAACCCCCTGTTCAAGCAGGAGACCCTTACAGAATCTTAAGAGTTTATTTATTTATTTAATTTATATTGCTGCCTATTTGCCCATGGCAACTCAAGGCGGCTTACAGAATATAAAAGCACATTTAAAACAATAAAACTAATAAAAAGAATCAAATAAATTAATATAATGAAATCATAATAAAACCACCCCCACCCCGGCGACAGCAGATCACACAAGCCATTTAATGGGATCCATCCCTCTCTGGATTCCCCAGGCCCTCTGGCAGGACCAGGTCTTCAGTGCCTTCCGGAAGAGTATTAGAGTGGGGGCCATTCTAATTTCTGGGGGGATGATGTTCCAGAGAGAGGGAGCCATCATGGAGAAGGCCCTTTTTCTGGGTCCCACCAGGTGTATCTCCCTAGGGGATGGAACCCGCAGCATTCCCTGCCTCTCCGCTCTGATGGGTCAGGTAGATGTTTGTTTGTTTGTTTATTTATTTATTTATTTATTTATTTATTTATTTATTTATTTATTTATTTATTTATTTATTTATTTATTTATTTATTATTTATTTATTTATATTTGGTGCTTCTAGACCACCCCCTCTCCCAAAAGGGACCCGGGGCGGTGTACAGTCCATAGAAATATCAGAAAATACAATAAAAAAGTTAAATATGTACAGTTTGGAGGAGGTTAAAATGCAATTAAAAGAACTGTACAAAGCTATATAAATACAAATTTTAAATCCCTAAAACAGACACAACGAATTAAAAACCCCTAAGATAACCAGATAATAATACATTTGCCAGGAGGGACAGTTGTAATTATGCCAGGCCTGCTAATCGGAACAGGTGAGTCTTCAATTTTTGCCGGAAGGAGCGGAGGTCAGAAGTGGTTCTAATGTCGGGGGGGAGGTCATTCCAGAGGGTTGGGCCCATCACAAAGAAGGCCCTACTCCTTGGTGTCGCCCGTTGGCATTGCCTAGTGGACGGCACCAGGAGAAGTCCCTCCCTGTGTGAGCGAATTGGCCGCAGGGATGTATGTGGGAGGATGCGATCCCGCAAGTAACTAGGTCCCGTGCCGTGGAGCGCTTTAAAGATGGTAATCAGCACCTTGAAACGCACCCGAAAAACCACAGGTAGGCAGTGCAGCTCGCGCAGGAGAGGTGTTACGTGGGAGTACCTCGTACTCCCCATCACAGCCCGCGCGGCTGCGTTCTGAACTAACTGCAGTCTCCGGGCGCGTCCCAAGGGCAGCCCCATGTAGAGAGCATTGCAGTAATCCAGGCGGGACGTCACCAGCACATGAGTGACCGTGCGTAGGGCATCCCGGTCCAGTAGGGGGCGCAATTGGCGCACCAGGCGAACCTGGTGGAACGCCCCCCTCGCCACGGCTGCCACATGGTCATCCATTGACAGCCGGGCATCAAGGAGGACGCCCAAATTGCGCGCCCGTTCCACAGGGGGCAATTGTTCGCCCCCTATGGCCAGCGATGGGATCAGCTGGCTGAACCGAGGTGCCGGTAGCCACAGCCACTCAGTCTTGGAGGGGTTGAGTTTAAGTCTGTTGTCCCCCATCCAGACCCCGACGGCTTCCAAGCACCGGGACATCACTTCGACAGCCTCGTTGGGGTGGTTTGGGGTTGAAATATACAGCTGAGTATCATCAGCGTAGAGGTGATACTCAACCCCAAAACCACGGATGATCTTACCCAGCGGCTTCACATATGTGTTGAACAGGAGAGGCGAGAGGACCGACCCCTGTGGCACTCCACAAGTGAGTGGCCTCGGGGTCGACCTCTGTCCCCCTGTCAACACACATTGCCTCCGGTCGGAGAGGTAGGAGCCGAACCACCGCAAAACGGTACCTCCGACTCCTATCCCCTCCAACCGGCGCAATAGGATACCATGGTCGATGGTATCAAAAGCCGCCGAGAGGTCTAATAGGACCAGGATAGAGGAACAACCTCTATCTCTGGCCCTCCAGAGATCATCAACCAACGCGACCAAGGCTGTCTCTGTGCTGTGCCCGGGTCGGAAGCTAAAGTTGTGACTGGCAAGAGACAGTCCCTCAGATAACCTGGTCCCAAGCCATTAAGGGCTTTAAAGGAGACAACCAGCACCTTGAATTGCACCCGGAAGCAAATCGCCAGCTGATGCAGCTCCTGCAGGAGAGGTGATACATGTGCAGACCAGGGTCTGCAGAAAACCATGTGGGCTGCTGCATTTTGCACCAACTGGAGCTTCTGGATGCTTTTCAAGGGCAGCCCCATGTAGAGCGTGTTGCAATAGTTAAGACGGGAAGTGACTAGGGCAGGTGTCTGCAACCTTAAACACTCAAAGAGCCATTTGGATCTGTTTCCCACAGAAAACAAAACACCGGGAGCCACAAAACCTGGGTGGGTGTGGCCAAATTGATGTCACTCACTCCCGAGTCACATGAACACCCCCCCACCCCAGTCACGTCTACCCAGGTTTTTTGGCTATGTTTTCTTTTCTATGGGAAATATATATAATACACACACACACACACACACACACACACACACACACACACACAATCTTTCTCTTTCTCTCTCTCTCCCCATCTCTCTTTCTCCCCCTCCCCTCTTTCTCTCCCTCCTCTCTTTCTCTCTCCCTCCCATCTTTTTCTCCCTCCCTCCCTCTCCCCATCTCTCTTTCTCCCTCTCTTCCCGTCTCATCTCTCTCTTTCTCTCCCATCTCTCTTTCTCCCTCTCTATCTCCCTCCCTCCCACCTCTCTCTTTTTTAAAAAACAATTTTTATTTATTTTTGAACAAGGACAAACAAACATTAAAAAAAACTATCTTCCATTACAAATTGTAGAAAGTGTGTCAGTTGGTTACAGTATTTCCATGCATCTCTTCCATAGTCATCACCTGCTTTTCATATCAAATTGCATATTTTAAATTCACCTATATTCATGTATATCACGATTATTATATCTCAACCTTAATTTGACTTTAATTGTTTTTACATCCTTTTATATATAATATTCAAAATCCTAAGATCATCCAATCACAATACATCTTTATAACATATTCTAAAGCTTTTAAACCTCCTCTCATAATCTCCATGTGTTGTTTATATAAAATTTCATATTATCAAACTAATATATCTATATGTATTATCATTATTAATCATTATTTAACTTTAGCTATTGTCACTCTCCGAAGAGGGGCGTGGGAGGAGTCACGAATGGGTATTATCACAGCCCTTTTGCCCTGGAGGCTGAGGTAAATCTTGAGGCCACACCTCAGTACCTCCTCTGACCTTCCAGATTAACCTCAGCCTTCGGCCCAGAAGGAGTGTTTTTCCTGACTCTCCCTCACTTCGTAGACTTAGGTTTGTTTCTAGGTTTTTTTGTTTTTTTCTTCTCAATTCGCTTGGATTGAATCACCCCTCCTTTGCTAGAGCAGCCCCCGGGCGGCCGGATGGTCGCGTAAGAGGGCGGGAGACTCACCTCGTTGCGAGCCTCGCGCAGTCGGCTACGGAGGACCCAGCGCCGAGAGGCCGAAGATCGCAGAGGAGAGATCGGGCTGCAGATCGGGCTGCAGATCGGCAGTCGCCATCTTCCTTTGTCGCCATCTTAGAGCACATGAGTGAGTGCGTGGTCGGCGTGCCTCCTACCTGGTATAGTGGTATATTGCACGCCGGGGGGAGGCTGGGGGAAGATGCTCTGCTGGTCCATCATTGGGATATTGGAATGAACTAAAGGGGGGGGGGGGAGGAAGAAGATGAATACAACCATCCATCTTGGATTCTCATTTTCCCGGACGAACTGTGTCTTTTATAGTAATAGCATACTCCAGATACAACCAAAATGTTTCCACCAGCCTCGGCTCTGGGCCCACCCCAGGGGGGCAACGGAGGGTGGGACTAGCCTCTTCTTCACCTGGTAAGATAAGGTAGCGGCTGTTGTGGGACCCCAGGATTTCCAAAAGATGTTGCTGTACCCCTTTAATAGCCTGCCAGTCCGGAAGAAAGCACAGGATGCCACCTGCGAAGAGAGGACAGGGTACGTCCAGTTTCATGAAAAAGATTAGGGGGTGACAGGATAGCGGTTTTCCTGTATTTGAAGGGCTGCCACAAAGAAGAGGGGGTCCACCAATTCTCCAAAGCACCAGAAGGCAGGAGAAGCAACAGATGGAAACTCAGCAAGGACAGGAGCAACCTAGAACTAAGAGGAAATTTCCTAAGAGGGAGAAGAATTACCATATTTTTGGGACTATAAGACCCACTTTCCCTCCCCTCCCAAAAAAGTGGGTGGAAATGTCTGTGCATCTTATAGAGCGAATATTGTGGCGGGGGGTGTTTGGTGTGGTGCTGATCAGCTGTTCTATGTGGCAGAGATCACTGCCACCACCCATTTGCAGCGATCGGAAGCGAACATGCTGTGGCAGCAGTGAACGGGCCACAGAGGCAGAATTTTTTTCTTGTTTTCCTCCTCTAAAGCTAATGTGCGTCTTATAGTCATTGTCCTCCTCCTCCTCCTCCTCCTCCTCCTCTTCCTCCTCCTCCTCCTCCTCCACCTATTCTACACAATCCCCACCCACTTCTAGCCATGATGATGTTACCTAGTTGGTCATGAAACGCCTCTAAGCTCAGAAAGCCCCAAGGACTGCACAATTCTCTTGCTCTTCCTCCTCCTCTCCACAACAACCCCTTCTACCACTGATGATGTTATCTAGTTGGGTCATGAAACGTCTGTGCGGCTTCTTCAGCTTCCACCACGCCTTGGGAAGGGGAGTAGATGATCTCAACATAAATTGCTGAACCATCTCTGGTGACTCCCTCTGTGGTTTTCTTGTCTTCCTCCATCTTCCCTGAGTCTTCGCGCTGCCCAGGTTCAGGTTGACGCTTGTGACTCAGGACCCTGGACAGCAGCCCGGAGTTCGGGGGAGCTGGTAGAGTTTTTAAAAGAAGATTCAGGTTAATGTCAGGGTTCCAATTAACACCCTCAACGAAAGAAGACTCCAAGGCTTGAGTTTCCTCAAACTTTTTATTAGAGATGTCATATTGGCACATCAGGGAAAACCCAAATCTGAAAGTTTCCAGGTTTTCCCCACCCAAGTGAAAGTTCAAGTCCCTGCCCAACACCCACATGTCCATCACATGGTCCAATCAGGCAACGTTCCAACTAGAGATGCCTCCCAGTCACACCACTCCAGGTGCAGGGCAATTTGACTTTGACTCTCTGAGAAAGGAATTTTATTCAGACTATATATCTCCCATACTCCATATACTGTAATCTTCTCTTCCCATTTTCCCACAGTAGAAAATGTGGCAGGCCTGAAGGCTCAATGTAAAAGATGGGTTTCCAGGCCTGACAACGTCTGCAAAAAAACCACCCAGCTCAGAGAGCATCAAGGACTCCAGTCATCGTCCTCCTCTTCTTCCTCCTTTTCCTTCTCCTCCTCCACCTCGTCTACACAAACTCCCCTCCCTTCTAGCCCTGCTGACGTTACCTAGTTGGGTCATGAAATGTCTGCAAGAAAGCAACAAAGCTCAGAGAGCCCCAGGGACACCACAGTCCTCCTCCTCCTCTCTTTCTTCTTCTTCCCCCTCACTCCTCTTCCTCCTTCTCCCCACTCCCTTCTAGTTTTGATATTACCTAGTTGGGTCATGAAATGTCTCCATAAAAACCACCTGTCAGGCCTGGAAGCCATCTTTTGAATTGGGCCTTCAGGCCTGCCATATTTTCTACTGTGGGAAAATGGGAGGGGGGATTATATGGAGTATGGGAGTTATATAGTCAAAATAACATTCCTTTCTCATAGAGTCAAGGTCAACTTGCCCTGCACCTGGAGAGGTATGACTGGGAGTGATCTCCAGTTGGGATGGGATGGAACTTTGAGGAACTTCAAGCCTCAGAGTCTTCTTTCGTTGGGGGTGTTATTTGGAACCCTGACACCACCAAGCTCAGAGAGCACCAAGGACCCCACAACCTTTTTCCTTCTCATCTTCTCCCTCTCCCACTCTTCCTCCCCCTTCCCGTCTCCTCTTCCTTTCTCAATCCCCCCCGCCCGCCTTTCTAGCACTGATCATGTTCCTTAGTTGGGTCAATGTCTGCAAGAAAACCACCAAGCTTAGAGAGCCCCAAGGACCCCACAGTCCTTCCTCCTTTTCCTTCTCCTTCTCTTCATCTTCTTCTACAGAAACCCCAGAGTCTTCTGGCCCTGATGATGTTACCTCGTCGGGTTGTGAAACGTCTGCCAGAAAATAACCCAGCTCAGAGAGCACCGAGGATCCCTCATCTCAACCCCAAGCTACAAATAGTCTCCTTTATTGCTATTATCATTATTATTTATTCATTAAACATGAAACTCAGTCAACTGAACATTTAAAAATGTGTCACAAATACCATTGACTGGTGCTAATGGGTTGCTGCCAGTGTCCTAGGTACCAACCAAGTACCTTCTTAAAATATATGATGTTCCTAGTAGCGCAGTTTTTGCAGTTCCGCTGGTGTTATGGCAGGAAGCTGCAATTTGTTTATATTATACCAAACACTTTACTCCCTCCCCTCCCCCCATCTTAAAATAGATTACTCATAACCCCTCTCCTCCCAACAAAAACTATAAAAATTACTCTTAAATTAATAATAACACATTGATCATTTTCTAAGCTAATTTAACATCTATAACTCTTAATATAAATTTCTCCTAGCCTAACAATGTTTCATTAGTCCCATCTTCTAATTTATTCATACATATATATTGCCCCACCCTCCACCCTAACCCTCCCCCACCTCCCACACAAACCCACCCCCCTGACTTCCGCTGTATACCACTCTAACAATTCCAAACATCCCATATATTATTTACTCTGATCATCTATCGGTCTAAACATTCTTACCTAAAGGCTACATAATAACTCCTAGTCTGGTATTTATTCTGTATATAATCAATCCATTTTGCCCATTCCTGTGTGTAATCCTCCTGTTTCTGAGCTTTTAAGAAAGCTGAAATTTTTGCCATTTCAGCAAACCCCGCCACCTTCTGAATCCATTGATCAATTGTCGGCAAAAAATCTTTTTTCCAATGTTGCGCAATCAACAACCTAGCTGCTGTAACCATATACAAGGCCAATTTTGTTTCCCCGTTGGTAAAATCCTTAACTATACCCAATAAAAACATTTGTGGAGTGAATTGTATTCTTTTCTTAAATACATTCTGCATAACCCACCATATTTTTATCCAAAAAGCTTTAACCTTGTTACAAGTCCACCATACATGAAAAAAGGTAGCATCTAGACACCCGCATCTCCAACATTTTGGTTGAACATTTGGGTACATGCATGATAATTTTTTAGGATCTAAATACCATCTGTAAAACATTTTATAAAAATTCTCCCTTAAATTCTGTGACTGTGTAAATTTAACATTCTGAACCCATATTTTTTCCCACGTTTCCAACATAACCACTTCACCAAAATTCTGAGCCCATTTAATCATACAATCCTTAACCAATTCACTTTCTGAGTCTCTTTCTAACAGTACATTATATATTCTTTTAACTTGTTTTGGACCAGTCTCTTTTATCTGCTTAATCAGTTCCACTTCTTTATCCATAAAGCCGACCCTGCGATCTTCTTCCCATCTCTTCTGAAGCTGTATGTAATGTAACCAATTTAAAATAATTCCTTCTTCCAACAGCTGTTCCAAAGTTTTTAACTTCCATTCGCCCCCATCAGCAATAAGCACATCTTTATATAAACAACCCCCGAGTGACTTAATATTCATAATCCCCATGGTGTCTGCAAGATCCAACCAAAGCGGTATTTTATAATCCCAATTGGGCCGGTGCTTCTTCCATATTCTCATCAAGGCACTACGGAGAACATGGTTGTTGAACACTTTATCCACCCTGTCTTCATAAAAAAGATATGCATGCCATCCCAGAACAAGATCATGGCCTTCTATATTGAGCAATTCCATTTTTGTTTTCCCGAACCAATCTGCTACATGCGTTAATACCGCAGCTTCATAATACAATCGAAGGTTTGGGAGTCTGAGGCCGCCTCTTTCACGTATATCTTGCATAATCTTCATCTTTACTCTCGGTTTTTTCTCCTTCCAAACAAATTTATTTAATGTTGTTTGCCAATTTAACAAGGTTTTATCTGACCTGAGCACCGGAATCATCTGGAATAGAAAGATAAATCTAGGTAGAATGTTCATTTTAATTGCTGAGATTCTTCCAAGCAAAGACAATTGTAACTTTTTCCACGCTTCAAGATCTTTCTGTATCTTTTGCCACAACACTTCATAGTTATTTGAGAAAAGTTTTGTGTTTGATTCTGAAATTTGTATTCCTAAATATTTAACTTTAGAAACTATTTCAAAACCTGCTAAACTTACAAGTCTCTTTCTTTGAGTCTCTGTCATGTTTTTAACCATCATTTTCGTTTTGTTTTGATTTAGTCTAAACCCAGACACCATGCCAAATTCTATTATGATATTTTTCATCTGGATTATTGATTTCAAAGGATGTGAAAGGGTAACAACCAGATCATCGGCGAATGCTCTAGTTCTGTATTCCTTTTGCCTGATAGCTATGCCATCTAAGGATTTTGAGTCCCGAATTGCGTTCAACAAGACTTCCAAAGTTAAAATAAATAACAATGGGGATAATGGGCAACCTTGTCTTGTGCCTTTTTGTATCTCGAAAGTTGTTGACAAATTTCCATTAATAATAAGTTGTGCATTTTGTTGCTGATAAATTGCTCCAATCGCCTGCCGCAATCGTGGTCCCATATCCATCTTTTCCAAAGTCTT